>NW_028126285.1:0-600000 GCF_965194825.1 Balaenoptera physalus
CTTTACGTGCTAAGGGGTATCTAGAGACTGGGATAGGTTTTATAACTACCCTAAACGTAAGGCGTACCCTAACCCTAACCCCTACCCTAACCCTAACACGTACTTTAATATTAACCCGTAACCTAAGCCGAGCCCTAACCCTAAAACTAACCCTAACCCTAACCCTAACCCATACCCTACGCCGTACCCGAAACCCTCCCCGAACCCGTACCCTAAGCCGTACCCTAACCCTAAGCCTAACCCTAACCCTAGGCTACCCTTGACTGCTTCTGTCTCCAATAGATTTCCTATGCACTAGTGTTTTAAGGAACAGCTTAAAAAGAGAATCCTAATGTGATTTCTTTATAATGGGTGTGTTCCTTATCTTATCCTAGTGTCTAAACTCTTCTCCATGGCTGGACCCCCAAATAATATTCCTTTACGTGCTAAGGGGTATCTAGAGAGTGGGATAGGTTTAATAACTACCCTAACCCTAACGCGCACACTAACCCTAACACCTACCCTAACCCTAACATGTATCCTAAACCTAACCCGTACCCTAAACCGAGCCCTAACCCTAACACTAACCCTAACCCTAACCCTAACCCATACCCTATGCCGTACACGCAACCCTCCCCGAACCCGTAACCTAAGCCGTACCCTAAGCCTAACCCTAATCCTAACCCTAACCCTAGGCTACCCTTTACTGCTTCTGCCTCCAATAGATTTCCAAAGCACTAGTGTTTTAAGGAACAGCTTAAAAATAGAATCCTAATGTGATTTCTTTAAAATGGGTGTGTTCCTTATCTTATCCTAGTGTCTAAACTCTTCTCCATGGCTGGACCACCAAATAATATTCCTTTACGTGTTAAGGGGTATCTACAGAGTGGGATCGTTTAATAACTAGCCTAACCCTAACGCGTACACTAACCCTAACCCCTACCCTAACCCTAACACGTACCCTAATCCTAACCCGTACCCTAAACCGAGCCCTAACCATAACACTAACCCTAACCCTAACCCTAACCCATACCCTACCCCGTACCCAAACCCCTCCCCGAACCCGTACCCTAAGCCGTACCCTAAGCCTAACCCTAAGCCTAACCCTAACCCTAGGCTACCCTTGACTGCTTCTGCCTCCAATAGATTTCCTAAGCAGTAGTGTTTTAAGGAACAGCTGAAAAAGAGAATCCTAAAGTGATTTCCTTATAATGGGTGTGTTCCTTATCTTATCCTAGTGTCTAAACTCTTCTCCATGGCTTGACCCCCAAATAATATTCCTTTACGTGCTATGGGGTATCTACAGAGTGGGATCGTTTAATAACTAGCCTAACCCTAACTCGTACACTAACCCTAACCCCTACCCTAACCCTAACACGTAACCTAAACCGAGCCCTAACCCTAACACTAACCCTAACCCTAACCCTAACCCATACCCTACGCCGTACCGGAAAACCTCCCCGAACCCGTACCCTGAGCCGTACCCTAAGCCTAACCCTAAGCCTAACCCTAACCCTAGGCTACCCTTGACTGCTTCTGCCTCCAATAGATTTCCTAAGCACTAGTGTTTTAAGGAACAGCTTAAAAAGAGAATCCTAATGTGATTTCTTCATAATGGGTGTGTTCCTTATCTTATCCTAGTGTCTAAACTCTTCTCCATGGCTGGACCCCCAAATAATATTCCTTTACGTGCTAAGGGGTATCTAGAGAGTGGCATCGTTTAATAACTAGGCTAACCCTAACGCGTACACTAACCCTAACCCCTACCCTAACCCTAACACGTACCCTAATCCTAACCCGTACCCTAAACCGAGCCCTAACTCTAACAATAATCTTAACCCTAACCCTAACCCATACCCTACGTCGTACAAGAACCCGTCCCCAAACCCATAACTTAAGCCGTACCCTAAGCCTAAAACTAACCCTAGGCTACCCTTGACTGCTTCTGCCTCCAATAGATTTTCTAAGCACAAGTGTTTTAAGGAACAGCTTAAAAAGAGAATCCTAATGTGATTTCTTTATAATGGGTGTGTTCCTTATCTTATCCTAGTGTCTAAACACTTCTCCATGGCTGGACCCCCAAATAATATTCCTTTACGTGCTAAGTGGTATCTAGAGACTGGGATAGGTTTAATAACTACCCTAACCCTAACGCGTACCCTAACCCTAACTCGTACCCTAACACTAACACGTACACTAATCGTAACCCGTACCCTAAACCGAGCCCTAACCCTAGCACTAACCCTAACCCTAACCCTAACCCATACCCTATGCCGTACCAGCACCCCTCCCCGAACCCGTACCCTAAGCCGTACCCTAAGCTTAACCCTAAGCCTAACCCTAACCCTAGGCTAACCTTGACTGCTTCTGCCTCCAGTAGATTTCCTAAGCACTAGTGTTTAAAGGAACAGTTTAAAAAGAGAATCCTAATGTGATTTCTTTATAATGGGTGTGTTCCTTATCTTATCCTAGTGTCTAAACTCTTCTCCATGGCTGCACCCCCAAATAATATTCCTTTACATGCTAAGGGGTATCTACAGAGTGGGATCGTTTAATAACCAGCCTAACCCTAACGCGTACACTAACCCTAACCACTACCCTAACCCTAACACGTACCCTAATCCTAACCCGTACCCTAAACCGAGCCCTAACCCTAACACTAAACCTAACCCTAAACCTAACCCATACCCTACGCCGTACACTAACCCGTCCCCGAACCCATACCCTAAGCCGTACCCCAAGCCTAACCCTAAGCCTAACACTAACCCTAGGCTACCCTTGACTGCTTCTACCTCCAATAGATTTCCTAAGCACTATTGTTTTAAGGAACAGCTTAAAAAGAGAATCCTAATGTGATTTCTTTATAATGGGTGTGTTCCTTATCTTATCCTAGTGTCTAAACACTTCTCCATGGCTGGACCCCCAAATAATATTCCTTTACATGCTAAGGGGTATCTAGAGACTGGGATAGGTTTAATAACTACCCTAACCGTAACGCGTACCCTAACCCTAATCCCTACCCTAACCCTAACCCGTACACTAATCCTAATCCCTACCCTAACCCTAACACGTACCCTAATCCTAACCCGTACCCTAAACCGAGCCCTAACTCTAACACTAACCCTAACCCTAACCCTAACCCATACCCTACGCCGTACAAGAACCCGTCCCCGAACCCATAAGTTAAGCCGTACCCTAAGCCTAACCCTAACCCTAGGCTACCCTTGACTGCTTCTGCCTCCAATAGATTTCCTAAGCACTAGTGTTTTAAGGAACAGCTTAAAAAGAGAATCCTAATGTGATTTCTTTATAATGGGTGTGTTCCTTTTCTTATCCTAGTGTCTAAACACTTCTCCATGGCTGGACCCCCAAATAATATTCCTTTACGTGCTAAGGGGTATCTAGAGACTGGCATAGGTTTAGTAACTACCCTAAACCTAACGTGTACCCTAACCCTAACCCATACCCTAACCCTAACACGTACACTAATCCTAACCCGTAGCCTAAACCGAGCCCTAACCCTAGCACTAACCCTAACCCTAACCCTAACCCATAACCTACGCCGTACCCGAACCCCTCCCCGAACCCGTACCCTAAGCCGTACCCTTAGCCTAACCCTAAGCCTAACCCTAACCCTAGGCTACCCTTGACTTCTTCTGCCTCCAATAGATTTCCTAAGCACTAGTGTTTTAAGGAACAGCTTAAAAAGAGAATCCTAATGTGATTTCTTTATAATGGGTGTGTTCCTTATCTTATCCTAGTGTCTAAACTCTTCTCCATGGCTGCAACACCAAATAATATTCCTTTACGTGCTAAGCGGTAACTAAAGAGTGGGATAGGTTTAATAACTACCCTAACCCTAATGCGTACCCTAACCCTAACCCCTACCCTAACCCTAACATGTATCCTAAACCTAAACCGTACCCTAAACCGAGCCCTAACACTAACACTAACCCTAACCCTAACCCTAACACATACCCTATGCCGTACTCGCACCCCTCCCCGAACCCGTACCCTAAGCCGTATCCTAAGCCTAACCCTAAGCCTAACCCTAACCATAGGCTACCCTTGACTGCTTCTGCCTCCAATAGATTTCCTAAGCACAAGTGTTGTAAGGAACAGCTTAAAAAGAGAATCCTAATGTGATTTCTTTATAATGGGTGTGTTCCTTATCTTATCCTAGTGTCTAAATTCTTTTCCATGGCTGGACCACCAAATAATATTCCTTTACGTGCTAAGGGGTATCTAGAGACTGGGATAGGTTTAATAACTACCCTAACCCTAAAGCGTACCCTAAGCCTAACCCATACCCTAACCCTAACACGTACCCAAATCCTAACCCGTACCCTAAACCGAGCACTAACCATAACACTAACCCTACCCCTAACCCTAACCCATAACCTACGCCGTACCCGAATCCCTCCCCGAACCCGTACCCTAAGCCGTACCCTAAGCCTAACCCTAAGCCTAACCCTAACCCTAGGCTACCCTTGACTGCTTCTGCCTCCAATAGATTTCCTAAGCACAAGTGTTTTAAGGAACAGCTTAAAAAGAGAATCCTAATGTGATTTCTTTATAATGGGTGTGTTCCTTACGTTATCCTAGTGTCTAAACTCTTCTCCATGGCTGCACCCCCAAATAATATTCCTTTACGTGCTAAGGGGTATCTAGAGAGCGGGATAGGTTTTATAACTACCCTAACCCTAAGGCATACCCTAACCCTAACCCCTAGCCTAACCCTAACATGTACCCTAATATTAACCCGGATCCTAAGCTGAGCCCTAACCCTAATACTAACCGTAACCCCAACCCATACCCTACGCCATACACGAACCCCTCCCCGAACCCGTACCCTGAGCCGTACCCTAACCCTAACCCTAAGCCTAACCCTAACCCTAGGCTACCCTTGACTGCTTCTGCCTCCAATAGATTTCCTAAGCACTAGTGTTTTAAGGAACAGCTTAAAAAGAGAATCCTAATGTGATTTCTTCATAATGGGTGTGTTCCTTATCTTATCCTAGTGTCTAAACTCTTCTCCATGGCTGGACCCCCAAATAATATTCCTTTACGTGCTAAGGGGTATCTAGGGAGTGGGATAGGTTTAATAACTACCCTAACCCTAACGCGTACCCTAACCCTAACGCGTACCCTAACCCTAACACGTACCCTAATCCTAACCCGTACCCTAAACCGAGGCCTAACCCTAACACTAACCCTAACCCTAACCCTAACCCATACACTATGCCGTACCCGAAACCCTCCCCGAACCCGTACCCTAAGCCGTAACCTAAGCCTAAACCTAAGCCTAACCCTAACCCCAGGCTACCCTTGACTGCTTCTGCCTCCAATAGATTTCCTAAGCACTAGTGTTTTAAGGAACAGCTTAAAAAGAGATTCAAATGTGATTTCTTTATAATGGGTGTGTTCCTTATCTTATCCTAGTGTCTAAACTCTTCTCCATGGATGCAACCCCAAATAATATTCCTTTACGTGCTAAGGGTTATCTAGAGAGTGGGGTAGGTTTAATAACGACCCTAACCCTAACGCGTACCCTAACCCTAACCCCTACCCTAACACTAACACGTACACTAATGCTAACCCGTACACTAAAACGAGCCCTAACCCTAACACAAACCCTAACCCTAACCCTAACCCATACCCTACGCCGTACCGGAACCCCTCCCCAAACCCGTACCCTAAGCCGTACCCTAAGCCTAACCCTAAGCCTAACCCTAACTCTAGGCTACCCTTGACTGCTTCTGCCTCCAATAGATTTCCTAAGCACTAGTGTTTTAAGGAACAGCTTAAAAAGAGAATCCTAATGTGATTTCTTTATAATGGGTGTGTTCCTTACGTTATCCTAGTGTCTAAACTCTTCTCCATGGCTGCACCCCCAAATAATATTCCTTTACGTGCTAAGGGGTATCTAGAGAGTGGGATAGGTTTTATAACTACCCTAACCCTAACGCGTACCCTAACCCTAACCCCTACACTAACCCTAACACGTACCCTAATCTTAACCTGTACCCTAAACCGAGCCCTAACCCTAACACTATCCCTAACCCTAACCCTAACACATACCCTATGCAATACCCGAACCCCTCCCCGAACCCGTACCCTAAGCCGTACCCTAAGCCTAACCCTAATGCTAGGCTACCCTTGACTGCTTCTGCCTCCAATAGATTTCCTAAGCACTAGTGTTTTAAGGAACAGCTTAAAAAGAGAATTCTAATGTGATTTTTAATAATGGGTGTGTTCCTTATCTTATCCTAGTGTCTAAACTCTTCTCCATGGCTGGACCCCCAAATAATATGCCTTTACGTGCTAAGGGGTATCTAGAGAGTGGGATAGGTTTAATAACTACCCTAACCCTAACGCGTACACTAACCCTAACCCCTACCCTAACCCTAACACGTACCCTAATCCTAACCCGTACCCTAAACCGAGCCCTAACCCTAACACTAACCCTAACCCTAACCCTAACCCATACCCTACGCAGTACCCCAAACCCTCCCCGAAACCGTACCTTAAGCCGTACCCTAACCCTAACCCTAAGCCTAACCCTAACCCTAGGCTACCCTTGACTGCTTCTGCTTCCAATAGATATCGTAAGCACTAGTGTTTTAAGGAACAGCTGAAAAAGTGTATCCTAATGTGATTTCTTTATAATGGGTGTGTTCCTTATCTTATTCTAGTGTCTAAACTCTTCTCCATGGCTGGAGCCCCAAATAATATTCCTTTACGTGCTAAGGGGTATCTAGAGAGTGGGATAGGTTTAATAACTACCCTAACCCTAACGCGTACCCTAACCCTAACCCCTACCGTAACCCTAGCATGTACCCTAATCCTAACCCGTACCCTAAACCGAGCCCTAACCCTAACACTAACTCTAACCCTAACCCTAACCCTAACCCTAAGACTAAACCTAACCCTAGGCTACCCTTGACTGCTTCTGCCTCCAATAGATTTCTTAAGCAGTAGTTTTTTAAGGAACAGCTTAAAAAGAGTATCCTAATGCAATTTCTTTATAATGGGTGTGTTCCTTATTTAATCTAGTGTCTAAACTCTTCTCCATGGCTGGACCCCCAAATAATATTCCTTTCCGTGCTAAGGGGTATCTAGAGAGTGGGATAGGTTTAATAACTACCCTAACCCTAACGCGTACCCTAACCCTATCCCCTACACTAACCCTAACACGTACCCTAATCTTAACCTGTACCCTAAACCGGGCCCTAACCCTTACAGTATCCCTAACCCTAACCCTAACACATACCCTATGCCATAACCGAACCCCTCCCCGAACCCGTACCCTAAGCTGTACCCTAAGCCTAACCCTAATCCTAGGCTACCCTTGACTGCTTCTGCTTCCAATAGATTTCCTAAGCACTAGTGTTTTAAGGAACAGCTTAAAAAGAGAATTCTAATGTGATTTCTTTATAATGGGTGTGTTCCTTATCTTATCCTAGTGTCTAAACTCTTCTCCATGGCTGCACCCCCAAATAATATGCCTTTACGTGCTAAGGGGTATCTAGAGATTGGGATAGGTTTAATAACTACCCTAACCCTAACACGTACACTAACCCTAACCCCTACCCTAACCCTAACACGTACCCTAATCCTAACCCATACCCTAAACCGAGCCCTAACCCTAGCACTAACCCTAACCCTAACCCTAACCCATGCCCTACGCCGTACCCGAAACCCTCCCCGAACCCGTACCTTAAGCCGTACCCTAAGCCTAACCCTAAGCCTAACCCTAACCCTAGGCTAACCTTGACTGCTTCTGCCTCCAATAGATTTCCTAAGCACTAGTGTTTTAAGGAACAGCTGAAAAAGAGTATCCTAATGTGATTTCTTTATAATGGGTGTGTTCCTTATCTTATTCTAGTGTCTAAACTCTTCTCCATGGCAGGACCCCCAAATAATATTCCTTTCCATGCTAAGGTGTATCTACAGTGTGGGATAGGTTTAATAACTACCCTAACCCTTTCGCGTACACTAACCCTAACACCTACCCTATCACTAACACGTACCCTAATCCTAACCCGAAACCTAAACCGAGCCCTAACCCTAACACTAACCCTAACCCTAACCCTAACCCATACCCTACGCCATACACGAACCCGTCCCCGAACCCATACCCTAAGCCGTACCCTAAGCCGTACCCTAAGCCTAACCCTAACCCTAGGCTACCCTTGACTGCTTCTGCCTCCAATAGATTTCCTAAGCACTACTGTTTTAAGGAACAGCTTAAAAAGAGAATGCTAATGTCATTTCTTTATAATGGGTGTGTTCCTTATCTTATCCTAGTGTCTAAACTCTTCTCCATGGCTGGACCCCCAAATAATATTCCTTTACGTGCTAAGGGTTATCTAGAGAGTGGGGTAGGTTTAATAACGACCCTAACCCTAACGCGTACCCTAACCCTAACCCCTACCCTAACACTAACATGTACACTAATGCTAACCCGTACACTAAAACGAGCCCTAACCCTAACACAAACCCTAACCCTAACCCTAACCCATACCCTACGCCGTACCGGAACCCCTCCCCGAACCCGTACCCTGAGCCGTACCCTAACCCTAACCCTAAGCCTAACCCTAACCCTAGGCTACCCTTGACTGCTTCTGCCTCCAATAGATTTCCTAAGCACTAGTGTTTTAAGGGACAGCTGAAAAAGAGTATCCTAATGTGATTTATTTATAATGGGTGTGTTCCTTATTTAATCTAGTGTCTAAACTCTTCTCCATGGCTGGACCCCCAAATAATATTCCTTTCCGTGCTAAGGGGTATCTAGAGAGTGGGATAGGTTTAATAACTACCCTAACCCTAACGCGTACCCTAACCCTAACCCCTACACTAACCCTAACACGTACCCTAATCTTAACCTGTACCCTAAACCGAGCCCTAACCCTAACACTATCCCTAACCCTAACCCTAACACATACCCTATGCAATACCCGAACCCCTCCCCGAACCCGTACCCTAAGCCGTACCCTAAGCCTAACCCTAATGCTAGGCTACCCTTGACTGCTTCTGCCTCCAATAGATTTCCTAAGCACTAGTGTTTTAAGGAACAGCTTAAAAAGAGAATTCTAATGTGATTTTTTATAATGGGTGTGTTCCTTATCTTATCCTAGTGTCTAACCTCTTCTCCATGACTGGACCCCCAAATAATATGCCTTTACGTGCTAAGGGGTATCTAGAGAGTGGGATAGGTTTAATAACTACCCTAACCCTAACGCGTACACTAACCCTAACCCCTACCCTAACCCTAACACGTACCCTAATCCTAACCCGTACCCTAAACCGAGCCCTAACCCTAACACTAACCCTAACCCTAACCCTAACCCATACCCTACGCAGTACCCCAAACCCTCCCCGAAACCGTACCTTAAGCCGTACCCTAACCCTAACCCTAAGCCTAACCCTAACCCTAGGCTACCCTTGACTGCTTCTGCTTCCAATAGATATCGTAAGCACTAGTGTTTTAAGGAACAGCTGAAAAAGTGTATCCTAATGTGATTTCTTTATAATGGGTGTGTTCCTTATCTTATTCTAGTGTCTAAACTCTTCTCCATGGCTGGAGCCCCAAATAATATTCCTTTACGTGCTAAGGGGTATCTAGAGAGTGGGATAGGTTTAATAACTACCCTAACCCTAACGCGTACCCTAACCCTAACCCCTACCGTAACCCTAGCATGTACCCTAATCCTAACCCGTACCCTAAACCGAGCCCTAACCCTAACACTAACTCTAACCCTAACCCTAACCCTAACCCTAAGACTAAACCTAACCCTAGGCTACCCTTGACTGCTTCTGCCTCCAATAGATTTCTTAAGCAGTAGTTTTTTAAGGAACAGCTTAAAAAGAGTATCCTAATGCAATTTCTTTATAATGGGTGTGTTCCTTATTTAATCTAGTGTCTAAACTCTTCTCCATGGCTGGACCCCCAAATAATATTCCTTTACGTGCTAAGGGTTATCTAGAGAGTGGGGTAGGTTTAATAACGACCCTAACCCTAACGCGTACCCTAACCCTAACCCCTACCCTAACAGTAACACGTACACTAATGCTAACCCGTACACTAAAACGAGCCCTAACCCTAACACAAACCTTAACCCTAACCCTAACCCATACCCTACGCCGTACCGGAACCCCTCCCCGAACGCGTACCCTAAGCCATACCCTAAGCCTAACCCTAAGCCTAACCCTAACCCTAGGTTACCCTTGACTGCTTCTGCCTCCAATAGATTTCCTAAGCACTAGTGTTTTAAGGAAAAGCTGAAAAAGAGTATCCTAATGTGATTTCTTTATAATGGGTGTGTTCCTTATCTTATCCTAGTGTCTAAACTCTTCTCCATGGCTGAACCCCCAAATAATATTCCTTTCCGTGCTAAGGGGTATCTAGAGAGTGGGATAGGTTTAATAACTACCCTAACCCTAACGCGTACCCTAACCCTATCCCCTACACTAACCCTAACACGTACCCTAATCTTAACCTGTACCCTAAACCGGACCCTAACCCTAACAGTATCCCTAACCCTAACCCTAACACATACCCTATGCCATACCCGAACCCCTCCCCGAACCCGTACCCTAAGCTGTACCCTAAGCCTAACCCTAATCCTAGGCTACCCTTGACTGCTTCTGCCTCCAATAGATTTCCTAAGCACTAGTGTTTTAAGGAACAGCTTAAAAAGAGAATTCTAATGTGATTTCTTTATAATGGGTGTGTTCCTTATCTTATCGTAGTGTCTAAACTCTTCTCCATGGCTGGACCCCCAAATAATATTCCTTTCCATGCTAAGGGGTATCTAGAGAGTGGGATACGTTTAATAACTACCCTAACCCTAACGCGTACCCTAACCCTAATGCGTACCCTAACCCTAACACGTACCCTAATCCTAACCCGTACCCTAAACCGAGGCCTAACCCTAACACTAACCCTAACCCTAACCCTAACCCATACACTATGCCGTACCCGAAACCCTCCCCGAACCCGTACCCTAAGCCGTAACCTAAGCCTAAACCTAAGCCTAACCCTAACCCCAGGCTACCCTTGACTGCTTCTGCCTCCAATAGATTTCCTAAGCACTAGTGTTTTAAGGAACAGCTTAAAAAGAGATTCAAATGTGCTTCCTTTATAATGGGTGTGTTCCTTATCTTATCCTAGTGTCTAAACTCTTCTCCATGGATGCAACCCCAAATAATATTCCTTTACGTGCTAAGGGTTATCTAGAGAGTGGGGTAGGTTTAATAACGACCCTAACCCTAACGCGTACCCTAACCCTAACCGCTACCCTAACACTAACACGTACACTAATGCGAACCCGTACACTAAAACGAGCCCTAACCCTAACACAAACCCTAACCCTAACCCTAACCCATACCCTACGCCGTACCGGAACCCCTCCCCGAACCCGTACCCTAAGCCGTAACCTAAGCCTAACCCTAAGCCTAACACTAACCCTAGGCTACCCTTGACTGCTTCTGCCTCCAATAGATTTCCTAATCACAAGTGTTTTAAGGAACAGCTAAAAAAGAGAATCCTAATGTGATTTCTTTATAATGGGTGTGTTCCTTACGTTATCCTAGTGTCTAAACTCTTCTCCATGGCTGCACCCCCAAATAATATTCCTTTACGTGCTAAGGGGTATCTAGAGAGTGGGATAGGTTTTATAACTACCCTAACCCTAAGGCATACCCTAACCCTAACCCCTAGCCTAACCCTAACATGTACCCTAATATTAACCCGGATCCTAAGCTGAGCCCTAACCCTAATACTAACCGTAACCCTAACCCATACCCTACGCCATACACGAACCCCTCCCCGAACCCGTACCCTGAGCCGTACCCTAACCCTAACCCTAAGCCTAACCCTAACCCTAGGCTACCCTTGACTGCTTTTGCCTCCAATAGATTTCCTAAGCACTAGTGTTTTAAGGAACAGCTTAAAAAGAGAATCCTAATGTGATTTCTTCATAATGGGTGTGTTCCTTATCTTATCCTAGTGTCTAAACTCTTCTCCATGGCTGGACCCCCAAATAATATTCCTTTACGTGCTAAGGGGTATCTAGAGAGTGGGATAGGTTTAATAACTACCCTAACCCTAACGCGTACCCTAACCCTAACGCGTACCCTAACCCTAACACGTACCCTAATCCTAACCCGTACCCTAAACCGAGGCCTAACCCTAACACTAACCCTAACCCTAACCCTAACACATACACTATGCCGTACCCGAAACCCTCCCCGAACCCGTACCCTAAGCCGTAACCTAAGCCTAAACCTAAGCCTAACCCTAACCCCAGGCTACCCTTGACTGCTTCTGCCTCCAATAAATTTCCTAAGCACTAGTGTTTTAAGGAACAGCTTAAAAAGAGATTCAAATGTGATTTCTTTATAATGGGTGTGTTCCTTATCTTATCCTAGAGTCTAAACTCTTCTCCATGGATGCAACCCCAAATAATATTCCTTTACGTGCTAAGGGTTATCTAGAGAGTGGGGTAGGTTTACTAACGACCCTAACCCTAACGCGTACCCTAACCCTAACCCCTACCCTAACACTAACACGTACACTAATGCTAACCCGTACACTAAAACGAGCCCTAACCCTAACACAAACCCTAACCCTAACCCTAACCCATACCCTACGCCGTACCGGAACCCCTCCCCAAACCCGTACCCTAAGCCGTACCCTAAGCCTAACCCTAAGCCTAACCCTAACTCTAGGCTACCCTTGACTGCTTCTGCCTCCAATAGATTTCCAAAGCACTAGTGTTTTAAGGAACAGCTTAAAAAGAGAATCCTAATGTGATTTCTTTATAATGTGTGTGTTCCTTATCTTATCCTAGTGTCTAAACTCTTCTCCATGGCTGCAACCCCAAATAATATTCCTTTACGTGCTAAGGGGTATCTAGAGAGTGGGACAGGTTTAATAACTACCCTAACCCTAACCCCAACCCTAACCCTAACATGTACCCTAATCCTAACCCGTACCCTAAACCGAGACCTAACCCTAACACTAACCCTAAACCTAACCCTAACCCATACCCTATGCCGTACCCGAACCCCTCCCCGAATCCGTACCGTAAGCCATACCCTAACCCTAACCCTAAGCCTAACCCTAACCCTAGGCTACCCTTGACTGCTTCTGCCTCCAATAGATTTCTTAAGCAGTAGTTTTTTAAGGAACAGCTTAAAAAGATTATCCTAATGCGATTTCTTTATAATGGGTGTGTTCCTTACCTTATCCTAGTGTCTAAACTCTTCTCCATGGCTGGACCCCCAAATAATATTCCTTAACGTGCTATGGGGTATCTAGAGAGTGGGATAGGTTTAATAACTACCCTAAGCCTAACGCGTACCCTAACCCTAACCCCTACACTAACCCTAACACGTACCCTAATCTTAACCTGTACCCTAAACCGAGCCCTAACCCTAACACTACCCCTAACCCTAACCCTAACCCATACCCTATGCCGTACCCGAACCCGTACCCTAAGCAGTACCGTAAGCCTAACCCTAAGACTCACCCTAACCCTAGGCTACACTTGACTGCTTCTGCCTCCAATAGATTTCCTAAGCCCTACTGTTTTAAGGAACAGCTTAAAAAGAGAATTCTAATGTGATTTGTTTATAATGGGTGTGTTCCTTATCTTATCCTAGTGGCTAAACCCTTCTCCATGGCTGGACCCCCAAACAATATCCCTTTACGTGCTAAGGTGTATCTACAGTGTGGGATAGGTTTAATAACTACCCTAACCCTTACGCGTACACTAACCCTAACACCTACCCTATCACTAACACGTAACCTAATCCTAACCCGAACCCTAAACCGAGCCCTAACCCTAACACTAACCCTAACCCTAACCCTAACCCATACCCTACGCCATACACGAACCCGTCCCCGAACCCATACCCTAAGCCGTACCCTAAGCCGTACCCTAAGCCTAACCCTAACCCTAGGCTACCCTTGACTGCTTCTGCCTCCAATAGATTTCCTAAGCACTACTGTTTTAAGGAACAGCTTAAAAAGAGAATGCTAATGTCATTTCTTTATAATGGGTGTGTTCCTTATCTTATCCTAGTGTCTAAACTCTTCTCCATGGCTGGACCCCCAAATAATATTCCTTTACGTGCTAAGGGTTATCTAGAGAGTGGGGTAGGTTTAATAACGACCCTAACCCTAACGCGTACCCTAACCCTAACCCCTACCCTAACACTAACATGTACACTAATGCTAACCCGTACACTAAAACGAGCCCTAACCCTAACACAAACCCTAACCCTAACCCTAACCCATACCCTACGCCGTACCGGAACCCCTCCCCGAACCCGTACCCTAAGCCGTACCCTAACCCTAACCCTAAGCCTAACCCTAACCCTAGGCTACCCTTGACTGCTTCTGCCTCCAATAGATTTCCTAAGCACTAGTGTTTTAAGGAACAGCTGAAAAAGAGTATCCTAATGTGATTTATTTATAATGGGTGTGTTCCTTATTTAATCTAGTGTCTAAACTCTTCTCCATGGCTGGACCCCCAAATAATATTCCTTTCCGTGCTAAGGGGTATCTAGAGAGTGGGATAGGTTTAATAACTACCCTAACCCTAACGCGTACCCTAACCCTAACCCCTACACTAACCCTAACACGTACCCTAATCTTAACCTGTACCCTAAACCGAGCCCTAACCCTAACACTATCCCTAACCCTAACCCTAACACATACCCTATGCAATACCCGAACCCCTCCCCGAACCCGTACCCTAAGCCGTACCCTAAGCCTAACCCTAATGCTAGGCTACCCTTGACTGCTTCTGCCTCCAATAGAGTTCCTAAGCACTAGTGTTTTAAGGAACAGCTTAAAAAGAGAATTCTAATGTGATTTTTTATAATGGGTGTGTTCCTTATCTTATCCTAGTGTCTAAACTCTTCTCCATGACTGGACCCCCAAATAATATGCCTTTACGTGCTAAGGGGTATCTAGAGAGTGGGATAGGTTTAATAACTACCCTAACCCTAACGCGTACACTAACCCTAACCCCTACCCTAACCCTAACACGTACCCTAATCCTAACCCGTACCCTAAACCGAGCCCTAACCCTAACACTAACCCTAACCCTAACCCTAACCCATACCCTACGCAGTACCCCAAACCCTCACCGAAACCGTACCTTAAGCCGTACCCTAACCCTAACCCTAAGCCTAACCCTAACCCTAGGCTACCCTTGACTGCTTCTGCTTCCAATAGATATCGTAAGCACTAGTGTTTTAAGGAACAGCTGAAAAAGTGTATCCTAATGTGATTTCTTTATAATGGGTGTGTTCCTTATCTTATTCTAGTGTCTAAACTCTTCTCCATGGCTGGAGCCCCAAATAATATTCCTTTACGTGCTAAGGGGTATCTAGAGAGTGGGATAGGTTTAATAACTACCCTAACCCTAACGCGTACCCTAACCCTAACCCCTACCGTAACCCTAGCATGTACCCTAATCCTAACCCGTACCCTAAACCGAGCCCTAACCCTAACACTAACTCTAACCCTAACCCTAACCCTAACCCTAAGACTAAACCTAACCCTAGGCTACCCTTGACTGCTTCTGCCTCCAATAGATTTCTTAAGCAGTAGTTTTTTAAGGAACAGCTTAAAAAGAGTATCCTAATGCAATTTCTTTATAATGGGTGTGTTCCTTATTTAATCTAGTGTCTAAACTCTTCTCCATGGCTGGACCCCCAAATAATATTCCTTTACGTGCTAAGGGTTATCTAGAGAGTGGGGTAGGTTTAATAACGACCCTAACCCTAACGCGTACCCTAACCCTAACCCCTACCCTAACAGTAACACGTACACTAATGCTAACCCGTACACTAAAACGAGCCCTAACCCTAACACAAACCCTAACCCTAACCCTAACCCATACCCTACGCCGTACCGGACCCCTCCCCGAACGCGTACCCTAAGCCATACCCTAAGCCTAACCCTAAGCCTAACCCTAACCCTAGGTTACCCTTGACTGCTTCTGCCTCCAATAGATTTCCTAAGCACTAGTGTTTTAAGGAAAAGCTGAAAAAGAGTATCCTAATGTGATTTCTTTATAATGGGTGTGTTCCTTATCTTATCCTAGTGTCTAAACTCTTCTCCATGGCTGGACCCCCAAATAATATTCCTTTCCGTGCTAAGGGGTATCTAGAGCGTGGGATAGGTTTAATAACTACCCTAACCCTAACGCGTACCCTAACCCTATCCCCTACACTAACCCTAACACGTACCCTAATCTTAACCTGTACCCTAAACCGGGCCCTAACCCTAACAGTATCCCTAACCCTAACCCTAACACATACCCTATGCCATACCCGAACCCCTCCCCGAACCCGTACCCTAAGCTGTACCCTAAGCCTAACCCTAATCCTAGGCTACCCTTGACTGCTTCTGCCTCCAATAGATTTCCTAAGCACTAGTGTTTTAAGGAACAGCTTAAAAAGAGAATTCTAATGTGATTTCTTTATAATGGGTGTGTTCCTTATCTTATCCTAGTGTCTAAACTCTTCTCCATGGCTGGACCCCCAAATAATATTCCTTTCCATGCTAAGGGGTATCTAGAGAGTGGGATAGGTTTAATAACTACCCTAACCCTAACGCGTACCCTAACCCTAATGCGTACCCTAACCCTAACACGTACCCTAATCCTAACCCGTACCCTAAACAGAGGCCTAACCCTAACACTAACCCTAACCCTAACCCATACACTATGCCGTACCCGAAACCCTCCCCGAACCCGTACCCTAAGCCGTAACCTAAGCCTAAACCTAAGCCTAACCCTAACCCCAGGCTACCCTTGACTGCTTCTGCCTCCAATAGATTTCCTAAGCACTAGTGTTTTAAGGAACAGCTTAAAAAGAGATTCAAATGTGATTCCTTTATAATGGGTGTGTTCCTAATCTTATCCTAGTGTCTAAACTCTTCTCCATGGATGCAACCCCAAATAATATTCCTTTACGTGCTAAGGGTTATCTAGAGAGTGGGGTAGGTTTAATAACGACCCTAACCCTAACGCGTACCCTAACCCTGACCGCTACCCTAACACTAACACGTACACTAATGCTAACCCGTACACTAAAACGAGCCCTAACCCTAACACAAACCCTAACCCTAACCCTAACCCATACCCTACGCCGTACCGGAACCCCTCCACGAACCCGTACCCTAAGCCGTAACCTAAGCCTAACCCTAAGCCTAACACTAACCCTAGGCTACCCTTGACTGCTTCTGCCTCCAATAGATTTCCTAATCACAAGTGTTTTAAGGAACAGCTTAAAAAGAGAATCCTAATGTGATTTCTTTATAATGGGTGTGTTCCTTACGTTATCCTAGTGTCTAAACTCTTCTCCATGGCTGCACCCCCAAATAATATTCCTTTACGTGCTAAGGGGTATCTAGAGAGTGGGATAGGTTTTATAACTACCCTAAACCTAAGGCATACCCTAACCCTAACCCCTAGCCTAACCCTAACATGTACCCTAATATTAACCCGGATCCTAAGCTGAGCCCTAACCCTAATACTAACCCTAACCCTAACCCATACCCTACGCCATACACGAACCCCTCCCCGAACCCGTACCCTGAGCCGTACCCTAACCTTAACCCTAAGCCTAACCCTAACCCTAGGCTACCCTTGACTGCTTCTGCCTCCAATAGATTTCCTAAGCCCTAGTGTTTTAAGGAACAGCTTAAAAAGAGAATCCTAATGTGATTTCTTCATAATGGGTGTGTTCCTTATCTTATCCTAGTGTCTAAACTCTTCTCCATGGCTGGACTCCCAAATAATATTCCTTTACGTGCTAAGGGGTATCTAGGGAGTGGGATAGGTTTAATAACTACCCTAACCCTAACGCGTACCCTAACCCTAACGCGTACCCTAACCCTAACACGTACCCTAATCCTAACCCGTACCCTAAACCGAGGCCTAACCCTAACACTAACCCTAACCCTAACCCTAACCCATACCCTACGCCGTACACGAAACCCTCCCCGAACCCGTACCCTAAGCCGTAACCTAAGCCTAAACCTAAGCCTAACCCTAACCCCAGGCTACCCTTGACTGCTTCTGCCTCCAATAGATTTCCTAAGCACTAGTGTTTTAAGGAACAGCTTAAAAAGCGATTCAAATATGATTTCTTTATAATGGGTGTGTTCCTTATCTTATCCTAGTGTCTAAACTCTTCTCCATGGATGCAACCCCAAATAATATTCCTATACGTGCTAAGGGTTATCTAGAGAGTGGGGTAGGTTTAATAACGACCCTAACCCTAACGCGTACCCTAACCCTAACCCCTATCCTAACACTAACACGTACACTAATGCTAACCCGTACACTAAAACGAGCCCTAACCCTAACACAAACCCTAACCCTAACCCTAACCCATACCCTACGCCGTACCGGAACCCCTCCCCGAACCCGTACCCTAAGCCGTAACCTAAGCCTAACCCTAAGCCTAACACTAACCCTAGGCTACCCCTGACTGCTTCTGCCTCCAATAGATTTCCTAAGCACAAGTGTTTTAAGGAACAGCTTAAAAAGAGATTCAAATATGATTTGTTTATAATGGGTGTGTTCCTTATCTTATCCTAGTGTCTAAACTCTTCTCCATGGATGCAACCCCAAATAATATTCCTTTACGTGATAAGGGGTATCTAGAGAGCGGGATAGGTTTTATAACTACCCTAACCCTAAGGCATACCCTAACCCTAACCCCTAGCCTAACCCTAACATGTACCCTAATATTAACCCGGATCCTAAGCTGAGCCCTAACCCTAATACTAACCGTAACCCTAACCCATACCCTACGCCATACACGAACCCCTCCCCGAACCCGTACCCTGAGCCGTACCCTAACCCTAACCCTAAGCCTAACCATAACCCTAGGCTACCCTTGACTGCTTCTGCCTCCAATAGATTTCCTAAGCACTAGTGTTTTAAGGAACAGCTTAAAAAGAGAATCCTAATGTGATTTCTTCATAATGGGTGTGTTCCTTATCTTATCCTAGTGTCTAAACTCTTCTCCATGGCTGGACCCCCAAATAATATTCCTTTACGTGCTAAGGGGTATCTAGGGAGTGGGATAGGTTTAATAACGACCCTAACCCTAACGCGTACCCTAACCCTAACGCGTACCCTAACCGTAACACGTACCCTAATCCTAACCCGTACCCTAAACCGAGGCCTAACCCTAACACTAACCCTAACCCTAACCCTAATCCATACACTATGCCGTACCCGAAACCCTCCCCGAACCCGTACCCTAAGCCGTAACCTAAGCCTAAACCTAAGCCTAACCCTAACCCCAGGCTACCCTTGACTGCTTCTGCCTCCAATAGATTTCCTAAGCACTAGTGTTTTAAGGAAAAGCTTAAAAAGAGATTCAAATGTGATTTCTTTATAATGGGTGTGTTCCTTATCTTATCCTAGTGTCTAAACTCTTCTCCATGGATGCAACCCCAAATAATATTCCTTTACGTGCTAAGGGTTATCTAGAGAGTGGGGTAGGTTTAATAACGACCCTAACCCTAACGCGTACCCTAACCCTAACACCTACCCTAACACTAACACGTACACTAATGCTAACCCGTACACTAAAACGAGCCCTAACCCTAACACAAACCCTAACCCTAACCCTAACCCATACCCTACGCCGTACCAGAACCCCTCCCCGAACCCGTACCCTAAGCCGTAACCTAAGCCTAACCCTAAGCCTAACACTAACCCTAGGCTACCCTTGACTGCTTCTGCCTCCAATAGATTTCCTAAGCACTAGTGTTTTAAGGAACAGCTGAAAAAGAGTATCCTAATGTGATTTCTTTATAATGGGTGTGTTCCTTATCTTATCCTAGTGTCTAAACTCTTCTCCATGGCTGGACCCCCAAATAATATTCCTTTACGTGCTAAGGGGTATCTAGAGAGTGGGATAGGTTTAATAACTACCCTAACCCTAACGCGTACCCTAACCCTAACCCCTACACTAACCCTAACACGTATCCTAATCTTAACCTGTACCCTAAACCGAGCCCTAACCCTAACACTATCCCTAACCCTAACCCTAACACATACCCTATGCTATACCCGAACCCCTCCCCGAACCCGTACCCTAAGCCGTACCCTAAGCCTAACCGTAATCCTAGGCTACCCTTGACTGCTTCTGCCTCCAATAGATTTCCTAAGCACTAGTGTTTTAAGGAACAGCTTAAAAAGAGAATTCTAACGTGATTTCTTTATAATGGGTGTGTTCCTTATCTTATCCTAGTGTCTAAACTCTTCCCCAAGGCTGGACTCCCAAATAATATTCCTTTACGTGCTAAGGGGAATCTAGAGACTGGGATACATTTAATAACTACCCTAACCCTAACGCGTACCCTAACCCTAACCCGTACCCTAACCTTAACACGTACACAAATCCTAACCCGTACCCTTAACCGAGCACTAACCCTAACACTAACCCTAACCCTAACCCTAACCCATAACCTACGCCGTACCCGAATCCCTCCCCGAACCCGTACCCTAAGCCGTACCCTAACCCTAACCCCAACCCTAACCCTAACATGTACCCTAATCCTTACCCGTACCCTAAACCGAGCCCTAACCCTAACACTAACCCTAAACCTAACCCTAACCCATACCCTATGCCGTACCCGAACCCCTCCCCGAATCCGTACCGTAAGCCATACCCTAACCCTAACCCTAAGCCTAACCCTAACCCTAGGCTACCCTTGACTGCTTCTGCCTCCAATAGATTTTTTAAGCAGTAGTTTTTTAAGGAACAGCTTAAAAAGATTATCCTAATGCGATTTCTTTATAATGGGTGTGTTCCTTATCTTATCCTAGTGTCTAAACTCTTCTCCATGGCTGGACCCCCAAATAATATTCCTTAACGTGCTATGGGGTATCTAGAGAGTGGGATAGGTTTAATAACTACCCTAAGCCTAACGCGTACCCTAACCCTAACCCCTACACTAACCCTAACACGTACCCTAATCTTAACCTGTACCCTAAACCGAGCCCTAACCCTAACACTATCCCTAACCCTAACCCTAACCCATACCCTATGCCGTACCCGAACCCGTACCCTAAGCAGTACCGTAAGCCTAACCCTAAGACTAACCCTAACCCTAGGCTACTCTTGACTGCTTCTGCCTCCAATAGATTTCCTAAGCACTACTGTTTTAAGGAACAGCTTAAAAAGAGAATTCTAATGTGATTTGTTTATAATGGGTGTGTTCCTTATCTTATCCTAGTGGCTAAACCCTTCTCCATGGCTGGACCCCCAAACAATATCCCTTTACGTGCTAAGGTGTATCTACAGTGTGGGATAGGTTTAATAACTACCCTAACCCTTACGCGTACACTAACCCTAACACCTACCCTATCACTAACACTTACCCTAATCCTAACCCGAACCCTAAACCGAGCCCTAACCCTAACACTAACCCTAACCCTAACCCTAACCCATACCCTACGCCATACACGAACCCGTCCCCGAACCCATACCCTAAGCCGTACCCTAAGCCGTACCCTAAGCCTAACCCTAACCCTAGGCTACCCTTGACTGCTTCTGCCTCCAATAGATTTCCTAAGCACTAGTGTTTTAAGGAACAGCTTAAAAAGAGAATGCTAATGTCATTTCTTTATAATGGGTGTGTTCCTTATCTTATCCTAGTGTCTAAACTCTTCTCCATGGCTGGACCCCCAAATAATATTCCTTTACATGCTAAGGGTTATCTAGAGAATGGGGTAGGTTTAATAACGACCCTAACCCTAACGCGTACCCTAACCCTAACCCCTACCCTAACACTAACATGTACACTAATGCTAACCCTTACACTAAAACGAGCCCTAACCCTAACACAAACCCTAACCCTAACCCTAACCCATACCCTACGCCGTACCGGAACCCCTCCCCGAACCCGTACCCTAAGCCGTACCCTAAGCCTAACCCTAAGCCTAACCCTAACCCTAGGCTACCCTTGACTGCTTCTGCCTCCAATAGATTTCCTAAGCACTAGTGTTTTAAGGAACAGCTGAAAAAGAGTATCCTAATGTGATTTCTTTATAATTGGTGTGTTCCTTATCTTATCCTAGTGTCTAAACTCTTCTCCATGGCTGGACCCCCAAATAATATTCCTTTCCGTGCTAAGGGGTATCTAGAGAGTGGGATAGGTTTAATAACTACCCTAACCCAAACGCGTACCCTAACCCTAACCCCTACACTAACCCTAACACGTACCCTAATCTTAACCTGTACCCTAAACCGAGCCCTAACCCTAACACTAACTCTAACCCTAACCCTAACCCTAACCCTAAGACTAAACCTAACCCTAGGCTACCCTTGACTGCTTCTGCCTCCAATAGATTTCTTAAGCAGTAGTTTTTTAAGGAACAGCTTAAAAAGAGTATCCTAATGCAATTTCTTTATAATGGGTGTGTTCCTTATTTAATCTAGTGTCTAAACTCTTCTCCATGGCTGGACCCCCAAATAATATTCCTTTACGTGCTAAGGGTTATCTAGAGAGTGGGGTAGGTTTAATAACGACCCTAACCCTAACGCGTACCCTAACCCTAACCCCTACCCTAACAGTAACACGTACACTAATGCTAACCCGTACACTAAAACGAGCCCTAACCCTAACACAAACCCTAACCCTAACCCTAACCCATACCCTACGCCGTACCGGAACCCCTCCCCGAACGCGTACCCTAAGCCATACCCTAAGCCTAACCCTAAGCCTAACCCTAACCCTAGGTTACCCTTGACTGCTTCTGCCTCCAATAGATTTCCTAAGCACTAGTGTTTTAAGGAAAAGCTGAAAAAGAGTATCCTAATGTGATTTCTTTATAATGGGTGTGTTCCTTATCTTATCCTAGTGTCTAAACTCTTCTCCATGGCTGGACCCCCAAATAATATTCCTTTCCATGCTAAGGGGTATCTAGAGAGTGGGATAGGTTTAATAACTACCCTAACCCTAACGCGTACCCTAACCCTATCCCCTACACTAACCCTAACACGTACCCTAATCTTAACCTGTACCCTAAACCGGGCCCTAACCCTAACAGTATCCCTAACCCTAACCCTAACACATACCCTATGCCATACCCGAACCCCTCCCCGAACCCGTACCCTAAGCTGTACCCTAAGCCTAACCCTAATCCTAGGCTACCCTTGACTGCTTCTGCCTCCAATAGATTTCCTAAGCACTAGTGTTTTAAGGAACAGCTTAAAAAGAGAATTCTAATGTGATTTCTTTATAATGGGTGTGTTCCTTATCTTATCCTAGTGTCTAAACTCTTCTCCATGGCTGGACCCCCAAATAATATTCCTTTCCATGCTAAGGCGTATCTAGAGAGTGGGATAGGTTTAATAACTACCCTAACCCTAACGCGTACCCTAACCCTAATGCGTACCCTAACCCTAACACGTACCCTAATCCTAACCCGTACCCTAAACCGAGGCCTAACCCTAACACTAACCCTAACCCTAACCCATACACTATGCCGTACCCGAAACCCTCCCCGAACCCGTACCCTAAGCCGTAACCTAAGCCTAAACCTAAGCCTAACCCTAACCCCAGGCTACCCTTGACTGCTTCTGCCTCCAATAGATTTCCTAAGCACTAGTGTTTTAAGGAACAGCTTAAAAAGAGATTCAAATGTGATTCCTTTATAATGGGTGTGTTCCTTATCTTATCCTAGTGTCTAAACTCTTCTCCATGGATGCAACCCCAAATAATATTCCTTTACGTGCTAAGGGTTATCTAGAGAGTGGGGTAGGTTTAATAACGACCCTAACCCTAACGCGTACCCTAACCCTGACCGCTACCCTAACACTAACACGTACACTAATGCTAACCGGTACACTAAAACGAGCCCTAACCCTAACACAAACCCTAACCCTAACCCTAACCCATACCCTACGCCGTACCGGAACCCCTCCCCGAACCCGTATCCTAAGCCGTAACCTAAGCCTAACCCTAAGCCTAACACTAACCCTAGGCTACCCTTGACTGCTTCTGCCTCCAATAGATTTCCTAATCACAAGTGTTTTAAGGAACAGCTAAAAAAGAGAATCCTAATGTGATTTCTTTATAATGGGTGTGTTCCTTACGTTATCCTAGTGTCTAAACTCTTCTCCATGGCTGCACCCCCAAATAATATTCCTTTACGTGCTAAGGGGTATCTAGAGAGTGGGATAGGTTTTATAACTACCCTAACCCTAAGGCATACCCTAACCCTAACCCCTAGCCTAATCCTAACATGTACCCTAATATTAACCCGGATCCTAAGCTGAGCCCTAACCCTAATAATAACCGTAACCCTAACCCATACCCTACGCCATACACGAACCCCTCCCCGAACCCGTACCCTGAGCCGTACCCTAACCCTAACCCTAAGCCTAACCCTAACCCTAGGCTACCCTTGACTGCTTCTGCCTCCAATAGATTTCCTAAGCACTAGTGTTTTAAGGAACAGCTTAAAAAGAGAATCCTAATGTGATTTCTTCATAATGGGTGTGTTCCTTATCTTATCCTAGTGTCTAAACTCTTCTCCATGGCTGGACCCCCAAATAATATTCCTTTACGTGCTAAGGGGTATCTAGAGAGTGGGATAGGTTTAATAACTACCCTAACCCTAACGCGTACCCTAACCCTAACGCGTACCCTAACCCTAACACGTACCCTAATCCTAACCCGTACCCTAAACCGAGGCCTAACCCTAACACTAACCCTAACCCTAACCCTAACCCATACACTATGCCGTACCCGAAACCCTCCCCGAACCCGTACCCTAAGCCGTAACCTAAGCCTAAACCTAAGCCTAACCCTAACCCCAGGCTACCCTTGACTGCTTCTGCCTCCAATAGATTTCCTAAGCACTAGTGTTTTAAGGAACAGCTTAAAAAGAGATTCAAATGTGATTTCTTTATAATGGGTGTGTTCCTTATCTTATCCTAGAGTCTAAACTCTTCTCCATGGATGCAACCCCAAATAATATTCCTTTACGTGCTAAGGGTTATCTAGAGAGTGGGGTAGGTTTAATAACGACCCTAACCCTAACGCGTACCCTAACCCTAACCCCTACCCTAACACTAACACGTACACTAATGCTAACCCGTACACTAAAACGAGCCCTAACCCTAACACAAACCCTAACCCTAACCCTAACCCATACCCTACGCTGTACACGAACCCGTCCCCGAACCCATACCCTAAGCCGTACCCTAAGCCTAACCCTAAGCCTAACCCTCACCCTAGGTTACCCTTGACTGCTTTTGCCTCCAATAGATTTCCTAGGCACAAGTGTTTTAAGGAACAGCTTAAAAAGAGAATCCTAATGTGATTTCTTTATAATGGGTGTGTTCCTTATGTTATCCTAGTGTCTAAACTCTTCTCCATGGCTGCACCCCCAAATAATATTCCTTTACGTGCTAAGGGGTATCTAGAGAGTGGGATAGGTTTTATAACTACCCTAACCCTAAGGCATACCCTAACCCTAACCCCTAGCCTAACCCTAACATGTACCCTAATATTAACCCGGATCCTAAGCTGAGCCCTAACCCTAATACTAACCCTAACCCTAACCCATACCCTACGCCATACACGAACCCCTCCCCGAACCCGTACCCTGAGCCGTACCCTAACCTTAACCCTAAGCCTAACCCTAACCCTAGGCTACCCTTGACTGCTTCTGCCTCCAATAGATTTCCTAAGCACTAGTGTTTTAAGGAACAGCTTAAAAAGAGAATCCTAATGTGATTTCTTCATAATGGGTGTGTTCCTTATCTTATCCTAGTGTCTAAACTCTTCTCCATGGCTGGACTCCCAAATAATATTCCTTTACGTGCTAAGGGGTATCTAGGGAGTGGGATAGGTTTAATAACTACCCTAACCCTAACGCGTACCCTAACCCTAACGCGTACCCTAACCCTAACACGTACCCTAATCCTAACCCGTACCCTAAACCGAGGCCTAACCCTAACACTAACCCTAACCCTAACCCTAACCCATACACTATGCCGTACCCGAAACCCTCCCCGAACCCGTACCCTAAGCCGTAACCTAAGCCTAAACCTAAGCCTAACCCTAACCCCAGGCTACCCTTGACTGCTTCTGCCTCCAATAGATTTCCTAAGCACTAGTGTTTTAAGGAACAGCTTAAAAAGAGATTCAAATGTGATTTCTTTATAATGGGTGTGT
This sequence comes from Balaenoptera physalus, assembly GCF_965194825.1. Lineage (NCBI taxonomy): Eukaryota > Metazoa > Chordata > Mammalia > Artiodactyla > Balaenopteridae > Balaenoptera > Balaenoptera physalus. The sequence continues at coordinate 26,222 of NW_028126285.1, forward strand.
TCCTTATCTTATCCTAGAGTCTAAACTCTTCTCCATGGATGCAACCCCAAATAATATTCCTTTACGTGCTAAGGGTTATCTAGAGAGTGGGTTAGGTTTAATAACGACCCTAACCCTAACGCGTACCCTAACCCTAACCCCTACCCTAACACTAACACGTACACTAATGCTAACCCGTACACTAAAACGAGCCCTAACCCTAACACAAACCCTAACCCTAACCCTAACCCATACCCTACGCCGTACACGAACCCGTCACCGAACCCATACCCTAAGCCGTACCCTAAGCCTAAGCCTAAGCCTAACCCTAACCCTAGGCTACCCTTGACTGCTTCTGCCTCCAATAGATTTCCTAGGCACAAGTGTTTTAAGGAACAGCTTAAAAAGAGAATCCTAATGTGATTTCTTTATAATGGGTGTGTTCCTTATGTTATCCTAGTGTCTAAACTCTTCTCCATGGCTGCACCCCCAAATAATATTCCTTTACGTGCTAAGGGGTATCTAGAGAGTGGGATAGGTTTTATAACTACCCTAACCCTAAGGCATACCCTAACCCTAACCCCTAGCCTAACCCTAACATGTACCCTAATATTAACCCGGATCCTAAGCTGAGCCCTAACCCTAATACTAACCCTAACCCTAACCCATACCCTACGCCATACACGAACCCCTCCCCGAACCCGTACCCTGAGCCGTACCCTAACCCTAACCCTAAGCCTAACCCTAACCCTAGGCTACCCTTGACTGCTTCTGCCTCCAATAGATTTGCTAAGCACTAGTGTTTTAAGGAACAGCTTAAAAAGAGAATCCTAATGTGATTTCTTCATAATGGGTGTGTTCCTTATCTTATCCTAGTGTCTAAACTCTTCTCCATGGCTGGACTCCCAAATAATATTCCTTTACGTGCTAAGGGGTATTTAGGGAGTGGGATAGGTTTAATAACTACCCTAACCCTAACGCGTACCCTAACCCTAACGCGTACCCTAACCCTAACACGTACCCTAATCCTAACCCGTACACTAAACCGAGGCCTAACCCTAACACTAACCCTAACCCTAACCCTAACCCATACACTATGCCGTACCCGAAACCCTCCCCGAACCCGTACCCTAAGCCGTAACCTAAGCCTAAACCTAAGCCTAACCCTAACCCCAGGCTACCCTTGACTGCTTCTGCCTCCAATAGATTTCCTAAGCACTAGTGTTTTAAGGAACAGCTTAAAAAGCGATTCAAATATGATTTCTTTATAATGGGTGTGTTCCTTATCTTATCCTAGTGTCTAAACTCTTCTCCATGGATGCAACCCCAAATAATATTCCTATACGTGCTAAGGGTTATCTAGAGAGTGGGGTAGGTTTAATAACGACCCTAACCCTAACGCGTACCATAACCCTAACCCCTACACTAACACTAACACGTACACTAATGCTAACCCGTACACTAAAACGAGCCCTAACCCTAACACAAACCCTAACCCTAACCCTAACCCATACCCTACGCCGTACCGGAACCCCTCCCCGAACCCGTACCCTAAGCCGTAACCTAAGCCTAACCCTAAGCCTAACACTAACCCTAGGCTACCCCTGACTGCTTCTGCCTCCAATAGATTTCCTAAGCACAAGTGTTTTAAGGAACAGCTTAAAAAGAGATTCAAATATGATTTGTTTATAATGGGTGTGTTCCTTATCTTATCCTAGTGTCTAAACTCTTCTCCATGGATGCAACCCCAAATAATATTCCTTTACGTGATAAGGGGTATCTAGAGAGCGGGATAGGTTTTATAACTACCCTAACCCTAAGGCATACCCTAACCCTAACCCCTAGCCTAACCCTAACATGTACCCTAATATTAAACCGGATCCTAAGCTGAGCCCTAACCCTAATACTAACCGTAACCCTAACCCATACCCTACGCCATACACGAACCCCTCCCCGAACCCGTACCGTGAGCCGTACCCTAACCCTAACCCTAAGCCTAACCCTAACCCTAGGCTACCCTTGACTGCTTCTGCCTCCAATAGATTTCCTAAGCACTAGTGTTTTAAGGAACAGCTTAAAAAGAGAATCCTAATGTGATTTCTTCATAATGGGTGTGTTCCTTATCTTATCCTAGTGTCTAAACTCTTCTCCATGGCTGGACCCCCAAATAATATTCCTTTACGTGCTAAGGGGTATCTAGGGAGTGGGATAGGTTTAATAACGACCCTAACCCTAACGCGTACCCTAACCCTAACGCGTACACTAACCGTAACACGTACCCTAATCCTAACCCGTACCCTAAACCGAGGCCTAACCCTAACACTAACCCTAACCCTAACCCTAACCCATACACTATGCCGTACCCGAAACCCTCCCCGAACCCGTACCCTAAGCCGTAACCTAAGCCTAAACCTAAGCCTAACCCTAACCCCAGGCTACCCTTGACTGCTTCTGCCTCCAATAGATTTCCTAAGCACTAGTGTTTTAAGGAAAAGCTTAAAAAGAGATTCAAATGTGATTTGTTTATAATGGGTGTGTTCCTTATCTTATCCTAGTGTCTAAACTCTTCTCCATGGATGCAACCCCAAATAATATTCCTTTACGTGCTAAGGGTTATCTAGAGAGTGGGGTAGGTTTAATAACGACCCTAACCCTAACGCGTACCCTAACCCTAACCCCTACCCTAACACTAACACGTACACTAATGCTAACCCGTACACTAAAACGAGCCCTAACCCTAATACAAACCCTAACCCTAACCCTAACCCATACCCTACCCCGTACCAGAACCCCTCCCCGAACCCGTACCCTAAGCCGTAACCTAAGCCTAACCCTAAGCCTAACACTAACCCTAGGCTACCCTTGACTGCTTCTGCCTCCAATAGATTTCCTAAGCACTAGTGTTTTAAGGAACAGCTGAAAAAGAGTATCCTAATGTGATTTCTTTATAATGGGTGTGTTCCTTATCTTATCCTAGTGTCTAAACTCTTCTCCATGGCTGGACCCCCAAATAATATTCCTTTACGTGCTAAGGGGTATCTAGAGAGTGGGATAGGTTTAATAACTACCCTAACCCTAACGCGTACCCTAACCCTAACCCCTACACTAACCCTAACACGTATCCTAATCTTAACCTGTACCCTAAACCGAGCCCTAACCCTAACACTATCCCTAACCCTAACCCTAACACATACCCTATGCTATACCCGAACCCCTCCCCGAACCCGTACCCTAAGCCGTACCCTAAGCCTAACCGTAATCCTAGGCTACCCTTGACTGCTTCTGCCTCCAATAGATTTCCTAAGCACTAGTGTTTTAAGGAACAGCTTAAAAAGAGAATTCTAATGTGATTTCTTTATAATGGGTGTGTTCCTTATCTTATCCTAGTGTCTAAACTCTTCCCCAAGGCTGGACTCCCAAATAATATTCCTTTACGTGCTAAGGGGAATCTAGAGACTGGGATACATTTAATAACTACCCTAACCCTAACGCGTACCCTAACCCTAACCCGTACCCTAACCTTAACACGTACACAAATCCTAACCCGTACCCTTAACCGAGCACTAACCCTAACACTAACCCTAACCCTAACCCTAACCCATAACCTACGCCGTACCCGAATCCCTCCCCGAACCCTTACCCTAAGCCGTACCCTAACCCTAACCCCAACCCTAACCCTAACATGTACCCTAATCCTTACCCGTACCCTAAACCGAGCCCTAACCCTAACACTAACCCTAAACCTAACCCTAACCCATACCCTATGCCGTACCCGAACCCCTCCCCGAATCCGTACCGTAAGCCATACCCTAACCCTAACCCTAAGCCTAACCCTAACCCTAGGCTACCCTTGACTGCTTCTGCCTCCAATAGATTTCTTAAGCAGTAGTTTTTTAAGGAAAAGCTTAAAAAGATTATCCTAATGCGATTTCTTTATAATGGGTGTGTTCCTTATCTTATCCTAGTGTCTAAACTCTTCTCCATGGCTGGACCCCCAAATAATATTCCTTAACGTGCTATGGGGTATCTAGAGAGTGGGATAGGTTTAATAACTACCCTAAGCCTAACGCGTACCCTAACCCTAACCCCTACACTAACCCTAACACGTACCCTAATCTTAACCTGTACCCTAAACCGAGCCCTAACCCTAACACTATCCCTAACCCTAACCCTAACCCATACCCTATGCCGTACCCGAACCCGTACCCTAAGCAGTACCGTAAGCCTAACCCTAAGACTAACCCTAACCCTAGGCTACTCTTGACTGCTTCTGCCTCCAATAGATTTCCTAAGCACTACTGTTTTAAGGAACAGCTTAAAAAGAGAATTCTAATGTGATTTGTTTATAATGGGTGTGTTCCTTATCTTATCCTAGTGGTTAAACCCTTCTCCATGGCTGGACCCCCAAACAATATCCCTTTACGTGCTAAGGTGTATCTACAGTGTGGGATAGGTTTAATAACTACCCTAACCCTTACGCGTACACTAACCCTAACACCTACCCTATCACTAACACTTACCCTAATCCTAACCCGAACCCTAAACCGAGCCCTAACCCTAACACTAACCCTAACCCTAACCCTAACCCATACCCTACGCCATACACGAACCCGTCCCCGAACCCATACCCTAAGCCGTACCCTAAGCCGTACCCTAAGCCTAACCCTAACCCTAGGCTACCCTTGACTGCTTCTGCCTCCAATAGATTTCCTAAGCACTAGTGTTTTAAGGAACAGCTTAAAAAGAGAATGCTAATGTCATTTCTTTATAATGGGTGTGTTCCTTATCTTATCCTAGTGTCTAAACTCTTCTCCATGGCTGGACCCCCAAATAATATTCCTTTACATGCTAAGGGTTATCTAGAGAATGGGGTAGGTTTAATAACGACCCTAACCCTAACGCGTACCCTAACCCTAACCCCTACCCTAACACTAACATGTACACTAATGCTAACCCGTACACTAAAACGAGCCCTAACCCTAACACAAACCCTAACCCTAACCCTAACCCATACCCTACGCCGTACCGGAACCCCTCCCCGAACCCGTACCCTAAGCCGTACCCTAAGCCTAACCCTAAGCCTAACCCTAACCCTAGGCTACCCTTGACTGCTTCTGCCTCCAATAGATTTCCTAAGCACTAGTGTTTTAAGGAACAGCTGAAAAAGAGTATCCTAATGTGATTTCTTTATAATTGGTGTGTTCCTTATCTTATCCTAGTGTCTAAACTCTTCTCCATGGCTGGACCCCCAAATAATATTCCTTTCCGTGCTAAGGGGTATCTAGAGAGTGGGATAGGTTTAATAACTACCCTAACCCAAACGCGTACCCTAACCCTAACCCCTACACTAACCCTAACACGTACCCTAATCTTAACCTGTACCCTAAACCGAGCCCTAACCCTAACACTATCCCTAACACTAACCCTAACACATACCCTATGCAATACCCCAACCCCTCCCCGAACCCGTACCCTAAGCCGTACCCTAAGCCTAACCCTAATCCTAGGCTACCCTTGACTGCTTCTGCCTCCAATAGATTTCCTAAGAACTAGTGTTTTAAGGAACAGCTTAAAAAGAGAATTCTAATGTGATTTTTTATAATGGGTGTGTTCCTTATCTTATCCTAGTGTCTAAACTCTTCTCCATGGCTGGACCCCCAAATAATATGCCTTTACGTGCTAAGGGGTATCTAGAGAGAGTGATAGGTTTAATAACTACCCTAACCCTAACGCGTACACTAACCCTAACCCCTAACCTAACCCTAACACGTACCCTAATCCTAACCCGTACCCTAAACCGAGCCCTAACCCTAACACTAACCCTAACCCTAACCCTAACCCATACCCTACGCAGTACCCGAAACCCTCCCCGAAACCGTACCTTAAGCCGTACCCTAACCCTAACCCTAGGCTACCCTTGACTGCTTCTACTTCCAATAGATATCGTAAGCACTAGTGTTTTAAGGAACAGCTGAAAAAGTGTATCCTAATGTGATTTCTTTATAATGGGTGTGTTCCTTATCTTATTCTAGTGTCTAAACTCTTCTCCATGGCTGGAGCCCCAAATAATATTCCTTTACGTGCTAAGGGGTATCTAGAGAGTGGGATAGGTTTAATAACTACCCTAACCCTAACGCGTACCCTAACCCTAACCCCTACCCTAACAGTAACACGTACACTAATGCTAACCCGTACACTAAAACGAGCCCTAACCCTAACACAAACCCTAACCCTAACCCTAACCCATACCCTACGTCGTACCGGAACCCCTCTCCGAACCCGTACCCTAAGCCATACCCTAAGCCTAACCCTAAGCCTAACCCTAACCCTAGGTTACCCTTGACTGCTTCTGCCTCCAATAGATTTCCTAAGCACTAGTGTTTTAAGGAACAGCTGAAAAAGAGTATCCTAATGTGATTTCTTTATAATGGGTGTGTTCCTTATCTTATCCTAGTGTCTAAACTCTTCTCCATGGCTGGACCCCCAAATAATATTCCTTTCCGTGCTAAGGGGTATCTAGAGAGTGGGATAGGTTTAATAACTACCCTAACACTAACGCGTACCCTAACCCTATCCCCTACACTAACCCTAACACGTACCCTAATCTTAACCTGTACCCTAAACCGGGCCCTAACCCTAACACTATCCCTAACCCTAACCCTAACACATACCCTATGCCATACCCGAACCCCTCCCCGAACCCGTACCCTAAGCTGTACCCTAAGCCTAACCCTAATCCTAGGCTACCCTTGACTGCTTCTGCCTCCAATAGATTTCCTAAGCACTAGTGTTTTAAGGAACAGCTTAAAAAGAGAATTCTAATGTGATTTCTTTATAATGGGTGTGTTCCTTATCTTATCCTAGTGTCTAAACTCTTCTCCATGGCTGGAACCCCAAATAATATGCCTTTACGTGCTAAGGGGTATATAGAGAGTGGGATAGGTTTAATAACTACCCTAACCCTAACACGTACACTCACCCTAACCCCTACCCTAACCCTAACACGTACCCTAATCCTAACCCATACCCTAAACCGAGCCCTAACCCTAACACTAACCCTAACCCTAACCCTAACCCATGCCCTACGCCGTACCCGAAACCCTCCCCGAACCCGTACCTTAAGCCGTACCCTAAGCCTAACCCTAAGCCTAACCCTAACCCTAGGCTAACCTTGACTGCTTCTGCCTCCAATAGATTTCCTAAGCATTAGTGTTTTAAGGAACAGCTGAAAAAGAGTATCCTAATGTGATTTCTTTATAATGGGTGTGTTCCTTATCTTATTCTAGTGTCTAAACTCTTCTCCATGGCTGGACCCCCAAATAATATTCCTTTCCATGCTAAGGGGTATCTAGAGAGTGGGATAGGTTTAATAACTACCCTAACCCTAACGCGTACCCTAACCCTAACGCATACCCTAACCCTAACACGTACCCTAATCCTAACCCGTACCCTAAACCGAGGCCTAACCCTAACACTAACCCTAACCCTAACCCTAACCCATACACTATGCCGTACCCGAAACCCTCCCCGAACCCGTACCCTAAGCCGTAACCTAAGCCTAAACCTAAGCCTAACCCTAACCCCAGGCTACCCTTGACTGCTTCGGCCTCCAATAGATTTCCTAAGCACTAGTGTTTTAAGGAACAGCTTAAAAAGAGATTCAAATGTGATTCCTTTATAATGGGTGTGTTCCTTATCTTATCCTAGTGTCTAAACTCTTCTCCATGGATGCAACCCCAAATAATATTCCTTTACGTGCTAAGGGTTATCTAGAGAGTGGGGTAGGTTTAATAACGACCCTAACCCTAACGCGTACCCTAACCCTAACCGCTACCCTAACACTAACACGTACACTAATGCTAACCCGTACAATAAAACGAGCCCTAACCCTAACACAAACCCTAACCCTAACCCTAACCCATACCCTACGCCGTACCGGAACCCCTCCCCGAACCCGTACCCTAAGCCGTAACCTAAGCCTAACCCTAAGCCTAACACTAACCCTAGGCTACCCTTGACTGCTTCTGCCTCCAATAGATTTCCTAAGCACTAGTGTTTTAAGGAACAGCTTAAAAAGAGATTCAAATGTGATTTCTTTATAATGGGTGTGTTCCTTATCTTATCCTAGAGTCTAAACTCTTCTCCATGGCTGCATCCCCAAATAATATTCCTTTACGTGCTAAGGGGTATCTAGAGAGTGGGATAGGTTTTATAACTACCCTAACCCTAAGGCATACCCTAACCCTAACCCCTAGCCTAACCCTAACATGTACCCTAATATTAACCCGGATCCTAAGCTGAGCCCTAACCCTAATACTAACCGTAATCCTAACCCATACCCTACGCCATACACGAACCCCTCCCCGAACCCGTACCCTAAGCCGTACCCTAAGCCTAACCCTAAGCCTAACCCTAACTCTAGGCTACCCTTGACTGCTTCTGCCTCCAATAGATTTCCTAAGCACTAGTGTTTTAAGGAACAGCTGAAAAAGAGTATCCTAATGTGATTTCTTTATAATGGGTGTGTTCCTTATCTTATCCTAGTGTCTAAACTCTTCTCCATGGCTGGACGCCCAAATAATATTCCTTTACGTGCTAAGGGGTATCTAGAGAGTGGGATAGGTTTAATAACTACCCTAACCCTAACGCGTACCCTAACCCTAACCCGTACCCTAACCTTAACACGTACACAAATCCTATCCCGTACCCTTAACCGAGCACTAACCCTAACACTAACCCTAACCCTAACCCTAACCCATAACCTACGCCGTACCCGAATCCCTCCCCGAACCCGTACCCTAAGCCGTACCCTAAGCCTAACCCTAAGCCTAACCCTAACTCTAGGCTACCCTTGACTGCTTCTGCCTCCAATAGATTTCCTAAGCACTAGTGTTTTAAGGAACAGCTTAAAAAGAGAATCCTAATGTGATTTCTTTATAATGTGTGTGTTCCTTATCTTATCCTAGTGTCTAAACTCTTCTCCATGGCTGCAACCCCAAATAATATTCCTTTACGTGCTAAGGGGTATCTAGAGAGTGGGACAGGTTTAATAACTACCCTAACCCTAACCCAAACCCTAACCCTAACATGTACCCTAATCCTAACCCGTACCCGAAACCGAGCCCTAACCCTAACACTATCCCTAACCCTAACCCTAAACCATACCCTATGCCGTACCCGAACCCGTACCCTAAGCAGTACCGTAAGCCTAACCCTAAGACTAACCCTAACCCTAGGCTACTCTTGACTGCTTCTGCCTCCAATAGATTTCCTAAGCACTACTGTTTTAAGGAACAGCTTAAAAAGAGAATTCTAATGTGATTTGTTTATAATGGGTGTGTTCCTTATCTTATCCTAGTGGCTAAACCCTTCTCCATGGCTGGACCCCCAAACAATATCCCTTTACGTGCTAAGGTGTATCTACAGTGTGGGATAGGTTTAATAACTACCCTAACCCTTACGCGTACACTAACCCTAACACCTACCCTATCACTAACACGTACCCTAATCCTAACCCGAACCCTAAACCGAGCCCTAACCCTAACACTAACCCTAACCCTAACCCTAACCCATACCCTACGCCATACACGAACCCGTCCCCGAACCCATACCCTAAGCCGTACCCTAAGCCTAACCCTAACCCTAGGCTACCCTTGACTGCTTCTGCCTCCAATAGATTTCCTAAGCACTAGTGTTTTAAGGAACAGCTTAAAAAGAGAATGCTAATGTCATTTCTTTATAATGGGTGTGTTCCTTATCTTATCCTAGTGTCTAAACTCTTCTCCATGGCTGGACCCCCAAATAATATTCCTTTACATGCTAAGGGTTATCTAGAGAATGGGGTAGGTTTAATAACGACCCTAACCCTAACGCGTACCCTAACCCTAACCCCTACCCTAACACTAACATGTACACTAATGCTAACCCGTACACTAAAACGAGCCCTAACCCTAACACAAACCCTAACCCTAACCCTAACCCATACCCTACGCCGTACCGGAACCCCTCCCCGAACCCGTACCCTAAGCCGTACCCTAAGCCTAACCCTAAGCCTAACCCTAACCCTAGGCTACCCTTGACTGCTTCTGCCTCCAATAGATTTCCTAAGCACTAGTGTTTTAAGGAACAGCTGAAAAAGAGTATCCTAATGTGATTTCTTTATAATGGGTGTGTTCCTTATCTTATCCTAGTGTCTAAACTCTTCTCCATGGCTGGACCCCCAAATAATATTCCTTTCCGTGCTAAGGGGTATCTAGAGAGTGGGATAGGTTTAATAACTACCCTAACCCTAACGCGTACCCTAACCCTAACCCCTACACTAACCCTAACACGTACCCTAATCTTAACCTGTACCCTAAACCGAGCCCTAACCCTAACACTATCCCTAACACTAACCCTAACACATACACTATGCAATACCCCAACCCCTCCCCGAACCCGTACCCTAAGCCGTACCCTAAGCCTAACCCTAATCCTAGGCTACCCTTGACTGCTTCTGCCTCCAATAGATTTCCTAAGCACTAGTGTTTTAAGGAACAGCTTAAAAAGAGAATTCTAATGTGATTTTTTATAATGGGTGTGTTCCTTATCTTATCCTAGTGTCTAAACTCTTCTCCATGGCGGGACCCCCAAATAATATGCCTTTACGTGCTAAGGGGTATCTAGAGAGAGGGATAGGTTTAATAACTACCCTAACCCTAACGCGTACACTAACCCTAACCCCTAACCTAACCCTAACACGTACCCTAATCCTAACCCGTACCCTAAACCGAGCCCTAACCCTAACACTAACCCTAACCCTAACCCTAACCCATACCCTACGCAGTACCCGAAACCCTCCCCGAAACCGTACCTTAAGCCGTACCCTAACCCTAACCCTAGGCTACCCTTGACTGCTTCTACTTCCAATAGATATCGTAAGCACTAGTGTTTTAAGGAACAGCTGAAAAAGTGTATCCTAATGTGATTTCTTTATAATGGGTGTGTTCCTTATCTTATTCTAGTGTCTAAACTCTTCTCCATGGCTGGAGCCCCAAATAATATTCCTTTACGTGCTAAGGGGTATCTAGAGAGTGGGATAGGTTTAATAACTACCCTAACCCTAACGCGTACCCTAACCCTAACCCCTACCGTAACCCTAGCATGTACCCTAATCCTAACCCGTACCCTAAACCGAGCCCTAACCCTAACACTAACTCTAACCCTAACCCTAACCCTAACCCTAAGACTAAACCTAACCCTAGGCTACCCTTGACTGCTTCTGCCTCCAATAGATTTCTTAAGCAGTAGTTTTTTAAGGAACACCTTAAAAAGAGTATCCTAATGCAATTTCTTTATAATGGGTGTGTTCCTTATTTATCCTAGTGTCTAAACTCTTCTCCATGGCTGGACCCCCAAATAATATTCCTTTACGTGCTAAGGGTTATCTAGAGAGTGGGGTAGGTTTAATAACGACCCTAACCCTAACGCGTACCCTAACCCTAACCCCTACCCTAACAGTAACACGTACACTAATGCTAACCCGTACACTAAAACGAGCCCTAACCCTAACACAAACCCTAACCCAAACCCTAATCCATACCCTACGCCGTACCGGAACCCCTCTCCGAACCCGTACCCTAAGCCATACCCTAAGCCTAACCCTAAGCCTAAACCTAACCCTAGGTTACCCTTGACTGCTTCTGCCTCCAATAGATTTCCTAAGCACTAGTGTTTTAAGGAACAGCTGAAAAAGAGTATCCTAATGTGATTTCTTTATAATGGGTGTGTTCCTTATCTTATCCTAGTGTCTAAACTCTTCTCCATGGCTGGACCCCCAAATAATATTCCTTTCCGTGCTAAGGGGTATCTAGAGAGTGGGATAGGTTTAATAACTACCCTAACCCTAACGTGTACCCTAACCCTATCCCCTACACTAACCCTAACACGTACCCTAATCTTAACATGTACCCTAAACCGGGCCCTAACCCTAACACTATCCCTAACCCTAACCCTAACACATACCCTATGCCATACCCGAACCCCTCCCCGAACCCGTACCCTAAGCTGTACCCTAAGCCTAACCCTAATCCTAGGCTACCCTTGACTGCTTCTGCCTCCAATAGATTTCCTAAGCACTAGTGTTTTAAGGAACAGCTTAAAAAGAGAATTCTAATGTGATTTCTTTATAATGGGTGTGTTCCTTATCTTATCCTAGTGTCTAAACTCTTCTCCATGGCTGGAACCCCAAATAATATGCCTTTACGTGCTAAGGGGTATATAGAGAGTGGGATAGGTTTAATAACTACCCTAACCCTAACACGTACACTAACCCTAACCCCTACCCTAACCCTAACACGTACCCTAATCCTAACCCATACCCTAAACCGAGCTCTAACCCTAACACTAACCTTAACCCTAACCCTAACCCATGCCCTACGCCGTACCCGAAACCCTCCCCGAACCCGTACCTTAAGCCGTACCCTAAGCCTAACCCTAAGCCTAACCCTAACCCTAGGCTAACCTTGACTGCTTCTGCCTCCAATAGATTTCCTAAGCATTAGTGTTTTAAGGAACAGCTGAAAAAGAGTATCCTAATGTGATTTCTTTATAATGGGTGTGTTCCTTATCTTATTCTAGTGTCTAAACTCTTCTCCATGGCTGGACCCCCAAATAATATTCCTTTCCATGCTAAGGGGTATCTAGAGAGTGGGATAGGTTTAATAACTACCCTAACCCTAACGCGTACCCTAACCCTAACGCGTACCCTAACCCTAACACGTACCCTAATCCTAACCCGTACCCTAAACCGAGGCCTAACCCTAACACTAACCCTAACCCTAACCCTAACCAATACACTATGCCGTACCCGAAACCCTCCCCGAACCCGTACCCTAAGCCGTAACCTAAGCCTAAACCTAAGCCTAACCCTAACCCCAGGCTACCCTTGACTGCTTCGGCCTCCAATAGATTTCCTAAGCACTAGTGTTTTAAGGAAGAGCTTAAAAAGAGATTCAAATGTGATTCCTTTATAATGGGTGTGTTCCTTATCTTATCCTAGTGTCTAAACTCTTCTCCATGGATGCAACCCCAAATAATATTCCTTTACGTGCTAAGGGTTATCTAGAGAGTGGGGTAGGTTTAATAACGACCCTAACCCTAACGCGTACCCTAACCCTAACCGCTACCCTAACACTAACACGTACACTAATGCTAACCCGTACACTAAAACGAGCCCTAACCCTAACACAAACCCTAACCCTAACCCTAACCCATACCCTACGCCGTACCGGAACCCCTCCCCGAACCCGTACCCTAAGCCGTAACCTAAGCCTAACCCTAAGCCTAACACTAACCCTAGGCTACCCTTGACTGCTTCTGCCTCCAATAGATTTCCTAAGCACAAGTGTTTTAAGGAACAGCTTAAAAAGAGAATCCTAATGTGATTTCTTTATAATGGGTGTGTTCCTTACGTTATCCTAGTGTCTAACTCTTCTCCATGGCTGCATCCCCAAATAATATTCCTTTACGTGCTAAGGGGTATCTAGAGAGTGGGATAGGTTTAATAACTACCCTAACCCTAACGCGTACCCTAACCCTAACCCCTACCGTAACCCTAGCATGTACCCTAATCCTAACCCGTACCCTAAACCGAGCCCTAACCCTAACACTAACTCTAACCCTAACCCTAACCCTAACCCTAAGACTAAACCTAACCCTAGGCTACCCTTGACTGCTTCTGCCTCCAATAGATTTCTTAAGCAGTAGTTTTTTAAGGAACACCTTAAAAAGAGTATCCTAATGCAATTTCTTTATAATGGGTGTGTTCCTTATTTATCCTAGTGTCTAAACTCTTCTCCATGGCTGGACCCCCAAATAATATTCCTTTACGTGCTAAGGGTTATCTAGAGAGTGGGGTAGGTTTAATAACGACCCTAACCCTAACGCGTACCCTAACCCTAACCCCTACCCTAACAGTAACACGTACACTAATGCTAACCCGTACACTAAAACGAGCCCTAACCCTAACACAAACCCTAACCCAAACCCTAATCCATACCCTACGCCGTACCGGAACCCCTCTCCGAACCCGTACCCTAAGCCATACCCTAAGCCTAACCCTAAGCCTAACCCTAACCCTAGGTTACCCTTGACTGCTTCTGCCTCCAATAGATTTCCTAAGCACTAGTGTTTTAAGGAACAGCTGAAAAAGAGTATCCTAATGTGATTTCTTTATAATGGGTGTGTTCCTTATCTTATCCTAGTGTCTAAACTCTTCTCCATGGCTGGACCCCCAAATAATATTCCTTTCCGTGCTAAGGGGTATCTAGAGAGTGGGATAGGTTTAATAACTACCCTAACCCTAACGTGTACCCTAACCCTATCCCCTACACTAACCCTAACACGTACCCTAATCTTAACATGTACCCTAAACCGGGCCCTAACCCTAACACTATCCCTAACCCTAACCCTAACACATACCCTATGCCATACCCGAACCCCTCCCCGAACCCGTACCCTAAGCTGTACCCTAAGCCTAACCCTAATCCTAGGCTACCCTTGACTGCTTCTGCCTCCAATAGATTTCCTAAGCACTAGTGTTTTAAGGAACAGCTTAAAAAGAGAATTCTAATGTGATTTCTTTATAATGGGTGTGTTCCTTATCTTATCCTAGTGTCTAAACTCTTCTCCATGGCTGGAACCCCAAATAATATGCCTTTACGTGCTAAGGGGTATATAGAGAGTGGGATAGGTTTAATAACTACCCTAACCCTAACACGTACACTAACCCTAACCCCTACCCTAACCCTAACACGTACCCTAATCCTAACCCATACCCTAAACCGAGCCCTAACCCTAACACTAACCTTAACCCTAACCCTAACCCATGCCCTACGCCGTACCCGAAACCCTCCCCGAACCCGTACCTTAAGCCGTACCCTAAGCCTAACCCTAAGCCTAACCCTAACCCTAGGCTAACCTTGACTGCTTCTGCCTCCAATAGATTTCCTAAGCATTAGTGTTTTAAGGAACAGCTGAAAAAGAGTATCCTAATGTGATTTCTTTATAATGGGTGTGTTCCTTATCTTATTCTAGTGTCTAAACTCTTCTCCATGGCTGGACCCCCAAATAATATTCCTTTCCATGCTAAGGGGTATCTAGAGAGTGGGATAGGTTTAATAACTACCCTAACCCTAACGCGTACCCTAACCCTAACGCGTACCCTAACCCTAACACGTACCCTAATCCTAACCCGTACCCTAAACCGAGGCCTAACCCTAACACTAACCCTAACCCTAACCCTAACCAATACACTATGCCGTACCCGAAACCCTCCCCGAACCCGTACCCTAAGCCGTAACCTAAGCCTAAACCTAAGCCTAACCCTAACCCCAGGCTACCCTTGACTGCTTCGGCCTCCAATAGATTTCCTAAGCACTAGTGTTTTAAGGAAGAGCTTAAAAAGAGATTCAAATGTGATTCCTTTATAATGGGTGTGTTCCTTATCTTATCCTAGTGTCTAAACTCTTCTCCATGGATGCAACCCCAAATAATATTCCTTTACGTGCTAAGGGTTATCTAGAGAGTGGGGTAGGTTTAATAACGACCCTAACCCTAACGCGTACCCTAACCCTAACCGCTACCCTAACACTAACACGTACACTAATGCTAACCCGTACACTAAAACGAGCCCTAACCCTAACACAAACCCTAACCCTAACCCTAACCCATACCCTACGCCGTACCGGAACCCCTCCCCGAACCCGTACCCTAAGCCGTAACCTAAGCCTAACCCTAAGCCTAACACTAACCCTAGGCTACCCTTGACTGCTTCTGCCTCCAATAGATTTCCTAAGCACAAGTGTTTTAAGGAACAGCTTAAAAAGAGAATCCTAATGTGATTTCTTTATAATGGGTGTGTTCCTTACGTTATCCTAGTGTCTAACTCTTCTCCATGGCTGCATCCCCAAATAATATTCCTTTACGTGCTAAGGGGTATCTAGAGAGTGGGATAGGTTTTATAACTACCCTAACCCTAAGGCATACCCGAACCCTAACCCCTAGCCTAACCCTAACATGTACCCTAATATTAACCCGGATCCTAAGCTGAGCCCTAACCCTAATACTAACCGTAACCCTAACCCATACCCTACGCCATACACGAACCCCTCCCCGAACCCGTACCCTGAGCCGTACCCTAACCCTAACCCTAAGCCTAACACTAACCCTAGGCTACCCTTGACTGCTTCTGCCTCCAATAGATTTCCTAAGCACTAGTGTTTTAAGGAACAGCTTAAAAAGAGAATCCTAATGTGATTTCTTCATAATGGGTGTGTTCCTTATCTTATCCTAGTGTCTAAACTCTTCTCCATGGCTGGACCCCCAAATAATATTCCTTTACGTGCTAAGGGGTATCTAGGGAGTGGGATAGGTTTAATAACTACCCTAACCCTAACGCGTACCCTAACCCTAACGCGTACCCTAACCCTAACACATACCCTAATCCTAACCCGTACCCTAAACCGAGGCCTAACCCTAACACTAACCCTAACCCTAACCCTAACCCATACACTATGCCGTACCCGAAACCCTCCCCGAACCCGTACCCTAAGCCGTAACCTAAGCCTAAACCTAAGCCTAAACCTAACCCCAGGCTACCCTTGACTGCTTCTGCCTCCAATAGATTTCCTAAGCACTAGTGTTTTAAGGAACAGCTTAAAAAGAGATTCAAATGTGATTTCTTTATAATGGGTGTGTTCCTTATCTTATCCTAGTGTCTAAACTCTTCTCCATGGATGCAACCCCAAATAATATTCCTTTACGTGCTAAGGGTTATCTAGAGAGTGGGGTAGGTTTAATAACGACCCTAACCCTAACGCGTACCCTAACCCTAACACGTACCCTAACACTAACACGTACACTAATGCTAACCCGTACACTAAAACGAGCCCTAACCCTAACACAAACCCTAAAACTAACCCTAACCCATACCCTACGCCGTACCGGAACCCCTCCCCGAACCCGTACCCTAAGCCGTAACCTAAGCCTAACCCTAAGCCTAACACTAACCCTAGGCTACCCTTGACTGCTTCTGCCTCCAATAGATTTCCTAAGCACTAGTGTTTTAAGGAACAGCTTAAAAAGAGAATCCTAATGTGATTTCTTTATAATGGGTGTGTTCCTTATTTTATCCTAGTGTCTAAACTCTTCTCCATGGCTGGACGCCCAAATAATATTCCTTTACGTGCTAAGGGGTATCTAGAGAGTGGGATAGGTTTAATAACTACCCTAACCCTAACGCGTACCCTAACCCTAACCCGTACCCAAACCTTAACACGTACACAAATGCTAACCCGTACCCTTAACCGAGCACTAACCCTAACACTAACCCTAACCCTAACCCTAAACCATAACCTACGCTGTACCCGAATCCCTCCCCGAACCCGTACCCTAAGCCGTACCCTAAGCCTAACCCTAAGCCTAACCCTAACTCTAGGCTACCCTTGACTGCTTCTGCCTCCAATAGATTTCCTAAGCACTAGTGTTTTAAGGAACAGCTTAAAAAGAGAATCCTAATGTGATTTCTTTATAATGTGTGTGTTCCTTATCTTATCCTAGTGTCTAAACTCTTCTCCATGGCTGCAACCCCAAATAATATTCCTTTACGTGCTAAGGGGTATCTAGAGAGTGGGACAGGTTTAATAACTACCCTAACCCTAACCCCAACCCTAACCCTAACATGTACCCTAATCCTAACCCGTACCCTAAACCGCCCCTAACCCTAACACTAACCCTAAACCTAACCCTAACCCATACCCTATGCCGTACCCGAACCCCTCCCCGAATCCGTACCGTAAGCCATACCCTAACCCTAACCCTAAGCCTAACCCTAACCCTAGGCTACCCTTGACTGCTTCTGCCTCCAATAGATTTCTTAAGCAGTAGTTTTTTAAGGAACAGCTTAAAAAGTTTATCCTAATGCGATTTCTTTATAATGGGTGTGTTCCTTATCTTATCCTAGTGTCTAAACTCTTCTCCATGGCTGGACCCCCAAATAATATTCCTTAACGTGCTATGGGGTATCTAGAGAGGGGGATAGGTTTAATAACTACCCTAAGCCTAACGCGTACCCTAACCCTAACCCCTACACTAACCCTAACACGTACCCTAATCTTAACCTGTACCCTAAACCGAGCCCTATTCCTAACACTATCCCTAACCCTAACCCTAACCCATACCCTATGCCGTACCCGAACCCGTACCCTAAGCAGTACCGTAAGCCTAACCCTAAGACTAACCCTAACCCTAGGCTACTCTTGACTGCTACTGCCTCCAATAGATTTCCTAAGCACTACTGTTTTAAGGAACAGCTTAAAAAGAGAATTCTAATGTAATTTGTTTATAATGGGTGTGTTCCTTATCTTATCCTAGTGGCTAAACCCTTCTCCATGGCTGGACCCCCAAACAATATCCCTTTACGTGCTAAGGTGCATCTACAGTGTGGGATAGGTTTAATAACTACCCTAACCCTTATGCGTACACTAACCCTAACACCTACCCTATCACTAACACGTACCCTAATCCTAACCCGAACCCTAAACCGAGCCCTAACCCTAACACTAACCCTAACCCTAACCCTAACCCATACCCTACGCCATACACGAACCCGTCCCCGAACCCATACCCTAAGCCGTACCCTAAGCCGTACCCTAAGCCTAACCCTAACCCTAGGCTACCCTTGACTGCTTCTGCCTCCAATAGATTTCCTAAGCACTAGTGTTTTAAGGAACAGCTTAAAAAGAGAATGCTAATGTCATTTCTTTATAATGGGTGTGTTCCTTATCTTATCCTAGTGTCTAAACTCTTCTCCATGGCTGGACCCCCAAATAATATTCCTTTACGTGCTAAGGGTTATCTAGAGAGTGGGGTAGGTTTAATAACGACCCTAACCCTAACCCGTACCCTAACCCTAACCCCTACCCTAACACTAACATGTACACTAATGCTAACCCGTACAATAAAACGAGCCCTAACCCTAACACAAACCCTAACCCTAACCCTAACCCATACCCTACGCCGTACCGGAACCCCTCCCCGAACCCGTACCCTAAGCCGTACCCTAAGCCTAACCCTAAGCCTAACCCTAACCCTAGGCTACCCTTGACTGCTTCTGCCTCCAATAGATTTCCTAAGCACTAGTGTTTTAAGGAACAGCTGAAAAAGAGTATCCTAATGTGATTTCTTTATAATGGGTGTGTTCCTTATCTTATTCTAGTGTCTAAACTCTTCTCCATGGCTGGACCCCCAAATAATATTCCTTTACGTGCTAAGGGGTATCTAGAGAGTGGGATAGGTTTAATAACTACCCTAACCCTAACGCGTACCCTAACCCTAACCCCTACCGTAACCCTAGCATGTACCCTAATCCTAACCCGTACCCTAAACCGAGCCCTAACCCTAACACTAACTCTAACCCTAACCCTAACCCATACCCTATGCTGTACCCGAACCCCTCCCCGAACCCGTACCCTAAGTCATACCCTAACCCTAACCCTAAGACTAAACCTAACCCTAGGCTACCCTTGACTGCTTCTGCCTCCAATAGATTTCTTAAGCAGTAGTTTTTTAAGGAACAGCTTAAAAAGAGTATCCTAATGCAATTTCTTTATAATGGGTGTGTTCCTTATTTATCCTAGTGTCTAAACTCTTCTCCATGGCTGGACCCCCAAATAATATTCCTTTACGTGCTAAGGGTTATCTAGAGAGTGGGGTAGGTTTAATAACGACCCTAACCCTAACGCGTACCCTAACCCTAACCCCTACCCTAACAGTAACACGTACACTAATGCTAACCCGTACACTAAAACGAGCCCTAACCCTAACACAAACCCTAACACTAACCCTAACCCATACCCTACGCCGTACCGGAACCCCTCCCCGAACCCGTACCCTAAGCCGTACCCTAAGCCGTACCCTAAGCCTAACCCTAACCCTAGGCTACCCTTGACTGCTTCTGCCTCCAATAGATTTCCTAAGCACTAGTGTTTTAAGGAACAGCTTAAAAAGAGAATGCTAATGTCATTTCTTTATAATGGGTGTGTTACTTATCTTATCCTGGTGTCTAAACTCTTCTCCATGGCTGGACCCCCAAACAATATTCCTTTACGTGCTAATGGGTATCTAGAGTGTGGGATAGGTTTAATAACTACCCTAACCCTTACGCGTACACTAACCCTAACACCTACCCTAACACTAACACGTACCCTAATCCTAACCCTAACCCTAACCCATACCCTACACCATACACGAACCCGTCCCCGAACCCATACCCTAACCCGTACCCTAAGCCATACCCTAAGCCTAACACTAACCCTAGGCTACCCTTGACTGCTTCTGCCTCCAATAGATTTCCTAAGCACTAGTGTTTTAAGGAACAGCTTAAAAAGAGAATCCTAATGTGATTTCTTTATAATGGGTGTGTTCCTTATCTTATCCTAGTGTCTAAACTCTTCTCCAAGGCTGGACCCCCAAATAATATTCCTTTACGTGCTAAGGGGTATCTAGAGACTGGGATACGTTTAATAACTACCCTAACCCTAACGCGTACCCTAACCCTAACCCGTACCCTAACCTTAACACGTACCCTAATCCTAACCCGTACCCTAAACCGAGCCCTAACCCTAACACTAACCCTAGCGCTAACCCTAACCCATACCCTACGCCGTACCCGAACCCCTCCCCGAACCCGTACCCTAAGCCATACCCTAAGCCTAAACCTAAGCCTAACCCTAACCCTAGGCTACCCTTGACTGCTTCTGCCTCCAATAGATTTTCGAAGCACTAGTGTTTTAAGGAACAGCTTAAAAAGAGAATGCTAATGTCATTTCTTTATAATGGGTGTGTTCCTTATCTTATCCTAGTGTCTAAACTCTTCTCCATGGCTGGACCCCCAAATAATATTCCTTTACGTGCTAAGGGTTATCTACAGAGTGGGGTAGGTTTAATAACGACCCTAACTCTAACGCGTACCCTAACCCTAACCCCTACCCTAACAGTAACACGTACACTAATGCTAACCCGTACACTAAAACGAGCCCTAACCCTAACACAAACCCTAACCCTAACCCTAACCCATACCCTACGCCGTACCGGAACCCATCCCCGAACCCGTACCCTAAGCCATATCCTAAGCCTAACCCTAAGCCTAACCCTAACCATAGGTTACCCTTGACTGCTTCTGCCTCCAATAGATTTCCTAAGCACTAGTGTTTAAGGAACAGCTGAAAAAGAGTATCCTAATGTGATTTCTTTATAATGGGTGTGTTCCTTATCTTATCCTAGTGTCTAAACTCTTCTCCATGGCTGGACCCCCAAATAATATTCCTTTCCATGCTAAGGGGTATCTAGAGAGTGGGATAGGTTTAATAACTACCCTAACCCTAACGCGTACACTAACCCTAACCCCTACCCTAACCCTAACACGTACCCTAATCCTAACCCGTACCCTAAACCGAGCCCTAACCCTAACACTAACCCTAACCCTAACCCTAACCCATACCCTACGCCGTACACGAACCCGTCCCCAAACCCATACCCTAAGCCGTACCCTAAGCCTAACCCTAAGCCTAACCCTAACCCTAGGTTACCCTTGACTGCTTCTGCCTGCAATAGATTTCCTAAGCACTAGTGTTTTAAGGAACAGCTTAAAAAGAGAATGCTAATGTCATTTCTTTATAATGGGTGTGTTACTTATCTTATCCTAGTGTCTAAACTCTTCTCCATGGCTGGACCCCCAAATAATATTCCTTTACGTGCTAAGGGGTATCTAGAGAGTGGGATAGGTTTAATAACTACCCTAACCCTAATGCGTACACTAACCCTAACCCCTACCCTAGCCCTATCACGTACCCTAATCCTAAACCATACCCTAAACCGAGCCCTAACCCTAACACTAACCCTAACCCTAACCCTAACCCATACCCTATGCCGTACCCGAACGCATAACCTAAGCAGTACCCTAAGCCTAACCCTAAGACTAACCCTATCCCTAGGCTACTCTTGACTGCTTCTGCCTCCAATAGATTTCCTAAGCACTACTGTTTTAAGGAACAGCTTAAAAAGAGAATTCTAATGTGATTTGTTTATAATGGGTGTTTTCCTTATCTTATCCTAGTGTCTAAACCCTTCTCCATGGCTGGACCCCCAAACAATATTCCTTTACGTGCTAATGGGTATCTACAGTGTGGGATAGGTTTAATAACTACCCTAACCCTTACGCGTACACTAACCCTAACACCTACCTTAACACTAACACGTACCCTAATCCTAACCCGAACCCTAAACCGAGCCCTAACCCTAACACTAATCCTAACCCTAACCCATACCCTACGCCATACACGAACCCGTCCCCGAACCCATACCCTAAGCCGTACCCTAAGCCGTACCCTAAGTCTAACCCTAACCCTAGGCTACCCTTGCCTGCTTCTGCCTCCAATAGATTTCCTAAGCACTAGTGTTTTAAGGAACAGCTTAAAAAGAGAATCCTAATGTGATTTCTTTATAATGGCTGTGTTCCTTATCTTATCCTAGTGTCTAAACTCTTCTCCAAGGCTGGACCCCCAAATAATATTCCTTTACGTGCTAAGGGGTATCTAGAGACTGGGATACGTTTAATAACTACCCTAACCCTAACGCGTACCCTAACCCTAACCCCTACACTAACCCTAACACGTACCCTAATCTTAACCTGTACCCTAAACCGGGCCCTAACCCTAACACTATCCCTAACCCTAACCCTAACACATACCCTATGCCATACCCGAACCCCTCCCCGAACCCGTACCCTAAGCTGTACCCTAAGCCTAACCCTAATCCTAGGCTACCCTTGACTGCTTCTGCCTCCAATAGATTTCCTAAGCACTAGTGTTTTAAGGAACAGCTTAAAAAGAGAATTCTAATGTGATTTCTTTATAATGGGTGTGTTCCTTATCTTATCCTAGTGTCTAAACTCTTCTCCATGGCTGGACCCCCAAATAATATGCCTTTACGTGCTAAGGGGTATCTAGAGAGTGGGATAGGTTTAATAACTACACTAACCCTAACACGTACACTAACCCTAACCCCTACCCTAACCCTAACACGTACCCTAATCCTAACCCATACCCTAAACCGAGCCCTAACCCTAACACTAACCCTAACCCTAACCCTAACCCATACCCTACGCCGTACCCGAAACCCTCCCCGAACCCGTACCTTAAGCCGTACCCTAACCCTAACCCTAAGCCTAACCCTAACCCTTGGCTACCCTTGACTGCTTCTGCTTCCAATAGATATCCTAAGCACTAGTGTTTTAAGGAACAGCTGAAAAAGAGTATCCTAATGTGATTTCTTTATAATGGGTGTGTTCCTTATCTTATTCTAGTGTCTAAACTCTTCTCCATGGCTGGACCCCCAAATAATATTAGTTTCCATGCTAAGGGTTATCTAGAGAGTGGGATAGGTTTAATAACTACCCTAACCCTAACGCGTACACTAACCCTAACCCCTACCCTAACCCTAACACGTACCCTAATCCTAACCCGTACCCTAAACCGAGCCCTAACCCAAACACTAACCCTAACCCTAACCCTAACCCATACCCTACGCCGTACACGAACCCGTACCCGAACCCATACCCTAAGCCGAACCCTAAGCTTAACCCTAAGCCTAACCCTAGCCCTAGGCTCCCCTTGACTGCTTCTGCCTCCAATAGATTTCCTAATCACTAGTGTTTTAAGGAACAGCTTAAAAAGAGAATGCTAATGTCATTTCTTTATAATGGGTGTGTTACTTATCTTATCCTAGTGTCTAAACTCTTCTCCATGGCTGGACCCCCAAATAATATTCCTTTACGTGCTAAGGGGTATCTAGAGAGTGGGATAGGTTTAATAACTACCCTAACCCTAATGCGTACACTAACCCTAACCCCTACCCTAGCCCTATCACGTACCCTAATCCTAAACCATACCCTAAACCGAGCCCTAACCCTAACACTAACCCTAACCCTAACCCTAACCCATACCCTATGCCGTACCCGAACGCATAACCTAAGCAGTACCCTAAGCCTAACCCTAAGACTAACCCTATCCCTAGGCTACTCTTGACTGCTTCTGCCTCCAATAGATTTCCTAAGCACTACTGTTTTAAGGAACAGCTTAAAAAGAGAATTCTAATGTGATTTGTTTATAATGGGTGTTTTCCTTATCTTATCCTAGTGTCTAAACCCTTCTCCATGGCTGGACCCCCAAACAATATTCCTTTACGTGCTAATGGGTATCTACAGTGTGGGATAGGTTTAATAACTACCCTAACCCTTACGTGTACACTAACCCTAACACCTACCTTAACACTAACACGTACCCTAATCCTAACCCGAACCCTAAACCGAGCCCTAACCCTAACACTAACCCTAACCCTAACCCATACCCTACGCCATACACGAACCCGTCCCCGAAACCATACCCTAAGCCGTACCCTAAGCCATACCCTAAGCCTAACCCTAAGCCTAACCCTAACCCTAGGTTACCCTTGACTGCTTCTGCCTCCAATAGATTTCCTAAGCACTAGTGTTTAAGGAACAGCTGAAAAAGAGTATCCTAATGTGATTTCTTTATAATGGGTTTGTTCCTTATCTTATCCTAGTGTCTAAACTCTTCTCCATGGCTGGACGCCCAAATAATATTCCTTTCCGTGCTAAGGGGTATCTAGAGAGTGGGATAGGTTTAATAACTACCCTAACCCTAACGCGTACCCTAACCCTATCCCCTACACTAACCCTAACACGTACCCTAATCTTAACCTGTACCCTAAACCGGGCCCTAACCCTAACACTATCCCTAACCCTAACCCTAACACATACCCTATGCCATTCCCGAACCCCTCCCCGAACCCGTACCCTAAGCTGTACCCTAAGCCTAACCCTAATCCTAGGCTACCCTTGACTGCTTCTGCCTCCAATAGATTTCCTAAGCACTAGTGTTTTAAGGAACAGCTTAAAAAGAGAATTCTAATGTGATTTCTTTATAATGGGTGTGTTCCTTATCTTATCCTAGTGTCTAAACTCTTCTCCATGGCTGGACCCCCAAATAATATGCCTTTACGTGCTAAGGGGTATATAGAGAGTGGGATAGGTTTAATAACTACCCTAACCCTAACACGTACACTAACCCTAACCCCTACCCTAACCCTAACACGTACCCTAATCCTAACCCATACCCTAAACTGAGCCCTAACCCTAACACTAACCCTAACCCTAACCCTAACCCATGCCCTACGCCGTACCCGAAACCCTCCCCGAACCCGTACCTTAAGCCGTACCCTAACCCTAACCCTAAGCCTAACCCTAACCCTAGGCTACCCTTGACTGCTTCTGCTTCCAATAGATATCCTAAGCACTAGTGTTTTAAGGAACATTTGAAAAAGAGTATCCTAATGTGATTTTTTTATAATGGGTGTGTTCCTTATCTTATTCTAGTGTCTAAACTCTTCTCCATGGCTGGACCCCCAAATAATATTCCTTTCCATGCTAAGGGGTATCTAGAGAGTGGGATAGGTTTAATAACTACCCTAACCCTAACGCGTACACTAACCCTAACCCCTACCCTAACCCTAACACGTACCCTAATCCTAACCCGTACCCTAAACCGAGCCCTAACCCTAACACTAACCCTAACCCTAACCCTAACCCATACCCTACGCCGTACACGAACCCGTCCCCAAACCCATACCCTAAGCCGTACCCTAAGCCTAACCCTAAGCCTAACCCTAACCCTAGGTTACCCTTGACTGCTTCTGCCTCCAATAGATTTCCTAAGCACTAGTGTTTTAAGGAACAGCTGAAAAAGAGTATCCTAATGTGATTTCTTTATAATGGGTGTGTTCCTTATCTTATCCTAGTGTCTAAACTCTTCTCCATGGCTGGACCCCCAAATAATATTCCTTTCCGTGCTAAGGGGTATCTAGAGAGTGGGATAGGTTTAATAACTACCCTAACGCTAACGCGTACCCTAACCCTAACCCCTACACTAACCCTAACACGTACCCTAATCTTAACCTGTACCCTAAACCGGGCCCTAACCCTAACACTATCCCTAACCCTAACCCTAACACATACCCTATGCCATACCCGAACCCCTCCCCGAACCCGTACCCTAAGCTGTACCCTAAGCCTAACCCTAATCCTAGGCTACCCTTGACTGCTTCTGCCTCCAATAGATTTCCTAAGCACTAGTGTTTTAAGGAACAGCTTAAAAAGAGAATTCTAATGTGATTTCTTTATAATGGGTGTGTTCCTTATCTTATCCTAGTGTCTAAACTCTTCTCCATGGCTGGACCCCCAAATAATATGCCTTTACGTGCTAAGGGGTATCTAGAGAGTGGGATAGGTTTAATAACTACCCTAACCCTAACACGTACACTAACCCTAACCCCTACCCTAACCCTAACACGTACCCTAATCCTAACCCATACCCTAAACCGAGCCCTAACCCTAACACTAACCCTAACCCTAACCCTAACCCATACCCTACGCCGTACCCGAAACCCTCCCCGAACCCGTACCTTAAGCCGTACCCTAACCCTAACCCTAAGCCTAACCCTAACACTTGGCTACCCTTGACTGCTTCTGCTTCCAATAGATATCCTAAGCACTAGTGTTTTAAGGAACAGCTGAAAAAGAGTATCCTAATGTGATTTCTTTATAATGGGTGTGTTCCTTATCTTATTCTAGTGTCTAAACTCTTCTCCATGGCTGGACCCCCAAATAATATTCCTTTCCATGCTAAGGGGTATCTAGAGAGTGGGATAGGTTTAATAACTACCCTAACCCTAACGCGTACACTAACCCTAACCCCTACCCTAACCCTAACACGTACCCTAATCCTAACCCGTACCCTAAACCGAGCCCTAACCCTAACACTAACCCTAACGCTAACCCTAACCCATACCCTACGCCGTACACGAACCCGTACCCGAACCCATACCCTAAGCCGAACCCTAAGCTTAACCCTAAGCCTAACCCTAGCCCTAGGCTCCCCTTGACTGCTTCTGCCTCCAATAGATTTCCTAATCACTAGTGTTTTAAGGAACAGCTTAAAAAGAGAATGCTAATGTCATTTCTTTATAATGGGTGTGTTACTTATCTTATCCTAGTGTCTAAACTCTTCTCCATGGCTGGACCCCCAAATAATATTCCTTTCCATGCTAAGGGGTATCTAGAGAGTGGGATAGGTTTAATAACTACCCTAACCCTAACGCGTACCCTAACCCTAACGCATACCCTAACCCTAACACGTACCCTAATCCTAACCCGTACCCTAAACCGAGGCCTAACCCTAACACTAACCCTAACCCTAACCCTAACCCATACACTATGCCGTACCCGAAACCCTCCCCGAACCCGTACCCTAAGCCGTAACCTAAGCCTAAACCTAAGCCTAACCCTAATCCCAGGCTACCCTTGACTGCTTCGGCCTCCAATAGATTTCCTAAGCACTAGTGTTTTAAGGAACAGCTTAAAAAGAGATTCAAATGTGATTCCTTTATAATGGGTGTGTTCCTTATCTTATCCTAGTGTCTAAACTCTTCTCCATGGATTCAACCCCAAATAATATTCCTTTACGTGCTAAGGGTTATCTAGAGAGTGGGGTGGGTTTAATCACGACCCTAACCCTAACGCGTACCCTAACCCTAACCGCTACCCTAACACTAACACGTACACTAATGCTAACCCGTACAATAAAACGAGCCCTAACCCTAACACAAACCCTAACCCTAACCCTAACCCATACCCTACGCCGTACCGGAACCCCTCCCCGAACCCGTACCCTAAGCCGTAACCTAAGCCTAACCCTAAGCCTAACACTAACCCTAGGCTACCCTTGACTGCTTCTGCCTCCAATAGATTTCCTAAGCACAAGTGTTTTAAGGAACAGCTTAAAAAGAGAATCTTAATGTGATTTCTTTATAATGGGTGTGTTCCTTACGTTATCCTAGTGTCTAAACTCTTCTCCATGGCTGCATCCCCAAATAATATTCCTTTACGTGCTAAGGGGTATCTAGAGAGTGGGATAGGTTTTATAACTACCCTAACCCTAAGGCATACCCTAACCCTAACCCCTAGCCTAACCCTAACATGTACCCTAATATTAACCCGGATCCTAAGCTGAGCCCTAACCCTAATACTAACCGTAACCCTAACCCATACCCTACGCCATACACGAACCCCTCCCCGAACCCGTACCCTGAGCCGTACCCTAACCCTAACCCTAAGCCTAACACTAACCCTAGGCTACCCTTGACTGCTTCTGCCTCCAATAGATTTCCTAAGCACTAGTGTTTTAAGGAACAGCTTAAAAAGAGAATCCTAATGTGATTTCTTCATAATGGGTGTGTTCCTTATCTTATCCTAGTGTCTAAACTCTTCTCCATGGCTGGACCCCCAAATAATATTCCTTTACGTGCTAAGGGGTATCTAGAGAGTGGGATAGGTTTAATAACGACCCTAACCCTAACGCGTACCCTAACCCTAACGCGTACCCTAACACTAACACGTACACTAATGCTAACCCGTACACTAAAACGAGCCCTAACCCTAACACAAACCCTAACCCTAACCCTAACCCATACCCTACGCCGTACCGGAACCCCTCCCCAAACCCGTACCCTAAGCCGTACCCTAAGCCTAACCCTAAGCCTAACCCTAACTCTAGGCTACCCTTGACTGCTTCTGCCTCCAATAGATTTCCTAAGCACTAGTGTTTTAAGGAACAGCTGAAAAAGAGTATCCTAATGTGATTTCTTTATAATGGGTGTGTTCCTTATCTTATCCTAGTGTCTAAACTCTTCTCCATGGCTGGACCCCCAAATAATATTCCTTTACGTGCTAAGGGGTATCTAGAGAGTGGGATAGGTTTAATAACTACCCTAACCCTAACGCGTACCCTAACCCTAACCCGTACCCTAACCTTAACACGTACACAAATCCTAACCCGTACCCTTAACCGAGCACTAACCCTAACACTAACCCTAACCCTAACCCTAACCCATAACCTACGCCGTACCCGAATCCCTCCCCGAACCCGTACCCTAAGCCGTACCCTAAGCCTAACCCTAAGCCTAACCCTAACTCTAGGCTACCCTTGACTGCTTCTGCCTCCAATAGATTTCCTAAGCACTAGTGTTTTAAGGAACAGCTTAAAAAGAGAATCCTAATGTGATTTCTTTATAATGTGTGTGTTCCTTATCTTATCCTAGTGTCTAAACTCTTCTCCATGGCTGCAACCCCAAATAATATTCCTTTACGTGCTAAGGGGTATCTAGAGAGTGGGACAGGTTTAATAACTACCCTAACCCTAACCCCAACCCTAACCCTAACATGTACCCTAATCCTAACCCGTACCCTAAACCGAGCCCTAACCCTAACACTATCCCTAACCCTAACCCTAACCCATACCCTATGCCGTACCCGAACCCGTACCCTAAGCAGTACCGTAAGCCTAACCCTAAGACTAACCCTAACCCTAGGCTACTCTTGACTGCTTCTGCCTCCAATAGATTTCCTAAGCACTACTGTTTTAAGGAACAGCTTAAAAAGAGAATTCTAATGTGATTTGTTTATAATGGGTGTGTTCCTTATCTTATCCTAGTGGCTAAACCCTTCTCCATGGCTGGACCCCCAAACAATATCCCTTTACGTGCTAAGGTGTATCTACAGTGTGGGATAGGTTTAATAACTACCCTAACCCTTACGCGTACACTAACCCTAACACCTACCCTATCACTAACACGTACCCTAATCCTATCCCGAACCCTAAACCGAGCCCTAACCCTAACACTAACCCTAACCCTAACCCTAACCCATACCCTACGCCATACACGAACCCGTCCCCGAACCCATACCCTAAGCCGTACCCTAAGCCTAACCCTAACCCTAGGCTACCCTTGACTGCTTCTGCCTCCAATAGATTTCCTAAGCACTAGTGTTTTAAGGAACAGCTTAAAAAGAGAATGCTAATGTCATTTCTTTATAATGGGTGTGTTCCTTATCTTATCCTAGTGTCTAAACTCTTCTCCATGGCTGGACCCCCAAATAATATTCCTTTACATGCTAAGGGTTATCTAGAGAATGGGGTAGGTTTAATAACGACCCTAAACCTAACGCGTACCCTAACCCTAACCCCTACCCTAACACTAACATGTACACTAATGCTAACCCGTACACTAAAACGAGCCCTAACCCTAACACAAACCCTAACCCTAACCCTAACCCATACCCTACGCCGTACCGGAACCCCTCCCCGAACCCGTACCCTAAGCCGTACCCTAAGCCTAACCCTAAGCCTAACCCTAACCCTAGGCTACCCTTGACTGCTTCTGCCTCCAATAGATTTCCTAAGCACTAGTGTTTTAAGGAACAGCTGAAAAAGAGTATCCTAATGTGATTTCTTTATAATGGGTGTGTTCCTTATCTTATCCTAGTGTCTAAACTCTTCTCCATGGCTGGACCACCAAATAATATTCCTTTCCGTGCTAAGGGGTATCTAGAGAGTGGGATAGGTTTAATAACTACCCTAACCATAACGCGTACCCTAACCCTAACCCCTACACTAACCCTAACACGTACCCTAATCTTAACCTGTACCCTAAACCGAGCCCTAACCCTAACACTATCCCTAACACTAACCCTAACACATACACTATGCAATACCCCAACCCCTCCCCGAACCCGTACCCTAAGCCGTACCCTAAGCCTAACCCTAATCCTAGGCTACCCTTGACTGCTTCTGCCTCCAATAGATTTCCTAAGCACTAGTGTTTTAAGGAACAGCTTAAAAAGAGAATTCTAATGTGATTTTTTATAATGGGTGTGTTCCTTATCTTATCCTAGTGTCTAAACTCTTCTCCATGGCGGGACCCCCAAATAATATGCCTTTACGTGCTAAGGGGTATCTGGAGAGAGGGATAGGTTTAATAACTACCCTAACCCTAACGCGTACCCTAACCCTAACCCCTACACTAACCCTAACACGTACCCTAATCTTAACCTGTAACCTAAACCGAGCCCTAACCCTAACACTATCCCTAACACTAACCCTAACACATACCCTATGCAATACCCCAACCCCGCCCCGAACCCGTACCCTAAGCCGTACCCTAAGCCTAACCCTAATCCTAGGCTACCCTTGACTGCTTCTGCCTCCAATAGATTTCCTAAGCACTAGTGTTTTAAGGAACAGCTTAAAAAGAGAATTCTAATGTGATTTTTTATAATGGGTGTGTTCCTTATCTTATCCTAGTGTCTAAACTCTTCTCCATGGCTGGACCTCCAAATAATATGCCTTTACGTGCTAAGGGGTATCTAGAGAGAGGGATAGGTTTAATAACTACCCTAACCCTAACGCGTACACTAACCCTAACCCCTAACCTAACCCTAACACGTACCCTAATCCTAACCCGTACCCTAAACCGAGCCCTAACCCTAACACTAACCCTAACCCTAACCCTAACCCATACCCTACGCAGTACCCGAAACCCTCCCCGAAACCGTACCTTAAGCCGTACCCTAACCCTAACCCTAGGCTACCCTTGACTGCTTCTACTTCCAATAGATATCGTAAGCACTAGTGTTTTAAGGAACAGCTGAAAAAGTGTATCCTAATGTGATTTCTTTATAATGGGTGTGTTCCTTATCTTATTCTAGTGTCTAAACTCTTCTCCATGGCTGGAGCCCCAAATAATATTCCTTTACGTGCTAAGGGGTATCTAGAGAGTGGGATAGGTTTAATAACTACCCTAACCCTAACGCGTACCCTAACCCTAACCCCTACCGTAACCCTAGCATGTACCCTAATCCTAACCCGTACCCTAAACCGAGCCCTAACCCTAACACTAACTCTAACCCTAACCCTAACCCTAACCCTAAGACTAAACCTAACCCTAGGCTACCCTTGACTGCTTCTGCCTCCAATAGATTTCTTAAGCAGTAGTTTTTTAAGGAACAGCTTAAAAAGAGTATCCTAATGCAATTTCTTTATAATGGGTGTGTTCCTTATTTATCCTAGTGTCTAAACTCTTCTCCATGGCTGGACCCCCAAATAATATTCCTTTACGTGCTAAGGGTTATCTAGAGAGTGGGGTAGGTTTAATAACGACCCTAACCCTAACGCGTACCCTAACCCTAACCCCTACCCTAACAGTAACACGTACACTAATGCTAACCCGTACACTAAAACGAGCCCTAACCCTAACACAAACCCTAACCCTAACCCTAACCCATACCCTACGCCGTACCGGAACCCCTCTCCGAACCCGTACCCTAAGCCATACCCTAAGCCTAACCCTAAGCCTAACCCTAACCCTAGGTTACCCTTGACTGCTTCTGCCTCCAATAGATTTCCTAAGCACTAGTGTTTTAAGGAACAGCTGAAAAAGAGTATCCTAATGTGATTTCTTTATAATGGGTGTGTTCCTTATCTTATCCTAGTGTCTAAACTCTTCTCCATGGCTGGACCCCCAAATAATATTCCTTTCCGTGCTAAGGGGTATCTAGAGAGTGGGATAGGTTTAATAACTACCCTAACCCTAACGCGTACCCTAACCCTATCCCCTACACTAACCCTAACACGTACCCTAATCTTAACCTGTACCCTAAACCGGGCCCTAACCCTAACACTATCCCTAACCCTAACCCTAACACATACCCTATGCCATACCCGAACCCCTCCCCGAACCCGTACCCTAAGCTGTACCCTAAGCCTAACCCTAATCCTAGGCTACCCTTGACTGCTTCTGCCTCCAATAGATTTCCTAAGCACTAGTGTTTTAAGGAACAGCTTAAAAAGAGAATTCTAATGTGATTTCTTTATAATGGGTGTGTTCCTTATCTTATCCTAGTGTCTAAACTCTTCTCCATGGCTGGAACCCCAAATAATATGCCTTTACGTGCTAAGGGGTATATAGAGAGTGGGATAGGTTTAATAACTACCCTAACCCTAACACGTACACTAACCCTAACCCCTACCCTAACCCTAACACGTACCCTAATCCTAACCCATACCCTAAACCGAGCCCTAACCCTAACACTAACCCTAACCCTAACCCTAACCCATGCCCTACGCCGTACCCGAAACCCTCCCCGAACCCGTACCTTAAGCCGTACCCTAAGCCTAACCCTAAGCCTAACCCTAACCCTAGGCTAACCTTGACTGCTTCTGCCTCCAATAGATTTCCTAAGCATTAGTGTTTTAAGGAACAGCTGAAAAAGAGTATCCTAATGTGATTTCTTTATAATGGGTGTGTTCCTTATCTTATTCTAGTGTCTAAACTCTTCTCCATGGCTGGACCCCCAAATAATATTCCTTTCCATGCTAAGGGGTATCTAGAGAGTGGGATAGGTTTAATAACTACCCTAACCCTAACGCGTACCCTAACCCTAACGCGTACCCTAACCCTAACACGTACCCTAATCCTAACCCGTACCCTAAACCGAGGCCTAACCCTAACACTAACCCTAACCCTAACCCTAACCAATACACTATGCCGTACCCGAAACCCTCCCCGAACCCGTACCCTAAGCCGTAACCTAAGCCTAAACCTAAGCCTAACCCTAACCCCAGGCTACCCTTGACTGCTTCGGCCTCCAATAGATTTCCTAAGCACTAGTGTTTTAAGGAAGAGCTTAAAAAGAGATTCAAATGTGATTCCTTTATAATGGGTGTGTTCCTTATCTTATCCTAGTGTCTAAACTCTTCTCCATGGATGCAACCCCAAATAATATTCCTTTACGTGCTAAGGGTTATCTAGAGAGTGGGGTAGGTTTAATAACGACCCTAACCCTAACGCGTACCCTAACCCTAACCGCTACCCTAACACTAACACGTACACTAATGCTAACCCGTACACTAAAACGAGCCCTAACCCTAACACAAACCCTAACCCTAACCCTAACCCATACCCTACGCCGTACCGGAACCCCTCCCCGAACCCGTACCCTAAGCCGTAACCTAAGCCTAACCCTAAGCCTAACACTAACCCTAGGCTACCCTTGACTGCTTCTGCCTCCAATAGATTTCCTAAGCACTAGTGTTTTAAGGAACAGCTTAAAAAGAGAATCCTAATGTGATTTCTTTATAATGGGTGTGTTCCTTACGTTATCCTAGTGTCTAAACTCTTCTCCATGGCTGCATCCCCAAATAATATTCCTTTACGTGCTAAGGGGTATCTAGAGAGTGGGATAGGTTTTATAACTACCCTAACCCTAAGGCATACCCGAACCCTAACCCCTAGCCTAACCCTAACATGTACCCTAATATTAACCCGGATCCTAAGCTGAGCCCTAACCCTAATACTAACCGTAACCCTAACCCATACCCTACGCCATACACGAACCCCTCCCCGAACCCGTACCCTGAGCCGTACCCTAACCCTAACCCTAAGCCTAACACTAACCCTAGGCTACCCTTGACTGCTTCTGCCTCCAATAGATTTCCTAAGCACTAGTGTTTTAAGGAACAGCTTAAAAAGAGAATCCTAATGTGATTTCTTCATAATGGGTGTGTTCCTTATCTTATCCTAGTGTCTAAACTCTTCTCCATGGCTGGATCCCCAAATAATATTCCTTTACGTGCTAAGGGGTATCTAGGGAGTGGGATAGGTTTAATAACTACCCTAACCCTAACGCGTACCCTAACCCTAACGCGTACCCTAACCCTAACACATACCCTAATCCTAACCCGTACCCTAAACCGAGGCCTAACCCTAACACTAACCCTAACCCTAACCCTAACCCATACACTATGCCGTACCCGAAACCCTCCCCGAACCCGTACCCTAAGCCGTAACCTAAGCCTAAACCTAAGCCTAAACCTAACCCCAGGCTACCCTTGACTGCTTCTGCCTCCAATAGATTTCCTAAGCACTAGTGTTTTAAGGAACAGCTTAAAAAGAGATTCAAATGTGATTTCTTTATAATGGGTGTGTTCCTTATCTTATCCTAGTGTCTAAACTCTTCTCCATGGATGCAACCCCAAATAATATTCCTTTACGTGCTAAGGGTTATCTAGAGAGTGGGGTAGGTTTAATAACGACCCTAACCCTAACGCGTACCCTAACCCTAACACGTACCCTAACACTAACACGTACACTAATGCTAACCCGTACACTAAAACGAGCCCTAACCCTAACACAAACCCTAAAACTAACCCTAACCCATACCCTACGCCGTACCGGAACCCCTCCCCGAACCCGTACCCTAAGCCGTAACCTAAGCCTAACCCTAAGCCTAACACTAACCCTAGGCTACCCTTGACTGCTTCTGCCTCCAATAGATTTCCTAAGCACTAGTGTTTTAAGGAACAGCTTAAAAAGAGAATCCTAATGTGATTTCTTTATAATGGGTGTGTTCCTTATCTTATCCTAGTGTCTAAACTCTTCTCCATGGCTGGACGCCCAAATAATATTCCTTTACGTGCTAAGGGGTATCTAGAGAGTGGGATAGGTTTAATAACTACCCTAACCCTAACGCGTACCCTAACCCTAACCCGTACCCAAACCTTAACACGTACACAAATGCTAACCCGTACCCTTAACCGAGCACTAACCCTAACACTAACCCTAACCCTAACCCTAAACCATAACCTACGCTGTACCCGAATCCCTCCCCGAACCCGTACCCTAAGCCGTACCCTAAGCCTAACCCTAAGCCTAACCCTAACTCTAGGCTACCCTTGACTGCTTCTGCCTCCAATAGATTTCCTAAGCACTAGTGTTTTAAGGAACAGCTTAAAAAGAGAATCCTAATGTGATTTCTTTATAATGTGTGTGTTCCTTATCTTATCCTAGTGTCTAAACTCTTCTCCATGGCTGCAACCCCAAATAATATTCCTTTACGTGCTAAGGGGTATCTAGAGAGTGGGACAGGTTTAATAACTACCCTAACCCTAACCCCAACCCTAACCCTAACATGTACCCTAATCCTAACCCGTACCCTAAACCGCCCCTAACCCTAACACTAACCCTAAACCTAACCCTAACCCATACCCTATGCCGTACCCGAACCCCTCCCCGAATCCGTACCGTAAGCCATACCCTAACCCTAACCCTAAGCCTAACCCTAACCCTAGGCTACCCTTGACTGCTTCTGCCTCCAATAGATTTCTTAAGCAGTAGTTTTTTAAGGAACAGCTTAAAAAGTTTATCCTAATGCGATTTCTTTATAATGGGTGTGTTCCTTATCTTATCCTAGTGTCTAAACTCTTCTCCATGGCTGGACCCCCAAATAATATTCCTTAACGTGCTATGGGGTATCTAGAGAGGGGGATAGGTTTAATAACTACCCTAAGCCTAACGCGTACCCTAACCCTAACCCCTACACTAACCCTAACACGTACCCTAATCTTAACCTGTACCCTAAACCGAGCCCTATTCCTAACACTATCCCTAACCCTAACCCTAACCCATACCCTATGCCGTACCCGAACCCGTACCCTAAGCAGTACCGTAAGCCTAACCCTAAGACTAACCCTAACCCTAGGCTACTCTTGACTGCTACTGCCTCCAATAGATTTCCTAAGCACTACTGTTTTAAGGAACAGCTTAAAAAGAGAATTCTAATGTAATTTGTTTATAATGGGTGTGTTCCTTATCTTATCCTAGTGGCTAAACCCTTCTCCATGGCTGGACCCCCAAACAATATCCCTTTACGTGCTAAGGTGCATCTACAGTGTGGGATAGGTTTAATAACTACCCTAACCCTTATGCGTACACTAACCCTAACACCTACCCTATCACTAACACGTACCCTAATCCTAACCCGAACCCTAAACCGAGCCCTAACCCTAACACTAACCCTAACCCTAACCCTAACCCATACCCTACGCCATACACGAACCCGTCCCCGAACCCATACCCTAAGCCGTACCCTAAGCCGTACCCTAAGCCTAACCCTAACCCTAGGCTACCCTTGACTGCTTCTGCCTCCAATAGATTTCCTAAGCACTAGTGTTTTAAGGAACAGCTTAAAAAGAGAATGCTAATGTCATTTCTTTATAATGGGTGTGTTCCTTATCTTATCCTAGTGTCTAAACTCTTCTCCATGGCTGGACCCCCAAATAATATTCCTTTACGTGCTAAGGGTTATCTAGAGAGTGGGGTAGGTTTAATAACGACCCTAACCCTAACCCGTACCCTAACCCTAACCCCTACCCTAACACTAACATGTACACTAATGCTAACCCGTACAATAAAACGAGCCCTAACCCTAACACAAACCCTAACCCTAACCCTAACCCATACCCTACGCCGTACCGGAACCCCTCCCCGAACCCGTACCCTAAGCCGTACCCTAAGCCTAACCCTAAGCCTAACCCTAACCCTAGGCTACCCTTGACTGCTTCTGCCTCCAATAGATTTCCTAAGCACTAGTGTTTTAAGGAACAGCTGAAAAAGAGTATCCTAATGTGATTTCTTTATAATGGGTGTGTTCCTTATCTTATTCTAGTGTCTAAACTCTTCTCCATGGCTGGACCCCCAAATAATATTCCTTTACGTGCTAAGGGGTATCTAGAGAGTGGGATAGGTTTAATAACTACCCTAACCCTAACGCGTACCCTAACCCTAACCCCTACCGTAACCCTAGCATGTACCCTAATCCTAACCCGTACCCTAAACCGAGCCCTAACCCTAACACTAACTCTAACCCTAACCCTAACCCATACCCTATGCTGTACCCGAACCCCTCCCCGAACCCGTACCCTAAGTCATACCCTAACCCTAACCCTAAGACTAAACCTAACCCTAGGCTACCCTTGACTGCTTCTGCCTCCAATAGATTTCTTAAGCAGTAGTTTTTTAAGGAACAGCTTAAAAAGAGTATCCTAATGCAATTTCTTTATAATGGGTGTGTTCCTTATTTATCCTAGTGTCTAAACTCTTCTCCATGGCTGGACCCCCAAATAATATTCCTTTACGTGCTAAGGGTTATCTAGAGAGTGGGGTAGGTTTAATAACGACCCTAACCCTAACGCGTACCCTAACCCTAACCCCTACCCTAACAGTAACACGTACACTAATGCTAACCCGTACACTAAAACGAGCCCTAACCCTAACACAAACCCTAACACTAACCCTAACCCATACCCTACGCCGTACCGGAACCCCTCCCCGAACCCGTACCCTAAGCCGTACCCTAAGCCGTACCCTAAGCCTAACCCTAACCCTAGGCTACCCTTGACTGCTTCTGCCTCCAATAGATTTCCTAAGCACTAGTGTTTTAAGGAACAGCTTAAAAAGAGAATGCTAATGTCATTTCTTTATAATGGGTGTGTTACTTATCTTATCCTGGTGTCTAAACTCTTCTCCATGGCTGGACCCCCAAACAATATTCCTTTACGTGCTAATGGGTATCTAGAGTGTGGGATAGGTTTAATAACTACCCTAACCCTTACGCGTACACTAACCCTAACACCTACCCTAACACTAACACGTACCCTAATCCTAACCCGAACCCTAATCCGAGCCCTAACCCTAACACTAACCCTAACCCTAACCCATACCCTACACCATACACGAACCCGTCCCCGAACCCATACCCTAACCCGTACCCTAAGCCATACCCTAAGCCTAACACTAACCCTAGGCTACCCTTGACTGCTTCTGCCTCCAATAGATTTCCTAAGCACTAGTGTTTTAAGGAACAGCTTAAAAAGAGAATCCTAATGTGATTTCTTTATAATGGGTGTGTTCCTTATCTTATCCTAGTGTCTAAACTCTTCTCCAAGGCTGGACCCCCAAATAATATTCCTTTACGTGCTAAGGGGTATCTAGAGACTGGGATACGTTTAATAACTACCCTAACCCTAACGCGTACCCTAACCCTAACCCGTACCCTAACCTTAACACGTACCCTAATCCTAACCCGTACCCTAAACCGAGCCCTAACCCTAACACTAACCCTAGCGCTAACCCTAACCCATACCCTACGCCGTACCCGAACCCCTCCCCGAACCCGTACCCTAAGCCATACCCTAAGCCTAAACCTAAGCCTAACCCTAACCCTAGGCTACCCTTGACTGCTTCTGCCTCCAATAGATTTTCGAAGCACTAGTGTTTTAAGGAACAGCTTAAAAAGAGAATGCTAATGTCATTTCTTTATAATGGGTGTGTTCCTTATCTTATCCTAGTGTCTAAACTCTTCTCCATGGCTGGACCCCCAAATAATATTCCTTTACGTGCTAAGGGTTATCTACAGAGTGGGGTAGGTTTAATAACGACCCTAACTCTAACGCGTACCCTAACCCTAACCCCTACCCTAACAGTAACACGTACACTAATGCTAACCCGTACACTAAAACGAGCCCTAACCCTAACACAAACCCTAACCCTAACCCTAACCCATACCCTACGCCGTACCGGAACCCATCCCCGAACCCGTACCCTAAGCCATATCCTAAGCCTAACCCTAAGCCTAACCCTAACCATAGGTTACCCTTGACTGCTTCTGCCTCCAATAGATTTCCTAAGCACTAGTGTTTAAGGAACAGCTGAAAAAGAGTATCCTAATGTGATTTCTTTATAATGGGTGTGTTCCTTATCTTATCCTAGTGTCTAAACTCTTCTCCATGGCTGGACCCCCAAATA
Source organism: Balaenoptera physalus (assembly GCF_965194825.1). Classification (NCBI taxonomy): domain Eukaryota; kingdom Metazoa; phylum Chordata; class Mammalia; order Artiodactyla; family Balaenopteridae; genus Balaenoptera; species Balaenoptera physalus. The sequence continues at coordinate 65,852 of NW_028126285.1, forward strand.
ATATTCCTTTCCATGCTAAGGGGTATCTAGAGAGTGGGATAGGTTTAATAACTACCCTAACCCTAACGCGTACACTAACCCTAACCCCTACCCTAACCCTAACACGTACCCTAATCCTAACCCGTACCCTAAACCGAGCCCTAACCCTAACACTAACCCTAACCCTAACCCTAACTCATACCCTACGCCGTACACGAACCCGTCCCCAAACCCATACCCTAAGCCGTACCCTAAGCCTAACCCTAAGCCTAACCCTAACCCTAGGTTACCCTTGACTGCTTCTGCCTGCAATAGATTTCCTAAGCACTAGTGTTTTAAGGAACAGCTTAAAAAGAGAATGCTAATGTCATTTCTTTATAATGGGTGTGTTACTTATCTTATCCTAGTGTCTAAACTCTTCTCCATGGCTGGACCCCCAAATAATATTCCTTTACGTGCTAAGGGGTATCTAGAGAGTGGGATAGGTTTAATAACTACCCTAACCCTAATGCGTACACTAACCCTAACCCCTACCCTAGCCCTATCACGTACCCTAATCCTAAACCATACCCTAAACCGAGCCCTAACCCTAACACTAACCCTAACCCTAACCCTAACCCATACCCTATGCCGTACCCGAACGCATAACCTAAGCAGTACCCTAAGCCTAACCCTAAGACTAACCCTATCCCTAGGCTACTCTTGACTGCTTCTGCCTCCAATAGATTTCCTAAGCACTACTGTTTTAAGGAACAGCTTAAAAAGAGAATTCTAATGTGATTTGTTTATAATGGGTGTTTTCCTTATCTTATCCTAGTGTCTAAACCCTTCTCCATGGCTGGACCCCCAAACAATATTCCTTTACGTGCTAATGGGTATCTACAGTGTGGGATAGGTTTAATAACTACCCTAACCCTTACGCGTACACTAACCCTAACACCTACCTTAACACTAACACGTACCCTAATCCTAACCCGAACCCTAAACCGAGCCCTAACCCTAACACTAATCCTAACCCTAACCCATACCCTACGCCATACACGAACCCGTCCCCGAACCCATACCCTAAGCCGTACCCTAAGCCGTACCCTAAGTCTAACCCTAACCCTAGGCTACCCTTGCCTGCTTCTGCCTCCAATAGATTTCCTAAGCACTAGTGTTTTAAGGAACAGCTTAAAAAGAGAATCCTAATGTGATTTCTTTATAATGGCTGTGTTCCTTATCTTATCCTAGTGTCTAAACTCTTCTCCAAGGCTGGACCCCCAAATAATATTCCTTTACGTGCTAAGGGGTATCTAGAGACTGGGATACGTTTAATAACTACCCTAACCCTAACGCGTACCCTAACCCTAACCCCTACACTAACCCTAACACGTACCCTAATCTTAACCTGTACCCTAAACCGGGCCCTAACCCTAACACTATCCCTAACCCTAACCCTAACACATACCCTATGCCATACCCGAACCCCTCCCCGAACCCGTACCCTAAGCTGTACCCTAAGCCTAACCCTAATCCTAGGCTACCCTTGACTGCTTCTGCCTCCAATAGATTTCCTAAGCACTAGTGTTTTAAGGAACAGCTTAAAAAGAGAATTCTAATGTGATTTCTTTATAATGGGTGTGTTCCTTATCTTATCCTAGTGTCTAAACTCTTCTCCATGGCTGGACCCCCAAATAATATGCCTTTACGTGCTAAGGGGTATCTAGAGAGTGGGATAGGTTTAATAACTACACTAACCCTAACACGTACACTAACCCTAACCCCTACCCTAACCCTAACACGTACCCTAATCCTAACCCATACCCTAAACCGAGCCCTAACCCTAACACTAACCCTAACCCTAACCCTAACCCATACCCTACGCCGTACCCGAAACCCTCCCCGAACCCGTACCTTAAGCCGTACCCTAACCCTAACCCTAAGCCTAACCCTAACCCTTGGCTACCCTTGACTGCTTCTGCTTCCAATAGATATCCTAAGCACTAGTGTTTTAAGGAACAGCTGAAAAAGAGTATCCTAATGTGATTTCTTTATAATGGGTGTGTTCCTTATCTTATTCTAGTGTCTAAACTCTTCTCCATGGCTGGACCCCCAAATAATATTAGTTTCCATGCTAAGGGTTATCTAGAGAGTGGGATAGGTTTAATAACTACCCTAACCCTAACGCGTACACTAACCCTAACCCCTACCCTAACCCTAACACGTACCCTAATCCTAACCCGTACCCTAAACCGAGCCCTAACCCTAACACTAACCCTAACCCTAACCCTAACCCATACCCTACGCCGTACACGAACCCGTACCCGAACCCATACCCTAAGCCGAACCCTAAGCTTAACCCTAAGCCTAACCCTAGCCCTAGGCTCCCCTTGACTGCTTCTGCCTCCAATAGATTTCCTAATCACTAGTGTTTTAAGGAACAGCTTAAAAAGAGAATGCTAATGTCATTTCTTTATAATGGGTGTGTTACTTATCTTATCCTAGTGTCTAAACTCTTCTCCATGGCTGGACCCCCAAATAATATTCCTTTACGTGCTAAGGGGTATCTAGAGAGTGGGATAGGTTTAATAACTACCCTAACCCTAATGCGTACACTAACCCTAACCCCTACCCTAGCCCTATCACGTACCCTAATCCTAAACCATACCCTAAACCGAGCCCTAACCCTAACACTAACCCTAACCCTAACCCTAACCCATACCCTATGCCGTACCCGAACGCATAACCTAAGCAGTACCCTAAGCCTAACCCTAAGACTAACCCTATCCCTAGGCTACTCTTGACTGCTTCTGCCTCCAATAGATTTCCTAAGCACTACTGTTTTAAGGAACAGCTTAAAAAGAGAATTCTAATGTGATTTGTTTATAATGGGTGTTTTCCTTATCTTATCCTAGTGTCTAAACCCTTCTCCATGGCTGGACCCCCAAACAATATTCCTTTACGTGCTAATGGGTATCTACAGTGTGGGATAGGTTTAATAACTACCCTAACCCTTACGTGTACACTAACCCTAACACCTACCTTAACACTAACACGTACCCTAATCCTAACCCGAACCCTAAACCGAGCCCTAACCCTAACACTAACCCTAACCCTAACCCATACCCTACGCCATACACGAACCCGTCCCCGAAACCATACCCTAAGCCGTACCCTAAGCCATACCCTAAGCCTAACCCTAAGCCTAACCCTAACCCTAGGTTACCCTTGACTGCTTCTGCCTCCAATAGATTTCCTAAGCACTAGTGTTTAAGGAACAGCTGAAAAAGAGTATCCTAATGTGATTTCTTTATAATGGGTTTGTTCCTTATCTTATCCTAGTGTCTAAACTCTTCTCCATGGCTGGACGCCCAAATAATATTCCTTTCCGTGCTAAGGGGTATCTAGAGAGTGGGATAGGTTTAATAACTACCCTAACCCTAACGCGTACCCTAACCCTATCCCCTACACTAACCCTAACACGTACCCTAATCTTAACCTGTACCCTAAACCGGGCCCTAACCCTAACACTATCCCTAACCCTAACCCTAACACATACCCTATGCCATTCCCGAACCCCTCCCCGAACCCGTACCCTAAGCTGTACCCTAAGCCTAACCCTAATCCTAGGCTACCCTTGACTGCTTCTGCCTCCAATAGATTTCCTAAGCACTAGTGTTTTAAGGAACAGCTTAAAAAGAGAATTCTAATGTGATTTCTTTATAATGGGTGTGTTCCTTATCTTATCCTAGTGTCTAAACTCTTCTCCATGGCTGGACCCCCAAATAATATGCCTTTACGTGCTAAGGGGTATATAGAGAGTGGGATAGGTTTAATAACTACCCTAACCCTAACACGTACACTAACCCTAACCCCTACCCTAACCCTAACACGTACCCTAATCCTAACCCATACCCTAAACTGAGCCCTAACCCTAACACTAACCCTAACCCTAACCCTAACCCATGCCCTACGCCGTACCCGAAACCCTCCCCGAACCCGTACCTTAAGCCGTACCCTAACCCTAACCCTAAGCCTAACCCTAACCCTAGGCTACCCTTGACTGCTTCTGCTTCCAATAGATATCCTAAGCACTAGTGTTTTAAGGAACATTTGAAAAAGAGTATCCTAATGTGATTTTTTTATAATGGGTGTGTTCCTTATCTTATTCTAGTGTCTAAACTCTTCTCCATGGCTGGACCCCCAAATAATATTCCTTTCCATGCTAAGGGGTATCTAGAGAGTGGGATAGGTTTAATAACTACCCTAACCCTAACGCGTACACTAACCCTAACCCCTACCCTAACCCTAACACGTACCCTAATCCTAACCCGTACCCTAAACCGAGCCCTAACCCTAACACTAACCCTAACCCTAACCCTAACCCATACCCTACGCCGTACACGAACCCGTCCCCAAACCCATACCCTAAGCCGTACTCTAAGCCTAACCCTAAGCCTAACCCTAACCCTAGGTTACCCTTGACTGCTTCTGCCTCCAATAGATTTCCTAAGCACTAGTGTTTTAAGGAACAGCTGAAAAAGAGTATCCTAATGTGATTTCTTTATAATGGGTGTGTTCCTTATCTTATCCTAGTGTCTAAACTCTTCTCCATGGCTGGACCCCCAAATAATATTCCTTTCCGTGCTAAGGGGTATCTAGAGAGTGGGATAGGTTTAATAACTACCCTAACGCTAACGCGTACCCTAACCCTAACCCCTACACTAACCCTAACACGTACCCTAATCTTAACCTGTACCCTAAACCGGGCCCTAACCCTAACACTATCCCTAACCCTAACCCTAACACATACCCTATGCCATACCCGAACCCCTCCCCGAACCCGTACCCTAAGCTGTACCCTAAGCCTAACCCTAATCCTAGGCTACCCTTGACTGCTTCTGCCTCCAATAGATTTCCTAAGCACTAGTGTTTTAAGGAACAGCTTAAAAAGAGAATTCTAATGTGATTTCTTTATAATGGGTGTGTTCCTTATCTTATCCTAGTGTCTAAACTCTTCTCCATGGCTGGACCCCCAAATAATATGCCTTTACGTGCTAAGGGGTATCTAGAGAGTGGGATAGGTTTAATAACTACCCTAACCCTAACACGTACACTAACCCTAACCCCTACCCTAACCCTAACACGTACCCTAATCCTAACCCATACCCTAAACCGAGCCCTAACCCTAACACTAACCCTAACCCTAACCCTAACCCATACCCTACGCCGTACCCGAAACCCTCCCCGAACCCGTACCTTAAGCCGTACCCTAACCCTAATCCTAAGCCTAACCCTAACACTTGGCTACCCTTGACTGCTTCTGCTTCCAATAGATATCCTAAGCACTAGTGTTTTAAGGAACAGCTGAAAAAGAGTATCCTAATGTGATTTCTTTATAATGGGTGTGTTCCTTATCTTATTCTAGTGTCTAAACTCTTCTCCATGGCTGGACCCCCAAATAATATTCCTTTCCATGCTAAGGGGTATCTAGAGAGTGGGATAGGTTTAATAACTACCCTAACCCTAACGCGTACACTAACCCTAACCCCTACCCTAACCCTAACACGTACCCTAATCCTAACCCGTACCCTAAACCGAGCCCTAACCCTAACACTAACCCTAACGCTAACCCTAACCCATACCCTACGCCGTACACGAACCCGTACCCGAACCCATACCCTAAGCCGAACCCTAAGCTTAACCCTAAGCCTAACCCTAGCCCTAGGCTCCCCTTGACTGCTTCTGCCTCCAATAGATTTCCTAATCACTAGTGTTTTAAGGAACAGCTTAAAAAGAGAATGCTAATGTCATTTCTTTATAATGGGTGTGTTACTTATCTTATCCTAGTGTCTAAACTCTTCTCCATGGCTGGACCCCCAAATAATATTCCTTTCCATGCTAAGGGGTATCTAGAGAGTGGGATAGGTTTAATAACTACCCTAACCCTAACGCGTACCCTAACCCTAACGCATACCCTAACCCTAACACGTACCCTAATCCTAACCCGTACCCTAAACCGAGGCCTAACCCTAACACTAACCCTAACCCTAACCCTAACCCATACACTATGCCGTACCCGAAACCCTCCCCGAACCCGTACCCTAAGCCGTAACCTAAGCCTAAACCTAAGCCTAACCCTAATCCCAGGCTACCCTTGACTGCTTCGGCCTCCAATAGATTTCCTAAGCACTAGTGTTTTAAGGAACAGCTTAAAAAGAGATTCAAATGTGATTCCTTTATAATGGGTGTGTTCCTTATCTTATCCTAGTGTCTAAACTCTTCTCCATGGATTCAACCCCAAATAATATTCCTTTACGTGCTAAGGGTTATCTAGAGAGTGGGGTGGGTTTAATCACGACCCTAACCCTAACGCGTACCCTAACCCTAACCGCTACCCTAACACTAACACGTACACTAATGCTAACCCGTACAATAAAACGAGCCCTAACCCTAACACAAACCCTAACCCTAACCCTAACCCATACCCTACGCCGTACCGGAACCCCTCCCCGAACCCGTACCCTAAGCCGTAACCTAAGCCTAACCCTAAGCCTAACACTAACCCTAGGCTACCCTTGACTGCTTCTGCCTCCAATAGATTTCCTAAGCACAAGTGTTTTAAGGAACAGCTTAAAAAGAGAATCTTAATGTGATTTCTTTATAATGGGTGTGTTCCTTACGTTATCCTAGTGTCTAAACTCTTCTCCATGGCTGCATCCCCAAATAATATTCCTTTACGTGCTAAGGGGTATCTAGAGAGTGGGATAGGTTTTATAACTACCCTAACCCTAAGGCATACCCTAACCCTAACCCCTAGCCTAACCCTAACATGTACCCTAATATTAACCCGGATCCTAAGCTGAGCCCTAACCCTAATACTAACCGTAACCCTAACCCATACCCTACGCCATACACGAACCCCTCCCCGAACCCGTACCCTGAGCCGTACCCTAACCCTAACCCTAAGCCTAACACTAACCCTAGGCTACCCTTGACTGCTTCTGCCTCCAATAGATTTCCTAAGCACTAGTGTTTTAAGGAACAGCTTAAAAAGAGAATCCTAATGTGATTTCTTCATAATGGGTGTGTTCCTTATCTTATCCTAGTGTCTAAACTCTTCTCCATGGCTGGACCCCCAAATAATATTCCTTTACGTGCTAAGGGGTATCTAGAGAGTGGGATAGGTTTAATAACGACCCTAACCCTAACGCGTACCCTAACCCTAACGCGTACCCTAACACTAACACGTACACTAATGCTAACCCGTACACTAAAACGAGCCCTAACCCTAACACAAACCCTAACCCTAACCCTAACCCATACCCTACGCCGTACCGGAACCCCTCCCCAAACCCGTACCCTAAGCCGTACCCTAAGCCTAACCCTAAGCCTAACCCTAACTCTAGGCTACCCTTGACTGCTTCTGCCTCCAATAGATTTCCTAAGCACTAGTGTTTTAAGGAACAGCTGAAAAAGAGTATCCTAATGTGATTTCTTTATAATGGGTGTGTTCCTTATCTTATCCTAGTGTCTAAACTCTTCTCCATGGCTGGACCCCCAAATAATATTCCTTTACGTGCTAAGGGGTATCTAGAGAGTGGGATAGGTTTAATAACTACCCTAACCCTAACGCGTACCCTAACCCTAACCCGTACCCTAACCTTAACACGTACACAAATCCTAACCCGTACCCTTAACCGAGCACTAACCCTAACACTAACCCTAACCCTAACCCTAACCCATAACCTACGCCGTACCCGAATCCCTCCCCGAACCCGTACCCTAAGCCGTACCCTAAGCCTAACCCTAAGCCTAACCCTAACTCTAGGCTACCCTTGACTGCTTCTGCCTCCAATAGATTTCCTAAGCACTAGTGTTTTAAGGAACAGCTTAAAAAGAGAATCCTAATGTGATTTCTTTATAATGTGTGTGTTCCTTATCTTATCCTAGTGTCTAAACTCTTCTCCATGGCTGCAACCCCAAATAATATTCCTTTACGTGCTAAGGGGTATCTAGAGAGTGGGACAGGTTTAATAACTACCCTAACCCTAACCCCAACCCTAACCCTAACATGTACCCTAATCCTAACCCGTACCCTAAACCGAGCCCTAACCCTAACACTATCCCTAACCCTAACCCTAACCCATACCCTATGCCGTACCCGAACCCGTACCCTAAGCAGTACCGTAAGCCTAACCCTAAGACTAACCCTAACCCTAGGCTACTCTTGACTGCTTCTGCCTCCAATAGATTTCCTAAGCACTACTGTTTTAAGGAACAGCTTAAAAAGAGAATTCTAATGTGATTTGTTTATAATGGGTGTGTTCCTTATCTTATCCTAGTGGCTAAACCCTTCTCCATGGCTGGACCCCCAAACAATATCCCTTTACGTGCTAAGGTGTATCTACAGTGTGGGATAGGTTTAATAACTACCCTAACCCTTACGCGTACACTAACCCTAACACCTACCCTATCACTAACACGTACCCTAATCCTATCCCGAACCCTAAACCGAGCCCTAACCCTAACACTAACCCTAACCCTAACCCTAACCCATACCCTACGCCATACACGAACCCGTCCCCGAACCCATACCCTAAGCCGTACCCTAAGCCTAACCCTAACCCTAGGCTACCCTTGACTGCTTCTGCCTCCAATAGATTTCCTAAGCACTAGTGTTTTAAGGAACAGCTTAAAAAGAGAATGCTAATGTCATTTCTTTATAATGGGTGTGTTCCTTATCTTATCCTAGTGTCTAAACTCTTCTCCATGGCTGGACCCCCAAATAATATTCCTTTACATGCTAAGGGTTATCTAGAGAATGGGGTAGGTTTAATAACGACCCTAAACCTAACGCGTACCCTAACCCTAACCCCTACCCTAACACTAACATGTACACTAATGCTAACCCGTACACTAAAACGAGCCCTAACCCTAACACAAACCCTAACCCTAACCCTAACCCATACCCTACGCCGTACCGGAACCCCTCCCCGAACCCGTACCCTAAGCCGTACCCTAAGCCTAACCCTAAGCCTAACCCTAACCCTAGGCTACCCTTGACTGCTTCTGCCTCCAATAGATTTCCTAAGCACTAGTGTTTTAAGGAACAGCTGAAAAAGAGTATCCTAATGTGATTTCTTTATAATGGGTGTGTTCCTTATCTTATCCTAGTGTCTAAACTCTTCTCCATGGCTGGACCACCAAATAATATTCCTTTCCGTGCTAAGGGGTATCTAGAGAGTGGGATAGGTTTAATAACTACCCTAACCATAACGCGTACCCTAACCCTAACCCCTACACTAACCCTAACACGTACCCTAATCTTAACCTGTACCCTAAACCGAGCCCTAACCCTAACACTATCCCTAACACTAACCCTAACACATACACTATGCAATACCCCAACCCCTCCCCGAACCCGTACCCTAAGCCGTACCCTAAGCCTAACCCTAATCCTAGGCTACCCTTGACTGCTTCTGCCTCCAATAGATTTCCTAAGCACTAGTGTTTTAAGGAACAGCTTAAAAAGAGAATTCTAATGTGATTTTTTATAATGGGTGTGTTCCTTATCTTATCCTAGTGTCTAAACTCTTCTCCATGGCGGGACCCCCAAATAATATGCCTTTACGTGCTAAGGGGTATCTGGAGAGAGGGATAGGTTTAATAACTACCCTAACCCTAACGCGTACCCTAACCCTAACCCCTACACTAACCCTAACACGTACCCTAATCTTAACCTGTAACCTAAACCGAGCCCTAACCCTAACACTATCCCTAACACTAACCCTAACACATACCCTATGCAATACCCCAACCCCGCCCCGAACCCGTACCCTAAGCCGTACCCTAAGCCTAACCCTAATCCTAGGCTACCCTTGACTGCTTCTGCCTCCAATAGATTTCCTAAGCACTAGTGTTTTAAGGAACAGCTTAAAAAGAGAATTCTAATGTGATTTTTTATAATGGGTGTGTTCCTTATCTTATCCTAGTGTCTAAACTCTTCTCCATGGCTGGACCTCCAAATAATATGCCTTTACGTGCTAAGGGGTATCTAGAGAGAGGGATAGGTTTAATAACTACCCTAACCCTAACGCGTACACTAACCCTAACCCCTAACCTAACCCTAACACGTACCCTAATCCTAACCCGTACCCTAAACCGAGCCCTAACCCTAACACTAACCCTAACCCTAACCCTAACCCATACCCTACGCAGTACCCGAAACCCTCCCCGAAACCGTACCTTAAGCCGTACCCTAACCCTAACCCTAGGCTACCCTTGACTGCTTCTACTTCCAATAGATATCGTAAGCACTAGTGTTTTAAGGAACAGCTGAAAAAGTGTATCCTAATGTGATTTCTTTATAATGGGTGTGTTCCTTATCTTATTCTAGTGTCTAAACTCTTCTCCATGGCTGGAGCCCCAAATAATATTCCTTTACGTGCTAAGGGGTATCTAGAGAGTGGGATAGGTTTAATAACTACCCTAACCCTAACGCGTACCCTAACCCTAACCCCTACCGTAACCCTAGCATGTACCCTAATCCTAACCCGTACCCTAAACCGAGCCCTAACCCTAACACTAACTCTAACCCTAACCCTAACCCTAACCCTAAGACTAAACCTAACCCTAGGCTACCCTTGACTGCTTCTGCCTCCAATAGATTTCTTAAGCAGTAGTTTTTTAAGGAACAGCTTAAAAAGAGTATCCTAATGCAATTTCTTTATAATGGGTGTGTTCCTTATTTATCCTAGTGTCTAAACTCTTCTCCATGGCTGGACCCCCAAATAATATTCCTTTACGTGCTAAGGGTTATCTAGAGAGTGGGGTAGGTTTAATAACGACCCTAACCCTAACGCGTACCCTAACCCTAACCCCTACCCTAACAGTAACACGTACACTAATGCTAACCCGTACACTAAAACGAGCCCTAACCCTAACACAAACCCTAACCCTAACCCTAACCCATACCCTACGCCGTACCGGAACCCCTCTCCGAACCCGTACCCTAAGCCATACCCTAAGCCTAACCCTAAGCCTAACCCTAACCCTAGGTTACCCTTGACTGCTTCTGCCTCCAATAGATTTCCTAAGCACTAGTGTTTTAAGGAACAGCTGAAAAAGAGTATCCTAATGTGATTTCTTTATAATGGGTGTGTTCCTTATCTTATCCTAGTGTCTAAACTCTTCTCCATGGCTGGACCCCCAAATAATATTCCTTTACGTGCTAAGGGGTATCTAGAGAGTGGGATAGGTTTAATAACTACCCTAACCCTAACGCGTACCCTAACCCTAACCCGTACCCTAACCTTAACACGTACACAAATCCTAACCCGTACCCTTAACCGAGCACTAACCCTAACACTAACCCTAACCCTAACCCTAACCCATAACCTACGCCGTACCCGAATCCCTCCCCGAACCCGTACCCTAAGCCGTACCCTAAGCCTAACCCTAAGCCTAACCCTAACTCTAGGCTACCCTTGACTGCTTCTGCCTCCAATAGATTTCCTAAGCACTAGTGTTTTAAGGAACAGCTTAAAAAGAGAATCCTAATGTGATTTCTTTATAATGTGTGTGTTCCTTATCTTATCCTAGTGTCTAAACTCTTCTCCATGGCTGCAACCCCAAATAATATTCCTTTACGTGCTAAGGGGTATCTAGAGAGTGGGACAGGTTTAATAACTACCCTAACCCTAACCCCAACCCTAACCCTAACATGTACCCTAATCCTAACCCGTACCCTAAACCGAGCCCTAACCCTAACACTATCCCTAACCCTAACCCTAACCCATACCCTATGCCGTACCCGAACCCGTACCCTAAGCAGTACCGTAAGCCTAACCCTAAGACTAACCCTAACCCTAGGCTACTCTTGACTGCTTCTGCCTCCAATAGATTTCCTAAGCACTACTGTTTTAAGGAACAGCTTAAAAAGAGAATTCTAATGTGATTTGTTTATAATGGGTGTGTTCCTTATCTTATCCTAGTGGCTAAACCCTTCTCCATGGCTGGACCCCCAAACAATATCCCTTTACGTGCTAAGGTGTATCTACAGTGTGGGATAGGTTTAATAACTACCCTAACCCTTACGCGTACACTAACCCTAACACCTACCCTATCACTAACACGTACCCTAATCCTATCCCGAACCCTAAACCGAGCCCTAACCCTAACACTAACCCTAACCCTAACCCTAACCCATACCCTACGCCATACACGAACCCGTCCCCGAACCCATACCCTAAGCCGTACCCTAAGCCTAACCCTAACCCTAGGCTACCCTTGACTGCTTCTGCCTCCAATAGATTTCCTAAGCACTAGTGTTTTAAGGAACAGCTTAAAAAGAGAATGCTAATGTCATTTCTTTATAATGGGTGTGTTCCTTATCTTATCCTAGTGTCTAAACTCTTCTCCATGGCTGGACCCCCAAATAATATTCCTTTACATGCTAAGGGTTATCTAGAGAATGGGGTAGGTTTAATAACGACCCTAAACCTAACGCGTACCCTAACCCTAACCCCTACCCTAACACTAACATGTACACTAATGCTAACCCGTACACTAAAACGAGCCCTAACCCTAACACAAACCCTAACCCTAACCCTAACCCATACCCTACGCCGTACCGGAACCCCTCCCCGAACCCGTACCCTAAGCCGTACCCTAAGCCTAACCCTAAGCCTAACCCTAACCCTAGGCTACCCTTGACTGCTTCTGCCTCCAATAGATTTCCTAAGCACTAGTGTTTTAAGGAACAGCTGAAAAAGAGTATCCTAATGTGATTTCTTTATAATGGGTGTGTTCCTTATCTTATCCTAGTGTCTAAACTCTTCTCCATGGCTGGACCACCAAATAATATTCCTTTCCGTGCTAAGGGGTATCTAGAGAGTGGGATAGGTTTAATAACTACCCTAACCATAACGCGTACCCTAACCCTAACCCCTACACTAACCCTAACACGTACCCTAATCTTAACCTGTACCCTAAACCGAGCCCTAACCCTAACACTATCCCTAACACTAACCCTAACACATACACTATGCAATACCCCAACCCCTCCCCGAACCCGTACCCTAAGCCGTACCCTAAGCCTAACCCTAATCCTAGGCTACCCTTGACTGCTTCTGCCTCCAATAGATTTCCTAAGCACTAGTGTTTTAAGGAACAGCTTAAAAAGAGAATTCTAATGTGATTTTTTATAATGGGTGTGTTCCTTATCTTATCCTAGTGTCTAAACTCTTCTCCATGGCGGGACCCCCAAATAATATGCCTTTACGTGCTAAGGGGTATCTGGAGAGAGGGATAGGTTTAATAACTACCCTAACCCTAACGCGTACCCTAACCCTAACCCCTACACTAACCCTAACACGTACCCTAATCTTAACCTGTAACCTAAACCGAGCCCTAACCCTAACACTATCCCTAACACTAACCCTAACACATACCCTATGCAATACCCCAACCCCGCCCCGAACCCGTACCCTAAGCCGTACCCTAAGCCTAACCCTAATCCTAGGCTACCCTTGACTGCTTCTGCCTCCAATAGATTTCCTAAGCACTAGTGTTTTAAGGAACAGCTTAAAAAGAGAATTCTAATGTGATTTTTTATAATGGGTGTGTTCCTTATCTTATCCTAGTGTCTAAACTCTTCTCCATGGCTGGACCTCCAAATAATATGCCTTTACGTGCTAAGGGGTATCTAGAGAGAGGGATAGGTTTAATAACTACCCTAACCCTAACGCGTACACTAACCCTAACCCCTAACCTAACCCTAACACGTACCCTAATCCTAACCCGTACCCTAAACCGAGCCCTAACCCTAACACTAACCCTAACCCTAACCCTAACCCATACCCTACGCAGTACCCGAAACCCTCCCCGAAACCGTACCTTAAGCCGTACCCTAACCCTAACCCTAGGCTACCCTTGACTGCTTCTACTTCCAATAGATATCGTAAGCACTAGTGTTTTAAGGAACAGCTGAAAAAGTGTATCCTAATGTGATTTCTTTATAATGGGTGTGTTCCTTATCTTATTCTAGTGTCTAAACTCTTCTCCATGGCTGGAGCCCCAAATAATATTCCTTTACGTGCTAAGGGGTATCTAGAGAGTGGGATAGGTTTAATAACTACCCTAACCCTAACGCGTACCCTAACCCTAACCCCTACCGTAACCCTAGCATGTACCCTAATCCTAACCCGTACCCTAAACCGAGCCCTAACCCTAACACTAACTCTAACCCTAACCCTAACCCTAACCCTAAGACTAAACCTAACCCTAGGCTACCCTTGACTGCTTCTGCCTCCAATAGATTTCTTAAGCAGTAGTTTTTTAAGGAACAGCTTAAAAAGAGTATCCTAATGCAATTTCTTTATAATGGGTGTGTTCCTTATTTATCCTAGTGTCTAAACTCTTCTCCATGGCTGGACCCCCAAATAATATTCCTTTACGTGCTAAGGGTTATCTAGAGAGTGGGGTAGGTTTAATAACGACCCTAACCCTAACGCGTACCCTAACCCTAACCCCTACCCTAACAGTAACACGTACACTAATGCTAACCCGTACACTAAAACGAGCCCTAACCCTAACACAAACCCTAACCCTAACCCTAACCCATACCCTACGCCGTACCGGAACCCCTCTCCGAACCCGTACCCTAAGCCATACCCTAAGCCTAACCCTAAGCCTAACCCTAACCCTAGGTTACCCTTGACTGCTTCTGCCTCCAATAGATTTCCTAAGCACTAGTGTTTTAAGGAACAGCTGAAAAAGAGTATCCTAATGTGATTTCTTTATAATGGGTGTGTTCCTTATCTTATCCTAGTGTCTAAACTCTTCTCCATGGCTGGACCCCCAAATAATATTCCTTTCCGTGCTAAGGGGTATCTAGAGAGTGGGATAGGTTTAATAACTACCCTAACCCTAACGCGTACCCTAACCCTATCCCCTACACTAACCCTAACACGTACCCTAATCTTAACCTGTACCCTAAACCGGGCCCTAACCCTAACACTATCCCTAACCCTAACCCTAACACATACCCTATGCCATACCCGAACCCCTCCCCGAACCCGTACCCTAAGCTGTACCCTAAGCCTAACCCTAATCCTAGGCTACCCTTGACTGCTTCTGCCTCCAATAGATTTCCTAAGCACTAGTGTTTTAAGGAACAGCTTAAAAAGAGAATTCTAATGTGATTTCTTTATAATGGGTGTGTTCCTTATCTTATCCTAGTGTCTAAACTCTTCTCCATGGCTGGAACCCCAAATAATATGCCTTTACGTGCTAAGGGGTATATAGAGAGTGGGATAGGTTTAATAACTACCCTAACCCTAACACGTACACTAACCCTAACCCCTACCCTAACCCTAACACGTACCCTAATCCTAACCCATACCCTAAACCGAGCCCTAACCCTAACACTAACCCTAACCCTAACCCTAACCCATGCCCTACGCCGTACCCGAAACCCTCCCCGAACCCGTACCTTAAGCCGTACCCTAAGCCTAACCCTAAGCCTAACCCTAACCCTAGGCTAACCTTGACTGCTTCTGCCTCCAATAGATTTCCTAAGCATTAGTGTTTTAAGGAACAGCTGAAAAAGAGTATCCTAATGTGATTTCTTTATAATGGGTGTGTTCCTTATCTTATTCTAGTGTCTAAACTCTTCTCCATGGCTGGACCCCCAAATAATATTCCTTTCCATGCTAAGGGGTATCTAGAGAGTGGGATAGGTTTAATAACTACCCTAACCCTAACGCGTACCCTAACCCTAACGCGTACCCTAACCCTAACACGTACCCTAATCCTAACCCGTACCCTAAACCGAGGCCTAACCCTAACACTAACCCTAACCCTAACCCTAACCAATACACTATGCCGTACCCGAAACCCTCCCCGAACCCGTACCCTAAGCCGTAACCTAAGCCTAAACCTAAGCCTAACCCTAACCCCAGGCTACCCTTGACTGCTTCGGCCTCCAATAGATTTCCTAAGCACTAGTGTTTTAAGGAAGAGCTTAAAAAGAGATTCAAATGTGATTCCTTTATAATGGGTGTGTTCCTTATCTTATCCTAGTGTCTAAACTCTTCTCCATGGATGCAACCCCAAATAATATTCCTTTACGTGCTAAGGGTTATCTAGAGAGTGGGGTAGGTTTAATAACGACCCTAACCCTAACGCGTACCCTAACCCTAACCGCTACCCTAACACTAACACGTACACTAATGCTAACCCGTACACTAAAACGAGCCCTAACCCTAACACAAACCCTAACCCTAACCCTAACCCATACCCTACGCCGTACCGGAACCCCTCCCCGAACCCGTACCCTAAGCCGTAACCTAAGCCTAACCCTAAGCCTAACACTAACCCTAGGCTACCCTTGACTGCTTCTGCCTCCAATAGATTTCCTAAGCACAAGTGTTTTAAGGAACAGCTTAAAAAGAGAATCCTAATGTGATTTCTTTATAATGGGTGTGTTCCTTACGTTATCCTAGTGTCTAAACTCTTCTCCATGGCTGCATCCCCAAATAATATTCCTTTACGTGCTAAGGGGTATCTAGAGAGTGGGATAGGTTTTATAACTACCCTAACCCTAAGGCATACCCGAACCCTAACCCCTAGCCTAACCCTAACATGTACCCTAATATTAACCCGGATCCTAAGCTGAGCCCTAACCCTAATACTAACCGTAACCCTAACCCATACCCTACGCCATACACGAACCCCTCCCCGAACCCGTACCCTGAGCCGTACCCTAACCCTAACCCTAAGCCTAACACTAACCCTAGGCTACCCTTGACTGCTTCTGCCTCCAATAGATTTCCTAAGCACTAGTGTTTTAAGGAACAGCTTAAAAAGAGAATCCTAATGTGATTTCTTCATAATGGGTGTGTTCCTTATCTTATCCTAGTGTCTAAACTCTTCTCCATGGCTGGATCCCCAAATAATATTCCTTTACGTGCTAAGGGGTATCTAGGGAGTGGGATAGGTTTAATAACTACCCTAACCCTAACGCGTACCCTAACCCTAACGCGTACCCTAACCCTAACACATACCCTAATCCTAACCCGTACCCTAAACCGAGGCCTAACCCTAACACTAACCCTAACCCTAACCCTAACCCATACACTATGCCGTACCCGAAACCCTCCCCGAACCCGTACCCTAAGCCGTAACCTAAGCCTAAACCTAAGCCTAAACCTAACCCCAGGCTACCCTTGACTGCTTCTGCCTCCAATAGATTTCCTAAGCACTAGTGTTTTAAGGAACAGCTTAAAAAGAGATTCAAATGTGATTTCTTTATAATGGGTGTGTTCCTTATCTTATCCTAGTGTCTAAACTCTTCTCCATGGATGCAACCCCAAATAATATTCCTTTACGTGCTAAGGGTTATCTAGAGAGTGGGGTAGGTTTAATAACGACCCTAACCCTAACGCGTACCCTAACCCTAACACGTACCCTAACACTAACACGTACACTAATGCTAACCCGTACACTAAAACGAGCCCTAACCCTAACACAAACCCTAACCCTAACCCTAACCCATACCCTACGCCGTACCGGAACCCCTCCCCGAACCCGTACCCTAAGCCGTAACCTAAGCCTAACCCTAAGCCTAACACTAACCCTAGGCTACCCTTGACTGCTTCTGCCTCCAATAGATTTCCTAAGCACTAGTGTTTTAAGGAACAGCTTAAAAAGAGAATCCTAATGTGATTTCTTTATAATGGGTGTGTTCCTTATCTTATCCTAGTGTCTAAACTCTTCTCCATGGCTGGACGCCCAAATAATATTCCTTTACGTGCTAAGGGGTATCTAGAGAGTGGGATAGGTTTAATAACTACCCTAACCCTAACGCGTACCCTAACCCTAACCCGTACCCAAACCTTAACACGTACACAAATGCTAACCCGTACCCTTAACCGAGCACTAACCCTAACACTAACCCTAACCCTAACCCTAACCCATAACCTACGCTGTACCCGAATCCCTCCCCGAACCCGTACCCTAAGCCGTACCCTAAGCCTAACCCTAAGCCTAACCCTAACTCTAGGCTACCCTTGACTGCTTCTGCCTCCAATAGATTTCCTAAGCACTAGTGTTTTAAGGAACAGCTTAAAAAGAGAATCCTAATGTGATTTCTTTATAATGTGTGTGTTCCTTATCTTATCCTAGTGTCTAAACTCTTCTCCATGGCTGCAACCCCAAATAATATTCCTTTACGTGCTAAGGGGTATCTAGAGAGTGGGACAGGTTTAATAACTACCCTAACCCTAACCCCAACCCTAACCCTAACATGTACCCTAATCCTAACCCGTACCCTAAACCGCCCCTAACCCTAACACTAACCCTAAACCTAACCCTAACCCATACCCTATGCCGTACCCGAACCCCTCCCCGAATCCGTACCGTAAGCCACACCCTAACCCTAACCCTAAGCCTAACCCTAACCCTAGGCTACCCTTGACTGCTTCTGCCTCCAATAGATTTCTTAAGCAGTAGTTTTTTAAGGAACAGCTTAAAAAGTTTATCCTAATGCGATTTCTTTATAATGGGTGTGTTCCTTATCTTATCCTAGTGTCTAAACTCTTCTCCATGGCTGGACCCCCAAATAATATTCCTTAACGTGCTATGGGGTATCTAGAGAGGGGGATAGGTTTAATAACTACCCTAAGCCTAACACGTACCCTAACCCTAACCCCTACACTAACCCTAACACGTACCCTAATCTTAACCTGTACCCTAAACCGAGCCCTATCCCTAACACTATCCCTAACCCTAACCCTAACCCATACCCTATGCCGTACCCGAACCCGTACCCTAAGCAGTACCGTAAGCCTAACCCTAAGACTAACCCTAACCCTAGGCTACTCTTGACTGCTACTGCCTCCAATAGATTTCCTAAGCACTACTGTTTTAAGGAACAGCTTAAAAAGAGAATTCTAATGTGATTTGTTTATAATGGGTGTGTTCCTTATCTTATCCTAGTGGCTAAACCCTTCTCCATGGCTGGACCCCCAAACAATATCCCTTTACGTGCTAAGGTGTATCTACAGTGTGGGATAGGTTTAATAACTACCCTAACCCTTACGCGTACACTAACCCTAACACCTACCCTATCACTAACACGTACCCTAATCCTAACCCGAACCCTAAACCGAGCCCTAACCCTAACACTAACCCTAACCCTAACCCTAACCCATACCCTACGCCATACACGAACCCGTCCCCGAACCCATACCCTAAGCCGTACCCTAAGCCGTACCCTAAGCCTAACCCTAACCCTAGGCTACCCTTGACTGCTTCTGCCTCCAATAGATTTCCTAAGCACTAGTGTTTTAAGGAACAGCTTAAAAAGAGAATGCTAATGTCATTTCTTTATAATGGGTGTGTTCCTTATCTTATCCTAGTGTCTAAACTCTTCTCCATGGCTGGACCCCCAAATAATATTCCTTTACGTGCTAAGGGTTATCTAGAGAGTGGGGTAGGTTTAATAACGACCCTAACCCTAACCCGTACCCTAACCCTAACCCCTACCCTAACACTAACATGTACACTAATGCTAACCCGTACAATAAAACGAGCCCTAACCCTAACACAAACCCTAACCCTAACCCTAACCCATACCCTACGCCGTACCGGAACCCCTCCCCGAACCCGTACCCTAAGCCGTACCCTAAGCCTAACCCTAAGCCTAACCCTAACCCTAGGCTACCCTTGACTGCTTCTGCCTCCAATAGATTTCCTAAGCACTAGTGTTTTAAGGAACAGCTGAAAAAGAGTATCCTAATGTGATTTCTTTATAATGGGTGTGTTCCTTATCTTATTCTAGTGTCTAAACTCTTCTCCATGGCTGGACCCCCAAATAATATTCCTTTACGTGCTAAGGGGTATCTAGAGAGTGGGATAGGTTTAATAACTACCCTAACCCTAACGCGTACCCTAACCCTAACCCCTACCGTAACCCTAGCATGTACCCTAATCCTAACCCGTACCCTAAACCGAGCCCTAACCCTAACACTAACTCTAACCCTAACCCTAACCCATACCCTATGCTGTACCCGAACCCCTCCCCGAACCCGTACCCTAAGTCATACCCTAACCCTAACCCTAAGACTAAACCTAACCCTAGGCTACCCTTGACTGCTTCTGCCTCCAATAGATTTCTTAAGCAGTAGTTTTTTAAGGAACAGCTTAAAAGGGTATCCTAATGCAATTTCTTTATATTGGGTGTGTTCCTTATTTATCCTAGTGTCTAAACTCTTCTCCATGGCTGGACCCCCAAATAATATTCCTTTACGTGCTAAGGGTTATCTAGAGAGTGGGGTAGGTTTAATAACGACCCTAACCCTAACGCGTACACTAACCCTAACCCCTACCCTAACCCTAACACGTACCCTAATCCTAACCCGTACCCTAAACCGAGCCCTAACCCTAACACTAACCCTAACCCTAACCCTAACCCATACCCTACGCCGTACACGAACCCGTCCCCAAACCCATACCCTAAGCCGTACCCTAAGCCTAACCCTAAGCCTAACCCTAACCCTAGGTTACCCTTGACTGCTTCTGCCTGCAATAGATTTCCTAAGCACTAGTGTTTTAAGGAACAGCTGAAAAAGAGTATCCTAATGTGATTTCTTTATAATGGGTGTGTTCCTTATCTTATCCTAGTGTCTAAACTCTTCTCCATGGCTGGACCCCCAAATAATATTCCTTTCCGTGCTAAGGGGTATCTAGAGAGTGGGATAGGTTTAATAACTACCCTAACGCTAACGCG
The DNA here is from genome assembly GCF_965194825.1 of Balaenoptera physalus. NCBI lineage: Eukaryota > Metazoa > Chordata > Mammalia > Artiodactyla > Balaenopteridae > Balaenoptera > Balaenoptera physalus. The sequence goes on from NW_028126285.1 coordinate 86,607, forward strand.
TACCCTAACCCTAACCCCTACACTAACCCTAACACGTACCCTAATCTTAACCTGTACCCTAAACCGGGCCCTAACCCTAACACTATCCCTAACCCTAACCCTAACACATACCCTATGCCATACCCGAACCCCACCCCGAACACGTACCCTAAGCTGTACCCTAAGCCTAACCCTAATCCTAGGCTACCCTTGACTGCTTCTGCCTCCAATAGATTTCCTAAGCACTAGTGTTTTAAGGAACAGCTTAAAAAGAGAATTCTAATGTGATTTCTTTAAAATGGGTGTGTTCCTTATCTTATCCTAGTGTCTAAACTCTTCTCCATGGCTGGACCCCCAAATAATATGCCTTTACGTGCTAAGGGGTATCTAGAGAGTGGGATAGGTTTAATAACTACCCTAACCCTAACACGTACACTAACCCTAACCCCTACCCTAACCCTAACACGTACCCTAATCCTAACCCATACCCTAAACCGAGCCCTAACCCTAACACTAACCCTAACCCTAACCCTAACCCATACCCTACGCCGTACCTGAAACCCTCCCCGAACCCGTACCTTAAGCCGTACCCTAACCCTAACCCTAAGCCTAACCCTAACCCTTGGCTACCCTTGACTGCTTCTGCTTCCAATAGATATCCTAAGCACTAGTGTTTTAAGGAACAGCTGAAAAAGAGTATCCTAATGTGATTTCTTTATAATGGGTGTGTTCCTTATCTTATTCTAGTGTCTAAACTCTTCTCCATGGCTGGACCCCCAAATAATTTTAGTTTCCATGCTAAGGGGTATCTAGAGAGTGGGATAGGTTTAATAACTACCCTAACCCTAACGCGTACACTAACCCTAACCCCTACCCTAACAGTAACACGTACACTAATGCTAACCCGTACACTAAAACGAGCCCTAACCCTAACACAAACCCTAACCCTAACCCTAACCCATACCCTACGCCGTACCGGAACCCATCCCCGAACCCGTACCCTAAGCCATACCCTAAGCCTAACCCTAAGCCTAACCCTAACCCTAGGTTACCCTTGACTGCTTCTGCCTCCAATAGATTTCCTAAGCACTAGTGTTTAAGGAACAGCTGAAAAAGAGTATCCTAATGTGATTTCTTTATAATGGGTTTGTTCCTTATCTTATCCTAGTGTCTAAACTCTTCTCCATGGCTGGACGCCCAAATAATATTCCTTTCCGTGCTAAGGGGTATCTAGAGAGTGGGATAGGTTTAATAACTACCCTAACCCTAACGCGTACCCTAACCCTATCCCCTACACTAACCCTAACACGTACCCTAATCTTAACCTGTACCCTAAACCGGGCCCTAACCCTAACACTATCCCTAACCCTAACCCTAACACATACCCTATGCCATTCCCGAACCCCTCCCCGAACCCGTACCCTAAGCTGTACCCTAAGCCTAACCCTAATCCTAGGCTACCCTTGACTGCTTCTGCCTCCAATAGATTTCCTAAGCACTAGTGTTTTAAGGAACAGCTTAAAAAGAGAATTCTAATGTGATTTCTTTATAATGGGTGTGTTCCTTATCTTATCCTAGTGTCTAAACTCTTCTCCATGGCTGGACCCCCAAATAATATGCCTTTACGTGCTAAGGGGTATATAGAGAGTGGGATAGGTTTAATAACTACCCTAACCCTAACACGTACACTAACCCTAACCCCTACCCTAACCCTAACACGTACCCTAATCCTAACCCATACCCTAAACTGAGCCCTAACCCTAACACTAACCCTAACCCTAACCCTAACCCATGCCCTACACCGTACACGAACCCGTCCCCAAACCCATACCCTAAGCCGTACCCTAAGCCTAACCCTAACCCTAACCCTAACCCATACCCTACGCTGTAAACGAAGCCCTCCCCGAACCCGTACCCTAAGCCGAACCCTAAGCTTAACCCTAAGCCTAACCCTAGCCCTAGGCTCCCCTTGACTGCTTCTGCCTCCAATAGATTTCCTAATCACTAGTGTTTTAAGGAACAGCTTAAAAAGAGAATGCTAATGTCATTTCTTTATAATGGGTGTGTTACTTATCTTATCCTAGTGTCTAAACTCTTCTCCATGGCTGGACCCCCAAATAATATTCCTTTACGTGCTAAGGGGTATCTAGAGAGTGGGATAGGTTTAATAACTACCCTAACCCTAATGCGTACACTAACCCTAACCCCTACCCTAGCCCTATCACGTACCCTAATCCTAAACCATACCCTAAACCGAGCCCTAACCCTAACACTAACCCTAACCCTAACCCTAAACCATACCCTATGCCGTACCCGAACGCATAACCTAAGCAGTACCCTAAGCCTAACCCTAAGACTAACCCTATCCCTAGGCTACTCTTGACTGCTTCTGCCTCCAATAGATTTCCTAAGCACTACTGTTTTAAGGAACAGCTTAAAAAGAGAATTCTAATGTGATTTGTTTATAATGGGTGTTTTCCTTATCTTATCCTAGTGTCTAAACCCTTCTCCATGGCTGGACCCCCAAACAATATTCCTTTACGTGCTAATGGGTATCTACAGTGTGGGATAGGTTTAATAACTACCCTAACCCTTACGCGTACACTAACCCTAACACCTACCTTAACACTAACACGTACCCTAATCCTAACCCGAACCCTAAACCGAGCCCTAACCCTAACACTAACCCTAACCCTAACCCATACCCTACGCCATACACGAACCCGTCCCCGAACCCATACCCTAAGCCGTACCCTAAGCCGTACCCTAAGTCTAACCCTAACCCTAGGCTACCCTTGCCTGCTTCTGCCTCCAATAGATTTCCTAAGCACTAGTGTTTTAAGGAACAGCTTAAAAAGAGAATCCTAATGTGATTTCTTTATAATGGCTGTGTTCCTTATCTTATCCTAGTGTCTAAACTCTTCTCCAAGGCTGGACCCCCAAATAATATTCCTTTACGTGCTAAGGGGTATCTAGAGACTGGGATACGTTTAATAACTACCCTAACCCTAACGCGTACCCTAACCCTAACCCGTACCCTAACCTTAACACGTACCCTAATCCTAACCCGTACCCTAAACCGAGCCCTAACCCTAACACTAACCCTAGCGCTAACCCTAACCCATACCCTACGCCGTACCCGAACCCCACCCCGAACCCGTACCCTAAGCCATACCCTAAGCCTAAACCTAAGCCTAACCCTAACCCTAGGCTACCCTTGACTGCTTCTGCCTCCAATAGATTTCCGAAGCACTAGTGTTTTAAGGAACAGCTTAAAAAGAGAATGCTAATGCGATTTCTTTATAATGGGTGTGTTCCTTATCTTATCCTAGTGTCTAAACTCTTATCCATGGCTGGACCCCCAAATAATATTCCTTTACGTGCTAAGGGTTATCTAGAGAGTGGGGTAGGTTTAATAACGACCCTAACTCTAACGCGTACCCTAACCCTAACCCCTACCCTAACAGTAACACGTACACTAATGCTAACCCGTACACTAAAACGAGCCCTAACCCTAACACAAACCCTAACCCTAACCCTAACCCATACCCTACGCCGTACCGGAACCCATCCCCGAACCCGTACCCTAAGCCATACCCTAAGCCTAACCCTAAGCCTAACCCTAACCCTAGGTTACCCTTGACTGCTTCTGCCTCCAATAGATTTCCTAAGCACTAGTGTTTAAGGAACAGCTGAAAAAGAGTATCCTAATGTGATTTCTTTATAATGGGTTTGTTCCTTATCTTATCCTAGTGTCTAAACTATTCTCCATGGCTGGACGCCCAAATAATATTCCTTTCCGTGCTAAGGGGTATCTAGAGAGTGGGATAGGTTTAATAACTACCCTAACCCTAACGCGTACCCTAACCCTATCCCCTACACTAACCCTAACACGTACCCTAATCTTAACCTGTACCCTAAACCGGGCCCTAACCCTAACACTATCCCTAACCCTAACCCTAACACATACCCTATGCCATTCCCGAACCCCTCCCCGAACCCGTACCCTAAGCTGTACCCTAAGCCTAACCCTAATCCTAGGCTACCCTTGACTGCTTCTGCCTCCAATAGATTTCCTAAGCACTAGTGTTTTAAGGAACAGCTTAAAAAGAGAATTCTAATGTGATTTCTTTATAATGGGTGTGTTCCTTATCTTATCCTATTTCTAAACTCTTCTCCATGCCTGGACCCCCAAATAATATGCCTTTACGTGCTAAGGGGTATATAGAGAGTGGGATAGGTTTAATAACTACCCTAACCCTAACACGTACACTAACCCTAACACCTACCCTAACCCTAACACGTACCCTAATCCTAACCCATACCCTAAACTGAGCCCTAACCCTAACACTAACCCTAACCCTAACCGTAACCCATGCCCTACGCCGTACCCGAAACCCTCCCCGAACCCGTACCTTAAGCCGTACCCTAAGCCTCACCCTAAGCCTAACCCTAACCCTAGGCTAACCTTGACTGCTTCTGCCTCCAATAGATTTCCTAAGCATTAGTGTTTTAAGGAACAGCTGAAAAAGAGTATCCTAATGTGATTTCTTTATAATGGGTGTGTTCCTTATCTTATTCTAGTGTCTAAACTCTTCTCCATGGCTGGACCCCCAAATAATATTCCTTTCCATGCTAAGGGGTATCTAGAGAGTGGGATAGGTTTAATAACTACCCTAACCCTAACGCGTACCCTAACCCTAACGCGTACCCTAACCCTAACACGTACCCTAATCCTAACCCGTACCCTAAACCGAGGCCTAACCCTAACACTAACCCTAACCCTAACCCTAACCCATACACTATGCCGTACCCGAAACCCTCCCCGAACCCGTACCCTAAGCCGTAACCTAAGCCTAAACCTAAGCCTAACCCTAACCCCAGGCTACCCTTGACTGCTTCGGCCTCCAATAGATTTCCTAAGCACTAGTGTTTTAAGGAACAGCTTAAAAAGAGATTCAAATGTGATTCCTTTATAATGGGTGTGTTCCTTATCTTATCCTAGTGTCTAAACTCTTCTCCATGGATGCAACCCCAAATAATATTCCTTTACGTGCTAAGGGTTATCTAGAGAGTGGGGTAGGTTTAATAACGAACCTAACCCTAACGCGTACCCTAACCCTAACCGCTACCCTAACACTAACACGTACACTAATGCTAACCCGTACACTAAAACGAGCCCTAACCCTAACACAAACCCTAACCCTAACCCTAACCCATACCCTACGCCGTACCGGAACCCCTCCCCGAACCCGTACCCTAAGCCGTAACCTAAGCCTAACCCTAAGCCTAACACTAACCCTAGGCTACCCTTGACTGCTTCTGCCTCCAATAGATTTCCTAAGCACAAGTGTTTTAAGGAACAGCTTAAAAAGAGAATCCTAATGTGATTTCTTTATAATGGGTGTGTTCCTTACGTTATCCTAGTGTCTAAACTCTTCTCCATGGCTGCATCCCCAAATAATATTCCTTTACGTGCTAAGGGGTATCTAGAGAGTGGGATAGGTTTTATAACTACCCTAACCCTAAGGCATACCCTAACCCTAACCCCTAGCCTAACCCTAACATGTACCCTAATATTAACCCGGATCCTAAGCTGAGCCCTAACCCTAATACTAACCGTAACCCTAACCCATACCCTACGCCATACACGAACCCCTCCCCGAACCCGTACCCTGAGCCGTACCCTAACCCTAACCCTAAGCCTAACACTAACCCTAGGCTACCCTTGACTGCTTCTGCCTCCAATAGATTTCCTAAGCACTAGTGTTTTAAGGAACAGCTTAAAAAGAGAATCCTAATGTGATTTCTTCATAATGGGTGTGTTCCTTATCTTATCCTAGTGTCTAAACTCTTCTCCATGGCTGGACCCCCAAATAATATTCCTTTACGTGCTAAGGGGTATCTAGGGAGTGGGATAGGTTTAATAACTACCCTAACCCTAACGCGTACCCTAACCCTAACGCGTACCCTAACCCTAACACATAGCCTAATCCTAACCCGTACCCTAAACCGAGGCCTAACCCTAACACTAACCCTAACCCTAACCCTAACCCATACACTATGCCGTACCCGAAACCCTCCCCGAACCCGTACCCTAAGCCGTAACCTAAGCCTAAACCTAAGCCTAAACCTAACCCCAGGCTACCCTTGACTGCTTCTGCCTCCAATAGATTTCCTAAGCACTAGTGTTTTAAGGAACAGCTTAAAAAGAGATTCAAATGTGATTTCTTTATAATGGGTGTGTTCCTTATCTTATCCTAGTGTCTAAACTCTTCTCCATGGATGCAACCCCAAATAATATTCCTTTACGTGCTAAGGGTTATCTAGAGAGTGGGGTAGGTTTAATAACGACCCTAACCCTAACGCGTACCCTAACCCTAACCCCTACCCTAACACTAACACGTACACTAAAGCTAACCCGTACACTAAAACGAGCCCTAACCCTAACACAAACCCTAACCGTAACCCTAACCCATACACTACGCCGTACACGAACCCGTCCCCGAACCCATACCCTAAGCCGTACCCTAAGCCTAACCCTAAGCCTAACCCTAACCCTAGGCTACCCTTCACTGCTTCTGCCTCCAATAGATTTCCTAAGCACAAGTGTTTTAAGGAACAGCTTAAAAAGAGAATCCTAATGTGATTTCTTTATAATGGGTGTGTTCCTTATGTTATCCTAGTGTCTAAACTCTTCTCCATGGCTGCACCCCCAAATAATATTCCTTTACGTGCTAAGGGGTATCTAGAGAGTGGGATAGGTTTTATAACTACCCTAACCCTAAGGCATACCCTAACCCTAACCCCTAGCCTAACCCTAACATGTACCCTAATATTAACCCGGATCCTAAGCTGAGCCCTAACCCTAATACTAACCCTAACCCTAACCCATACCCTACGCCATACCCGAACCCCTCCCCGAACCCGTACCCTGAGCTGTACCCTAACCCTAACCCTAAGCCTAACCCTAACCCTAGGCTACCCTTGACTGCTTCTGTCTCCAATAGATTTCCTAAGCACTAGTGTTTTAAGGAACAGCTTAAAAAGAGAATCCTAATGTGATTTCTTCATAATGGGTGTGTTCCTTATCTTATCCTAGTGTCTAAACTCTTCTCCATGGCTGGACCCCGAAATAATATTCCTTTACGTGCTAAGGGGTATCTAGGGAGTGGGATAGGTTTAATAACGACCCTAACCCTAACGCGTACCCTAACCCTAACGCGTACCCTAACACTAACACGTACACTAATGCTAACCTGTACACTAAAACGAGCCCTAACCCTAACACAAACCCTAACACTAACCCTAACCCATACCCTACGCCGTACCGGAACCCCTCCCCGAACCCGTACCCTAAGCCGTACCCTAAGCCGTACCCTAAGCCTAACACTAACCCTAGGCTACCCTTGACTGCTTCTGCCTCCAATTGATTTCCTAAGCACTAGTGTTTTAAGGAACAGCTGAAAAAGAGTATCCTAATGTGATTTCTTTATAATGGGTGTGTTCCTTATCTTATCCTAGTGTCTAAACTCTTCTCCATGGCTGGACCCCCAAATAATATTCCTTTACGTGCTAAGGGGTATCTAGAGAGTGGGATAGGTTTAATAACTACCCTAACCCTAACGCGTACCCTAACCCTAACCCGTACCCTAACCTTAACACGTACACAAATCCTAACCCGTACCCTTAACCGAGCACTAACCCTAACACTAACCCTAACCCTAACCCTAACCCATAACCTACGCTGTACCCGAATCCCTCCCCGAACCCGTACCCTAAGCCGTACCCTAAGCCTAACCCTAAGCCTAACCCTAACCCTAGGCTACCCTTGACTGCTTCTGCTTCCAATAGATTTCCTAAGCACTAGTGTTTTAAGGAACAGCTGAAAAAGAGTATCCTAATGTGATTTCTTTATAATGGGTGTGTTCCTTATCTTATCCTAGTGTCTAAACTCTTCTCCATGGCTGGACCCCCAAATAATATTCCTTTCCGTGCTAAGGGGTATCTAGAGAGTGGGATAGGTTTAATAACTACCCTAACCCTAACGCGTACCCTAACCCTAACCCCTACACTAACCCTAACACGTACCCTAATCTTAACCTGTACCCTAAACCGAGCCCTAACCCTAACACTATCCCTAACACTAACCCTAACACATACCCTATGCAATACCCCAACCCCGCCCCGAACCCGTACCCTAAGCTGTACCCTAAGCCTAACCCTAATCCTAGGCTACCCTTGACTGCTTCTGCCTCCAATAGATTTCCTAAGCACTAGTGTTTTAAGGAACAGCTTAAAAAGAGAATTCTAATGTGATTTTTTATAATGGGTGTGTTCCTTATCTTATCCTAGTGTCTAAACTCTTCTCCATGGCTGGACCTCCAAATAATATGCCTTTACGTGCTAAGGGGTATTTAGAGAGAGGGATAGGTTTAATAACTACCCTAACCCTAACGCGTACACTAACCCTAACCCCTAACCTAACCCTAACACGTACCCTAATCCTAACCCGTACCCTAAACCGAGCCCTAACCCTAACACTAACCCTAAACCTAACCCTAACCCATACCCTACGCAGTACCCGAAACCCTCCCCGAAACCGTACCTTAAGCCGTACCCTAACCCTAACCCTAGGCTACCCTTGACTGCTTCTACTTCCAATAGATATCGTAAGCACTAGTGTTTTAAGGAACAGCTGAAAAAGTGTATCCTAATGTGATTTCTTTATAATGGGTGTGTTCCTTATCTTATTCTAGTGTCTAAACTCTTCTCCATGGCTGGAGCCCCAAATAATATTCCTTTACGTGCTAAGGGGTATCTAGAGAGTGGAATAGGTTTAATAACTACCCTAACCCTAACGCGTACCCTAACCCTAACCCCTACCGTAACCCTAGCATGTACCCTAATCCTAACCCGTACCCTAAACCGAGCCCTAAACCTAACACTAACTCTAACCCTAACCCTAACCCTAACCCTAAGACTAAACCTAACCCTAGGCTACCCTTGACTGCTTCTGCCTCCAATAGATTTCTTAAGCAGTAGTTTTTTAAGGAACAGCTTAAAAAGAGTATCCTAATGCAATTTCTTTATAATGGGTGTGTTCCTTATTTATCCTAGTGTCTAAACTCTTCTCCATGGCTGGACCCCCAAATAATATTCCTTTACGTGCTAAGGGTTATCTAGAGAGTGGGGTAGGTTTAATAACGACCCTAACCCTAACGCGTACCCTAACCCTAACCCCTACCCTAACAGTAACACGTACACTAATGCTAACCCGTACACTAAAACGAGCCCTAACCCTAACACAAACCCTAACCCTAACCCTAACCCATACCCTACGCAGTACCGGAACCCCTCCCCGAACCCGTACCCTAAGCCATACCCTAAGCCTAACCCTAAGCCTAACCCTAACATTAGGTTACCCTTGACTGCTTCTGCCTCCAATAGATTTCCTAAGCACTAGTGTTTTAAGGAACAGCTTAAAAAGAGAATGCTAATGTCATTTCTTTATAATGGGTGTGTTACTTATCTTATCCTGGTGTCTAAACTCTTCTCCATGGCTGGACCCCCAAACAATATTCCTTTACGTGCTAATGGGTATCTAGAGTGTGGGATAGGTTTAATAACTACCCTAACCCTTACGCGTACACTAACCCTAACACCTACCCTAACACTAACACGTACCCTAATCCTAACCCGAACCCTAATCCGAGCCCTAACCCTAACACTATCCCTAACCCTAACCCTAACACATACCCTATGCCATTCCCGAACCCCTCCCCGAACATGTACCCTAAGCTGTACCCTAAGCCTAACCCTAATCCTAGGCTACCCTTGACTGCTTCTGCCTCCAATAGATTTCCTAAGCACTAGTGTTTTAAGGAACAGCTTAAAAAGAGAATTCTAATGTGATTTCTTTATAATGGGTGTGTTCCTTATCTTATCCTAGTGTCTAAACTCTTCTCCATGGCTGGACCCCCAAATAATATGCCTTTACGTGCTAAGGGGTATCTAGAGAGTGGGATAGGTTTAATAACTACCCTAACCCTAACACGTACACTAACCCTTACCCCTACCCTAACCCTAACACGTACCCTAATCCTAATCCATACCCTAAACCGAGCCCTAACCCTAACACTAAACCTAACCCTAACACTAACCCATGCCCTACGCCGTACCCGAAACCCTCCCCGAACCCGTACCTTAAGCCGTACCCTAACCCTAACCCTAAGCCTAACCCTAACCCTAGGCTACCCTTGACTGCTTCTGCTTCCAATAGATATCCTAAGCACTAGTGTTTTAAGGAACAGCTGAAAAAGAGTATCCTAATGTGATTTTTTTATAATGGGTGTGTTCCTTATCTTATTCTAGTGTCTAAACTCTTCTCCATGGCTGGACCCCCAAATAATATTCCTTTCCATGCTAAGGGGTATCTAGAGAGTGGGATAGGTTTAATAACTACCCTAACCCTAACGCGTACACTAACCCTAACCCCTACCCTAACCCTAACACGTACCCTAATCCTAACCCGTACCCTAAACCGAGCCCTAACCCTAACACTAACCCTAACCCTAACCCTAACCCATACCCTACGCCGTACACGAACCCGTACCCGAACCCATACCCTAAGCCGAACCCTAAGCTTAACCCTAAGCCTAACCCTAGCCCTAGGCTCCCCTTGACTGCTTCTGCCTCCAATAGATTTCCTAATCACTAGTGTTTTAAGGAACAGCTTAAAAAGAGAATGCTAATGTCATTTCTTTATAATGGGTGTGTTACTTATCTTATCCTAGTGTCTAAACTCTTCTCCATGGCTGGACCCCCAAATAATATTCCTTTACGTGCTAAGGGGTATCTAGAGAGTGGGATAGGTTTAATAACTACCCTAACCCCAACGCGTACACTAACCCTAACCCCTACCCTAGCCCTATAACGTACCCTAATCCTAAACCATACCCTAAACCGAGCCCTAACCCTAACACTAACCCTAACCCTAACCCTAACCCATACCCTATGCCGTACCCGAACCCATAACCTAAGCAGTACCCTAAGCCTAACCCTAAGACTAACCCTATCCCTAGGCTACTCTTGACTGCTTCTGCCTCCAATAGATTTCCTAAGCACTACTGTTTTAAGGAACAGCTTAAAAAGAGAATTCTAATGTGATTTGTTTATAATGGGTGTTTTCCTTATCTTATCCTAGTGTCTAAACCCTTCTCCATGGCTGGACCCAGAAACAATATTCCTTTACGTGCTAATGGGTATCTACAGTGTGGGATAGGTTTAATAACTACCCTAACCCTTACGCGTACACTAACCCTAACACCTACCTTAACACTAACACGTACCCTAATCCTAAACCGAACCCTAAACCGAGCCCTAACCCTAACACTAACCCTAACCCTAACCCATACCCTACGCCATACACGAACCCGTCCCCGAACCCATACCCTAAGCCGTACCCTAAGCCGTACCCTAAGTCTAACCCTAACCCTAGGCTACCCTTGCCTGCTTCTGCCTCCAATAGATTTCCTAAGCACTAGTGTTTTAAGGAACAGCTTAAAAAGAGAATCCTAATGTGATTTCTTTATAATGGCTGTGTTCCTTATCTTATCCTAGTGTCTAAACTCTTCTCCAAGGCTGGACCCCAAATAATATTCCTTTACGTGCTAAGGGGTATCTAGAGACTGGGATACGTTTAATAACTACCCTAACCCTAACGCGTACCCTAACCCTAACCCGTACCCTAACCTTAACACGTACCCTAATCCTAACCCGTACCCTAAACCGAGCCCTAACCCTAACACTAACCCTAGCGCTAACCCTAACCCATACCCTACGCCGTACCCGAACCCCTCCCCGAACCCGTATCCTAAGCCATACCCTAAGCCTAAACCTAAGCCTAACCCTAACCCTAGGCTACCCTTGACTGCTTCTGCCTCCAATAGATTTCCGAAGCACTAGTGTTTTAAGGAACAGCTTAAAAAGAGAATGCTAATGCGATTTCTTTATAATGGGTGTGTTCCTTATCTTATCCTAGTGTCTAAACTCTTCTCCATGGCTGGACCCCCAAATAATATTCCTTTACGTGCTAAGGGTTATCTAGAGAGTGGGGTAGGTTTAATAACGACCCTAACTCTAACGCGTACCCTAACCCTAACCCCTACCCTAACAGTAACCCGTACACTAATGCTAACCCGTACACTAAAACGAGCCCTAACCCTAACACAAACCCTAACCCTAACACTAACCTATACCCTACGCCGTACCGGAACCCATCCCCGAACCCGTACCCTAAGCCATACCCTAAGCCTAACCCTAAGCCTAACCCTAACCCTAGGTTACCCTTGACTGCTTCTGCCTCCAATAGATTTCCTAAGCACTAGTGTTTAAGGAACAGCTGAAAAAGAGTATCCTAATGTGATTTCTTTATAATGGGTGTGTTCCTTATCTTATCCTAGTGTCTAAACTCTTCTCCATGGCTGGACGCCCAAATAATATTCCTTTCCGTGCTAAGGGGTATCTAGAGAGTGGGATAGGTTTAATAACTACCCTAACCCTAACGCGTACCCTAACCCTATCCCCTACACTAACCCTAACACGTACCCTAATCTTAACCTGTACCCTAAACCGGGCCCTAACCCTAACACTATCCCTAACCCTAACCCTAACACATACCCTATGCCATTCCCGAACCCCTCCCCGAACCCGTACCCTAAGCTGTACCCTAAGCCTAACCCTAATCCTAGGCTACCCTTGACTGCTTCTGCCTCCAATAGATTTCCTAAGCACTAGTGTTTTAAGGAACAGCTTAAAAAGAGAATTCTAATGTGATTTCTTTATAATGGGTGTGTTCCTTATCTTATCCTAGTGTCTAAACTCTTCTCCATGGCTGGACCCCCAAATAATATGCCTTTACGTGCTAAAGGGTATCTAGAGAGTGGGATAGGTTTAATAACTACCCTAACCCTAACACGTACACTAACCCTTTCCCCTACCCTAACCCTAACACGTACCCTAATCCTAACCCATACCCTAAACCGAGCCCTAACCCTAACACTAAACCTAACCCTAACACTAACCCATGCCCTACGCCGTACCCGAAACCCTCCCCGAACCCGTACCTTAAGCCGTACCCTAACCCTAACCCTAAGCCTAACCCTAACCCTAGGCTACCCTTGACTGCTTCTGCTTCCAATAGATATCCTAAGCACTAGTGTTTTAAGGAACAGCTGAAAAAGAGTATCCTAATGTGATTTTTTTATAATGGGTGTGTTCCTTATCTTATTCTAGTGTCTAAACTCTTCTCCATGGCTGGACCCCCAAATAATATTCCTTTCCATGCTAAGGGGTAAATAGAGAGTGGGATAGGTTTAATAACTACCCTAACCCTAACGCGTACACTAACCCTAACCCCTACCCTAACCCTAACACGTACCCTAATCCTAACCCGTACCCTAAACCGAGCCCTAACCCTAACACTAACCCTAACCCTAACCCTAACCCATACCCTACGCCGTACAAGAACCCGTCCCCAAACCCATACCCTAAGCCGTACCCTAAGCCTAACCCTAAGCCTAACCCTAACCCTAGGTTACCCTTGACTGCTTCTGCCTCCAATAGATTTCCTAAGCACTAGTGTTTTAAGGAACAGCTGAAAAAGAGTATCCTAATGTGATTTCTTTATAATGGGTGTGTTCCTTATCTTATTCTAGTGTCTAAACTCTTCTCCATGGCTGGACCCCCAAATAATATTCCTTTCCATGCTAAGGGGTATCTAGAGAGTGGGATAGGTTTAATAACTACCTTAACCCTAACGCGTACACTAACCCTAACCCCTACCCTAACCCTAACACGTACCCTAATCCTAACCCGTACCCTAAACCGAGCCCTAACCCTAACACTAACCCTAACCCTAACCCTAACCCATACCCTACGCCGTACACGAACCCGTCCCCAAACCCATACCCTAAGCCGTACCCTAAGCCTAACCCTAAGCCTAACCCTAACCCTAGGTTACCCTTGACTGCTTCTGCCTCCAATAGATTTCCTAAGCACTAGTGTTTTAAGGAACAGCTGAAAAAGAGTATCCTAATGTGATTTCTTTATAATGGGTGTGTTCCTTATCTTATCCTAGTGTCTAAACTCTTCTCCATGGCTGGACCCCCAAATAATATTCCTTTCCGTGCTAAGGGGTATCTAGAGAGTGGGATAGGTTTAATAACTACCCTAATGCTAATGCGTACCCTAACCCTAACCCCTACATTAACCCTAACACGTACCCTAATCTTAACCTGTACCCTAAACCGGGCCCTAACCCTAACACTATCCCTAACCCTAACCCTAACACATACCCTATGCCATACCCGAACCCCTCCCCGAACCCGTACCCTAAGCTCTACCCTAAGCCTAACCCTAATCCTAGGCTACCCTTGACTGCTTCTGCCTCCAATAGATTTCCTAAGCACTAGTGTTTTAAGGAACAGCTTAAAAAGAGAATTCTAATGTGATTTCTTTATAATGGGTGTGTTCCTTATCTTATCCTAGTGGCTAAACCATTCTCCATGGCTGGACCCCTAAATAATATTCCTTTACGTGCTAAGGGGTATCTAGAGAGTGGGATAGGTTTAATAACTACCCTAACCCTAACGCGTACCCTAACCCTAACCCCTACCCTAAACCTAACACGTACCCTAATCCTAACCCGTACCCTAAACCGAGCCCTAACCCTAACACTAACCCTAACCCTAACCCTAACCCATACCCTACGCCGTACACGAACCCGTACCCGAACCCATACCCTAAGCCGAACCCTAAGCTTAACCCTAAGCCTAACCCTAGCCCTAGGCTCCCCTTGACTGCTTCTGCCTCCAATAGATTTCCTAATCACTAGTGTTTTAAGGAACAGCTTAAAAAGAGAATGCTAATGTCATTTCTTTATAATGGGTGTGTTACTTATCTTATCCTAGTGTCTAAACTCTTCTCCATGGCTGGACCCCCAAATAATATTCCTTTACGTGCTAAGGGGTATCTAGAGAGTGGGATAGGTTTAATAACTACCCTAACCCTAATGCGTACACTAACCCTAACCCCTACCCTAGCCCTATCACGTACCCTAATCCTAAACCATACCCTAAACCGAGCCCTAACCCTAACACTAACCCTAACCCTAACCCTAACCCATACCCTACGCCATACCCGAAGTCCTCCCCGAACCCGTACCCTAAGCCGTACCCTAAGCCTAACCGTAAGCCTAACCCTAACCCTAGGCTACCCTTGACTGCTTCTGCCTCCAATAGATTTCCTAAGCACTAGTGTTTTAAGGAACAGCTTAAAAAGAGAATCCTAATGTGATTTCTTTATAACGGGTGTGTTCCTTATCTTATCCTAGTGTGTAAACTCTTCTCCATGGCTGGACCCCCAAATAATATTCTTTATGTTCTAAGGGGTATCTAGAGAGTGGGATAGGTTTAATAACTACCCTAACCCTAACACGTACCCTAACCCTAACCCTTACCCTAACACTAACACGTACCCTAATCCTAAACTGTACCCTAAAGAAAGCCCTAACCCTAACACTAACCCTAACCCTAACCCTAACCCATACCCTATGTCGTACCCGAAGCCCTCCCCGAACCCGTACCCTAAGCCGTACCCTAAGCCTAACCCTAAGCCTAACCCTAACCCTAGGCTACCCTTGACTGCTTCTGCCTCCAATAGGTTTCCTAAGCACTAGTGTTTTAAGGAACAGCTTAAAAAGAGAATTCTAATGTGATTTCTTTATAATGGGTGTTTTCCTTATCTTATCCTAGTATCTAAACTGTTCTCCATGGCTGGACCCCCAAATAATATTCCTTTACGTGCTAAGGGGTATCTAGAGAGTGGGATAGGTTTAATCACTACCCTAAACCTAACGCGTACCCTAACCCTAACCACTATCCTAACCCTAACACGTACCTTAATCCTAACACGTACCCTAAACCGAGCCCTATCCCTAACACTAACCCTAAGCCTAACCCTAACCCATACCCTACGCCATACCCGAAGCCCTCCCCGAACCCGTACCCTAAGCCGTACCCTAACCCTAACCCTAAGCCTAACCCTAACCCTAGGCTACCCTTGACTGCTTCTGCCTCCAATAGATTTCCTAAGCACTAGTGTTTTAAGGAACAGCTTAAAAAGAGAATCCCAATGTGATTTCTTTATAACGGGTGTGTTCCTTATCTTATCCTATTGTCTAAACTCTTCTCCATGGCTGGACCCCCAAATAATATTCCTTTACATGCTAAGGGGTATCTAGAGAGTGGGATAGGTTTAATAACTACCCTATCCCTAACACGTACCCTAATCCTAACACCTACCCTAACCCTAATCCTAAACCGTAACCTAAACCGAGCCCTAACCCTAACACTAACCCTAACCCTTACCCTAAACCATACCCTACGCCGTACCCGAAGCCCTCCCCGAACCCGTACCCTAAGCCGTACCCTAAGCCTAACCGTAATCCTAACCCTAACCCTAGGCTACCCTTGACTGCTTCTGCCTCCAATAGATTTCCTAAGCACTAGTGTTTTAAGGAACAGCTTAAAAAGAGAATCCTAATGTGATTTCTTTATAATGGGTGTGTTCCTTATCTTATCCTAGTGTCTAAACTCTTCTCCATGGCTGGACCCCCAAATAATATTCCTTTACGTGCTAAGGGGTATCTAGAGAGTGGGATAGGTTTAATCACTACCCTAACCCTAACACGTACATTAACCCTAACCACTACCCTAACCCTAACACGTACCCTAATCCTAACCCGTACCCTAAACCGAGCCCTAACCCTAACACTAACCTTAACCCTAACCCTAACCCATACCCTACGCTGTACCCGAAGCCCTCACCGAACCCGTACCCTAAGCCGTACCCTAAGCCTAACCCTAAGCCTAACCCTAACCCTAGGCTACCCTTGACTGCTTCTGCCTCCAATAGATTTCCTAAGCACTAGTGTTTTAAGGAACAGCTTAAAAAGAGAATCCTAATGTGATTTCTTTATAATGGGTGTGTTCCTTATCTTATCCTAGTGTCTAAACTCTTCTCCATGGCTGGACCTCCAAATAATATTCCTTTACGTGCTAAGGGGTATCTAGAGAGTGGGATAGGTTTAATAACTACCCTAACACTAACGCGTACCCTAACCCTAACCCCTACCCTAACACTAACACGTACCCTAATCCTAACCAATACCCTAAAACGAGCCCTAACACTAACCCTAACCCTAACCCTAACCCATGCCCTACGCCGTACCCGAAGCCCTCCCCGAACCCGTACCCTAAGCCGTACCCTAAGCCTCACCCCAAGCCTAACCCTAACCCTAGGCTACCCTTGACTGCTTCTGCCTCCAATAGATTTCCTAAGCACTAGTGTTTTAAGGAACAGCTTAAAAAGAGAATCCTAATGTGATTTCTTTATAATGGGTGTGTTCCTTATCTTATCCTAGTGTCTAAACTCTTCTCCATGGCTGGACCCCCAAATAATATTCCTTTACGTGCTAAGGGGTATCTAGAGAGTGGGATAGGTTTAATAACTACCCTAACCCTAACGCGTACCCTAACCGTAACCCCTACCCTAACCCTAACACGTACCCTAATCCTAACCCGTACCCTAAACCGAGCCCTAACCCTAACACTAACCCTAACCCTAACCCTAACCCATACCCTACGCTGTACCCGAAGCCCTCACCGAACCCGTACCCTAAGCCGTACCCTAAGCCTAACCCTAAGCCTAACCCTAACCCTAGGCTACCCTTGACTGCTTCTGCCTCCAATAGATTTCCTAAGCACTAGTGTTTTAAGGAACAGCTTAAAAAGAGAATCCTAATGTGATTTCTTTATAATGGGTGTGTTCCTTATCTTATCCTAGTGTCTAAACTCTTCTCCATGGCTGGACCTCCAAATAATATTCCTTTACGTGCTAAGGGGTATCTAGAGAGTGGGATAGGTTTAATAACTACCCTAACACTAACGCGTACCCTAACCCTAACCCCTACCCTAACACTAACACGTACCCTAATCCTAACCAATACCCTAAAACGAGCCCTAACACTAACACTAACCCTAACCCTAACCCTAACCCATACCCTACGCCGTACCCGAAGCCCTCCCCAAATCCGTACCCTAAGCCGTACCCTAAGCCGTACCCTAAGCCTAACCCTAACCCTAGGCTACCCTTGACTGCTTCTGCCTCCAATAGATTTCCTAAGCACTAGTGTTTTAAGGAACAGCTTAAAAAGAGAATCCTAATGTGATTTCTTTATAATGGGTGTGTTCCTTATCTTATCCTAGTGTCTAAACTCTTCTCCATGGCTGGACCCCCAAATAATATTCCTTTACGTGCTAAGGTGTATCTAGAGAGTGGAATAGGTTTAATAACTACCCTAACCCTAACGCGTACCCTAAACCTAACCCCTACCCTAACCCTAATATGTACCCTAATCCTAACCCGTACCCTAAACCGAGCCCTAACCCTAACACTAACCCTAACCCTAACCCTAACCCATACCCTACGCCGTACCCGAAGCCCTCCCCGAACCCGTACCCTAAGCCGTACTCTAAGCCTCACCCCAAGCCTAACCCTAACCCTAGGCTACCCTTGACTGCTTCTGCCTCCAATAGATTTCCTAAGCACTAGTGTTTTAAGGAACAGCTTAAAAAGAGAATCCTAATGTGATTTCTTTATAATGGGTGTGTTCCTTATCTTATCCTAGTGTCTAAACTCTTCTCCATGGCTGGACCCCCAAATAATATTCCTTTACGTGCTAAGGGGTATCTAGAGAGTGGGATAGGTTTAATAACTACCCTAACCCTAACGCGTACCCTAACCGTAACCCCTACCCTAACCCTAACACGTACCCTAATCCTAACCCGTACCCTAAACCGAGCCCTAACCCTAACACTCACCCTAACCCTAACCCATACCCTACGCCGTACCCGAAGCCCTCCCCGAACCCGTACCCTAAGCCGTACTCTAAGCCTCACCCCAAGCCTAACCCTAACCCTAGGCTACCCTTGACTGCTTCTGCCTCCAATAGATTTCCTAAGCACTAGTGTTTTAAGGAACAGCTTAAAAAGAGAATCCTAATGTGATTTCTTTATAATGGGTGTGTTCCTTATCTTATCCTAGTGTCTAAACTCTTCTCCATGGCTGGACCTCCAAATAATATTCCTTTACGTGCTAAGGGGTATCTAGAGAGTGGGGTAGGTTTAATAACTACCCTAACGCTAACGCGTACCCTAACCCTAACCCCTACCCTAACCCTAACACGTACCCTAATCCTAAACCGTACCCTAAACCGAGACCTAACCCTAACACTAACCCTAACCCTAACCCTAACCCATACCCTACGCCATACCCGAAGCCCTCCCCGAACCCGTACCCTAAGCCGTACCATAACCCTAACCCTAAGCCTAACCCTAACCCTAGGCTACCCTTGACTGCTTCTGCCTCCAATAGATTTCCTAAGCACTAATGTTTTAAGGAACAGCTTAAAAAGAGAATCCTAAAGTGATTTCTTTAAAAAGGGTGTGTTCCTTATCTTACCCTAGTGTCTAAACTCTTCTCCATGGCTGGACCCCCAAAAAATACTCCTCCACCTTCTAAGGGGTATCTAGAGAGTGAGATAGGTTTAATAACTACCCTAACCCTAATGCGTACCCTAACCCAAACCCCTACCCTAACCCTAACACGTACCCTTTTCCTAAGCCGTACACTAAACCGAGCACTAACACTAACACTAACCCTAACCCTGACCTTAACCCATACCCTACACCGTACCCGAAGCCCTCCCCGTACTCGTACCCTAAGCCGTACCCTAAGCCTAATCCTAAGCCTAACCCTAACCCTAGGCTACCCTTGACTGCGTCTGCCTCCAATAGATTTCCTAAGCAATAGTGTTTTAAGGAACAGCTTAAAAAGTGTATCCTAATGTGATTTCTTTATAATGGGTGTGTTCCTTATCTTATCCTAGTGTCTAAACTCTTCTCCATGGCTGGATCCCCAAATAATATTCCTTTACGTGCTAAGGGGTATCTAGATAGTGGGATAGGTTTAATAACCCTAACCCTAACACGTATCCTAACCCTAACCCCTACCCTAACCCTAACACGTACCCTAATCCTAAACCGTACCCTAACCCGAGGCCTAACCCTAACACTAACCCTAACCCTAACCGTAACCCATACCCTACGCCGTGCCCGAACCCCTCCCCTAACCCATACCCTAAGCCGTACCCTAACCGTAACCCTAAGCCTAACCCTAACCCTATGCTACCGTTGACTGCTTCTGCCTCCAATAGATTTCCTAAGCACTAGTGTTTTAAGGAACAGCTTAAAAAGAGAATCCTAATGTGATTTCTTTATAATGGGTGTGTTCCTTATCTTATCCTATTGTCTAAACTCTTCTCCATGGCTGGACCCCCAAATAATATTCCTTTACGTGCTAATGTGTATCTAGAGAGTGGGATAGGTTTAATAACTACCCTAACTCTAACGCGTACCCTAACCCTAACCCCTACCCTAAACCTAACACGTACCCTAAACCGAGCCCTAACCCTAACACTAACCCTAACCCTAAACCTAACCCATACCCTAAGCCCTACCCTAAGCCTAACCCTAAGCCTAACCCTAACCCTAGGCTACCCTCGACTGCTTCTGCCTCCAATAGATTTCCTAAGCACTAGTGTTTTAAGGAACAGCTTAAAAAGAGAATCCTAATGTGATTTCTTTATAATGGGTGTGTTCCTTATCTTATACTAGTGTCTAAACTCTTCTCCATGGCTGGACCTCCAAATAATATTCCTTTACGTGCTAAGGGGTATCTAGAGAGTGGGATAGGTTTAATAACTACCCTAACACTAACGCGTACCCTAACCCTAACCCCTACCCTAACACTAACACGTACCCTAATCCTAACCAATACCCTAAAACGAGCCCTAACACTAACACTAACCCTAACCCTAACCCTAACCCATACCCTACGCCGTACCCGAAGCCCTCCCCAAATCCGTACCCTAAGCCGTACCCTAACCCGTACCCTAAGCCTAACCCTAACCCTAGGCTACCCTTGACTGCTTCTGCCTCCAATAGATTTCCTAAGCACTAGTGTTTTAAGGAACAGCTTAAAAAGAGAATCCTAATGTGATTTCTTTATAATGGGTGTGTTCCTTATCTTATCCTAGTGTCTAAACTCTTCTCCATGGCTGGACCCCCAAATAATATTCCTTTACGTGCTAAGGTGTATCTAGAGAGTGGAATAGGTTTAATAACTACCCTAAACCTAACGCGTACCCTAAACCTAACCCCTACCCTAACCCTAACATGTACCCTAATCCTAACCCGTACCCTAAACCGAGCCCTAACCCTAACACTAACCCTAACCCTAACCCTAACCCATGCCCTACGCCGTACCCGAAGCCCTCCCCGAAACCGTACCCTAAGCCGTACTCTAAGCCTCACCCCAAGCCTAACCCTAACCCTAGGCTACCCTTGACTGCTTCTGCCTCCAATAGATTTCCTAAGCACTAGTGTTTTAAGGAACAGCTTAAAAAGAGAATCCTAATGTGATTTCTTTATAATGGGTGTGTTCCTTATCTTATCCTAGTGTCTAAACTCTTCTCCATGGCTGGACCCCCAAATAATATTCCTTTACGTGCTAAGGGGTATCTAGAGAGTGGGATAGGTTTAATAACTACCCTAACCCTAACGCGTACCCTAACCGTAACCCCTACCCTAACCCTAACACGTACCCTAATCCTAACCCGTACCCTAAACCGAGCCCTAACCCTAACACTAACCCTAACCCTAACCCTAACCCATACCCTACGCTGTACCCGAAGCCCTCACCGAACCCGTACCCTAAGCCGTACCCTAAGCCTAACCCTAAGCCTAACCCTAACCCTAGGCTACCCTCGACTGCTTCTGCCTCCAATAGATTTCCTAAGCACTAGTGTTTTAAGGAACAGCTTAAAAAGAGAATCCTAATGTGATTTCTTTATAATGGGTGTGTTCCTTATCTTATCCTAGTGTCTAAACTCTTCTCCATGGCTGGACCTCCAAATAATATTCCTTTACGTGCTAAGGGGTATCTAGAGAGTGGGATAGGTTTAATAACTACCCTAACACTAACGCGTACCCTAACCCTAACCCCTACCCTAACACTAACACGTACCCTAATCCTAACCAATACCCTAAAACGAGCCCTAACACTAACACTAACCCTAACCCTAACCCTAACCCATACCCTACGCCGTACCCGAAGCCCTCCCCAAATCCGTACCCTAAGCCGTACCCTAAGCCGTACCCTAAGCCTAACCCTAACCCTAGGCTACCCTTGACTGCTTCTGCCTCCAATAGATTTCCTAAGCACTAGTGTTTTAAGGAACAGCTTAAAAAGAGAATCCTAATGTGATTTCTTTATAATGGGTGTGTTCCTTATCTTATCCTAGTGTCTAAACTCTTCTCCATGGCTGGACCCCCAAATAATATTCCTTTACGTGCTAAGGTGTATCTAGAGAGTGGAATAGGTTTAATAACTACCCTAACCCTAACGCGTACCCTAAACCTAACCCCTACCCTAACCCTAATATGTACCCTAATCCTAACCCGTACCCTAAACCGAGCCCTAACCCTAACACTAACCCTAACCCTAACCCTAACCCATACCCTACGCCGTACCCGAAGCCCTCCCCGAACCCGTACCCTAAGCCGTACTCTAAGCCTCACCCCAAGCCTAACCCTAACCCTAGGCTACCCTTGACTGCTTCTGCCTCCAATAGATTTCCTAAGCACTAGTGTTTTAAGGAACAGCTTAAAAAGAGAATCCTAATGTGATTTCTTTATAATGGGTGTGTTCCTTATCTTATCCTAGTGTCTAAACTCTTCTCCATGGCTGGACCCCCAAATAATATTCCTTTACGTGCTAAGGGGTATCTAGAGAGTGGGATAGGTTTAATAACTACCCTAAACCTAACGCGTACCCTAACCGTAACCCCTACCCTAACCCTAACACGTACCCTAATCCTAACCCGTACCCTAAACCGAGCCCTAACCCTAACACTCACCCTAACCCTAACCCATACCCTACGCCGTACCCGAAGCCCTCCCCGAACCCGTACCCTAAGCCGTACTCTAAGCCTCACCCCAAGCCTAACCCTAACGCTAGGCTACCCTTGACTGCTTCTGCCTCCAATAGATTTCCTAAGCACTAGTGTTTTAAGGAACAGCTTAAAAAGAGAATCCTAATGTGATTTCTTTATAATGGGTGTGTTCCTTATCTTATCCTAGTGTCTAAACTCTTCTCCATGGCTGGACCTCCAAATAATATTCCTTTACGTGCTAAGGGGTATCTAGAGAGTGGGGTAGGTTTAATAACTACCCTAACGCTAACGCGTACCCTAACCCTAACCCCTACCCTAACCCTAACACGTACCCTAATCCTAAACCGTACCCTAAACCGAGAACTAACCCTAACACTAACCCTAACCCTAACCCTAACCCATACCCTACGCCATACCCGAAGCCCTCCCCGAACCCGTACCCTAAGCCGTACCATAACCCTAACCCTAAGCCTAACCCTAACCCTAGGCTACCCTTGACTGCTTCTGCCTCCAATAGATTTCCTAAGCACTAATGTTTTAAGGAACAGCTTAAAAAGAGAATCCTAAAGTGATTTCTTTAAAAAGGGTGTGTTCCTTATCTTACCCTAGTGTCTAAACTCTTCTCCATGGCTGGACCCCCAAAAAATACTCCTCTACGTTCTAAGGGGTATCTAGAGAGTGAGATAGGTTTAATAACTACCCTAACCCTAATGCGTACCCTAACCCTAACCCCTACCCTAACCCTAACACGTACCCTTTTCCTAAGCCGTACACTAAACCGAGCACTAACACTAACACTAACCCTAACCCTGACCTTAACCCATACCCTACACCGTACCCGAAGCCCTCCCCGTACTCGTACCCTAAGCCGTACCCTAAGCCTAATCCTAAGCCTAACCCTAACCCTAGGCTACCCTTGACTGCGTCTGCCTCCAATAGATTTCCTAAGCAATAGTGTTTTAAGGAACAGCTTAAAAAGTGTATCCTAATGTGATTTCTTTATAATGGGTGTGTTCCTTATCTTATCCTAGTGTCTAAACTCTTCTCCATGGCTGGATCCCCAAATAATATTCCTTTACGTGCTAAGGGGTATCTAGAGAGTGGGATAGGTTTAATAACCCTAACCCTAACACGTATCCTAACCCTAACCCCTACCCTAACCCTAACACGTACCCTAATCCTAAACCGTACCCTAACCCGAGGCCTAACCCTAACACTAACCCTAACCCTAAACCTAACCCATACCCTACGCCGTACCCGAAGCCCTCCCCGAACCCGTACCCTAAGCCGTACTCTAAGCCTCACCCCAAGCCTAACCCTAACGCTAGGCTACCCTTGACTGCTTCTGCCTCCAATAGATTTCCTAAGCACTAGTGTTTTAAGGAACAGCTTAAAAAGAGAATCCTAATGTGATTTCTTTATAATGGGTGTGTTCCTTATCTTATCCTAGTGTCTAAACTCTTCTCCATGGCTGGACCTCCAAATAATATTCCTTTACGTGCTAAGGGGTATCTAGAGAGTGGGGTAGGTTTAATAACTACCCTAACGCTAACGCGTACCCTAACCCTAACCCCTACCCTAACCCTAACACGTACCCTAATCCTAAACCGTACCCTAAACCGAGACCTAACCCTAACACTAACCCTAACCCTAACCCTAACCCATACCCTACGCCATACCCGAAGCCCTCCCCGAACCCGTACCCTAAGCCGTACCATAACCCTAACCCTAAGCCTAACCCTAACCCTAGGCTACCCTTGACTGCTTCTGCCTCCAATAGATTTCCTAAGCACTAATGTTTTAAGGAACAGCTTAAAAAGAGAATCCTAAAGTGATTTCTTTAAAAAGGGTGTGTTCCTTATCTTACCCTAGTGTCTAAACTCTTCTCCATGGCTGGACCCCCAAAAAATACTCCTCTACGTTCTAAGGGGTATCTAGAGAGTGAGATAGGTTTAATAACTACCCTAACCCTAATGCGTACCCTAACCCTAACCCCTACCCTAACCCTAACACGTACCCTTTTCCTAAGCCGTACACTAAACCGAGCACTAACACTAACACTAACCCTAACCCTGACCTTAACCCATACCCTACACCGTACCCGAAGCCCTCCCCGTACTCGTACCCTAAGCCGTACCCTAAGCCTAATCCTAAGCCTAACCCTAACCCTAGGCTACCCTTGACTGCGTCTGCCTCCAATAGATTTCCTAAGCAATAGTGTTTTAAGGAACAGCTTAAAAAGTGTATCCTAATGTGATTTCTTTATAATGGGTGTGTTCCTTATCTTATCCTAGTGTCTAAACTCTTCTCCATGGCTGGATCCCCAAATAATATTCCTTTACGTGCTAAGGGGTATCTAGAGAGTGGGATAGGTTTAATAACCCTAACCCTAACACGTATCCTAACCCTAACCCCTACCCTAACCCTAACACGTACCCTAATCCTAAACCGTACCCTAACCCGAGGCCTAACCCTAACACTAACCCTAACCCTAAACCTAACCCATACCCTAAGCCGTACCCGAAGCCCTCCCCAAACCCGTACCCTAAGCCCTACCCTAAGCCTAACCCTAAGCCTAACCCTAACCCTAGGCTACCCTCGACTGCTTCTGCCTCCAATAGATTTCCTAAGCACTAGTGTTTTAAGGAACAGCTTAAAAAGAGAATCCTAATGTGATTTCTTTATAATGGGTGTGTTCCTTATCTTATCCTAGTGTCTAAACTCTTCTCCATGGCTGGACCTCCAAATAATATTCCTTTACGTGCTAAGGGGTATCTAGAGAGTGGGATAGGTTTAATAACTACCCTAACACTAACGCGTACCCTAACCCTAACCCCTACCCTAACACTAACACGTACCCTAATCCTAACCAATACCCTAAAACGAGCCCTAACACTAACACTAACCCTAACCCTAACCCTAACCCATACCCTACGCCGTACCCGAAGCCCTCCCCAAATCCGTACCCTAAGCCGTACCCTAACCCGTACCCTAAGCCTAACCCTAACCCTAGGCTACCCTTGACTGCTTCTGCCTCCAATAGATTTCCTAAGCACTAGTGTTTTAAGGAACAGCTTAAAAAGAGAATCCTAATGTGATTTCTTTATAATGGGTGTGTTCCTTATCTTATCCTAGTGTCTAAACTCTTCTCCATGGCTGGACCCCCAAATAATATTCCTTTACGTGCTAAGGTGTATCTAGAGAGTGGAATAGGTTTAATAACTACCCTAAACCTAACGCGTACCCTAAACCTAACCCCTACCCTAACCCTAACATGTACCCTAATCCTAACCCGTACCCTAAACCGAGCCCTAACGCTAACACTAACCCTAACCTTAACCCTAACCCATGCCCTACGCCGTACCCGAAGCCCTCCCCGAAACCGTACCCTAAGCCGTACTCTAAGCCTCACCCCAAGCCTAACCCTAACCCTAGGCTACCCTTGACTGCTTCTGCCTCCAATAGATTTCCTAAGCACTAGTGTTTTAAGGAACAGCTTAAAAAGAGAATCCTAATGTGATTTCTTTATAATGGGTGTGTTCCTTATCTTATCCTAGTGTCTAAACTCTTCTCCATGGCTGGACCCCCAAATAATATTCCTTTACGTGCTAAGGGGTATCTAGAGAGTGGGATAGGTTTAATAACTACCCTAACCCTAACGCGTACCCTAACCGTAACCCCTACCCTAACCCTAACACGTACCCTAATCCTAACCCGTACCCTAAACCGAGCCCTAACCCTAACACTCACCCTAACCCTAACCCATACCCTACGCCGTACCCGAAGCCCTCCCCGAACCCGTACCCTAAGCCGTACTCTAAGCCTCACCCCAAGCCTAACCCTAACGCTAGGCTACCCTTGACTGCTTCTGCCTCCAATAGATTTCCTAAGCACTAGTGTTTTAAGGAACAGCTTAAAAAGAGAATCCTAATGTGATTTCTTTATAATGGGTGTGTTCCTTATCTTATCCTAGTGTCTAAACTCTTCTCCATGGCTGGACCTCCAAATAATATTCCTTTACGTGCTAAGGGGTATCTAGAGAGTGGGGTAGGTTTAATAACTACCCTAACGTTAACGCGTACCCTAACCCTAACCCCTACCCTAACCCTAACACGTACCCTAATCCTAAACCGTACCCTAAACCGAGACCTAACCCTAACACTAACCCTAACCCTAACCCTAACCCATACCCTACGCCATACCCGAAGCCCTCCCCGAACCCGTACCCTAAGCCGTACCATAACCCTAACCCTAAGCCTAACCCTAACCCTAGGCTACCCTTGACTGCTTCTGCCTCCAATAGATTTCCTAAGGACTAATGTTTTAAGGAACAGCTTAAAAAGAGAATCCTAAAGTGATTTCTTTAAAAAGGGTGTGTTCCTTATCTTACCCTAGTGTCTAAACTCTTCTCCATGGCTGGACCCCCAAAAAATACTCCTCTACGTTCTAAGGGGTATCTAGAGAGTGAGATAGGTTTAATAACTACCCTAACCCTAATGCGTACCCTAACCCTAACCCCTACCCTAACCCTAACACGTACCCTTTTCCTAAGACGTACACTAAACCGAGCACTAACACTAACACTAACCCTAACCCTGACCCAAACCCATACCCTACGCCGTACCCGAACCCCTCCCCGAACCCGTACCCTAAGCCGTACCCTAAGCCTAACCCCAAGCCTAACCCTAACCCTTGGTTACCCTTGACTGCTTCTGCCTCCAATAGCTTTCCTAAGCACTAGTGTTTTAAGGAACAGCTTAAAAAGAGAATCCTAATGTGATTTCTTTATAATGGGTGTGTTCCTTATCTTATCCTAGTGTCTAAACTCTTCTCCATGGCTGGATCCCCAAATAATATTCCTTTACGTGCTAAGGGGTATCTAGAGAGTGGGATAGGTTTAATAACCCTAACCCTAACACGTATCCTAACCCTAACCCCTACCCTAACCCTAACACGTACCCTAATCCTAAACCGTACCCTAACCCGAGGCCTAACCCTAACACTAACCCTAACCCTAACCGTAACCCATACCCTACGCCGTGCCCGAACCCCTCCCCTAACCCATACCCTAAGCCGTACCCTAACCGTAACCCTAAGCCTAACCCTAACCCTATGCTACCGTTGACTGCTTCTGCCTCCAATAGATTTCCTAAGCACTAGTGTTTTAAGGAACAGCTTAAAAAGAGAATCCTAATGTGATTTCTTTATAATGGGTGTGTTCCTTATCTTATCCTATTGTCTAAACTCTTCTCCATGGCTGGACCCCCAAATAATATTCCTTTACGTGCTAATGTGTATCTAGAGAGTGGGATAGGTTTAATAACTACCCTAACCCTAACGCGTACCCTAACCCTAACCCCTACCCTAAACCTAACACGTACCCTAAACCGAGCCCTAACCCTAACACTAACCCTAACCCTAAACCTAACCCATACCCTACGTCGTACCCGAAGCCCTCCCCAAACCCCTACCCTAAGCCCTACCCTAAGCCTAACCCTAAGCCTAACCCTAACCCTAGGCTACCCTCGACTGCTTCTGCCTCCAATAGATTTCCTAAGCACTAGTGTTTTAAGGAACAGCTTAAAAAGAGAATCCTAATGTGATTTCTTTATAATGGGTGAGTTCCTTATCTTATCCTAGTGTCTAAACTCTTCTCCATGGCTGGACCTCCAAATAATATTCCTTTACGTGCTAAGGGGTATCTAGAGAGTGGGATAGGTTTAATAACTACCCTAACCCTAACGCGTACCCTAACCCTAACCCCTACCCTAACCCTAACACGTACCCTAATCCTAACCAATACCCTAAACCGAGCCCTAACCCTAACACTAACCCTAACCCTAACCATAACCCATACCCTACGCCGTACCCGAAGCCCTCCACGAACCCGTACCCTAAGCCGTACCCTAAGCCGTACCCTAAGCCTAACCCTAACCCTAGGCTACCCTTGACTGTTTCTGCTCCAATAGATTTCCTAAGCACTAGTGTTTTAAGGAACAGCTTAAAAAGAGAATCCTAATGTGATTTCTTTATAATGGGTGTGTTCCTTATCTTATCCTAGTGTCTAAACTCTTCTCCATGGCTGGACCCCCAAATAATATTACTTTACGTGCTAAGGTGTATCTAGAGAGTGGGATAGGCTTAATAACTACCCTAACACTAACGCGTACCCTAACCCTAAACCCTACCCTAACCCTAACACGTACCCTAATCCTAACCAATACCCTAAACCGAGCCCTAACCATAACACTAACCCTAACCCTAACCCTAACCCATACCCTACGCCGTACCCGAAGCCCTTCCCGAACCCGTACCCTAAGCCATACCCTAAGCCGTACCCTAAGCCTAACCCTAACTTTAGGCTACCCTTGACTGCTTCTGCCTCCAATAGATTTCCTAAGCACTAGTGTTTTAAGGAACAGCTTAAAAAGAGAATCCTAATGTGATTTCTTTATAATGGGTGTGTTCCTTAACTTATCCTAGTGTCTAAACTCTTCTCCATGGCTGGACCCCCAAATAATATTCCTTTACGTGCTAAGGGGTATCTAGAGAGTGGGATAGGTTTAATAACTACCCTAACCCTAATGCGTACCCTAACCCTAACCCCTACCCTAACCCTAACACGTAACCGAATCCTAACCCGTACCCTAAACGGAGCCCTAACCCTAACACTAACCCTAACCCTAACCCTAACCCATACCCTACGCCGTACCCGAAGCCCTCCCCGAACCCGTACCCTAAGCCGTACTCTAAGCCTAACCCCAAGCATAACCCTAACCCTAGGCTACCCTTGACTGCTTCTGCCTCCAATAGATTTCCTTAGCACTAGTGTTTTAAGGAACAGCTTAAAAAGAGAATCCTAATGTAATTTCTTTATAATGGGTGTGTTCCTTAACTTATCCTAGTGTCTAAACTCTTCTCCATGGCTGGACCCACAAATAATATTCCTTTACGTGCTAAGGGGTATCTAGAGAGTGGGATAGGTTTAATAACTACCCTAACCCTAATGCGTACCCTAACCCTAACCCCTACCCTAACTCTAACACGTAACCGAATCCTAACCCGTACCCTAAACGGAGCCCTAACCCTAACACTAACCCTAACCCTAACCCTAACCCATAGCTTACGCCGTACCCGAACCCCTCCACGAACCCGTACCCTAAGCCGTACCCTAAGCCTAACCCCAAGCCTAACCCTAACCCTAGGCTACCCTTGACTGCTTCTGCCTCCAATAGATTTCCTAAGCACTAGTGTTTTAAGGAACAGCTTAAAAAGAGAATACTAATGTGATTTCTTTATAATGGGTGTGTTCCTTATCTTATCCTAGTGTCTAAACTCTTCTCCATGGCTGGACCTCCAAATAATATTCCTTTACCTGCTAAGGGGTATCTAGAGAGTGGGATAGGTTTAATAACTACCCTAACACTAACGCGTACCCTAACCCTAACCCCTACCCTAACACTAACATGTACCCTAATCCTAACCAATACCCTAAAACGAGCCCTAACACTAACACTAACCCTAACCCTAACCCTAACCCATAACCTACGCCGTACCTGAAGCCCTCCCCGAACCCGTACCCTAAGCCGTACCCTAAGCCGTACCCTAAGCCTAAGCCTAACCCTAGGCTACCCTTGACTGCTTCTGCCTCCAATAGATTTCCTAAGCACTAGTGTTTTAAGGAACAGCTTAAAAAGAGAATCCTAATGTGATTTCTTTATAATGGGTGTGTTCCTTATCTTATCCTAGTGTCTAAACTCTTCTCGATGGCTGGACCCCCAAATAATATTCCTTTACGTGCTAAGGGGTATCTAGAGAGTGGGATAGGTTTTATAACTACCCTAACCCTAAGGCATACCCTAACCCTAACCCCTAGCCTAACCCTAACATGTACCCTAATATTAACCCGGATCCTAAGCTGAGCCCTAACCCTAATACTAACCGTAACCCTAACCCATACCCTACGCCATACACGAAACCCTCCCCGAACCCGTACCCTGAGCCGTACCCTAACCCTAACCCTAAGCCTAACACTAACCCTAGGCTACCCTTGACTGCTTCTGCCTCCAATAGATTTCCTAAGCACTAGTGTTTTAAGGAACAGCTTAAAAAGAGAATCCTAATGTGATTTCTTCATAATGGGTGTGTTCCTTATCTTATCCTAGTGTCTAAACTCTTCTCCATGGCTGGACCCCCAAATAATATTCCTTTACGTGCTAAGGGGTATCTAGAGAGTGGGATAGGTTTAATAACGACCCTAACCCTAACGCGTACCCTAACCCTAACGCGTACCCTAACACTAACACGTACACTAATGCTAACCCGTACACTAAAACGAGCCCTAACCCTAACACAAACCCTAACCCTAACCCTAACCCATACCCTACGCCGTACCGGAACCCCTCCCCAAACCCGTACCCTAAGCCGTACCCTAAGCCTAACCCTAAGCCTAACCCTAACTCTAGGCTACCCTTGACTGCTTCTGCCTCCAATAGATTTCCTAAGCACTAGTGTTTTAAGGAACAGCTGAAAAAGAGTATCCTAATGTGATTTCTTTATAATGGGTGTGTTCCTTATCTTATCCTAGTGTCTAAACTCTTCTCCATGGCTGGACCCCCAAATAATATTCCTTTACGTGCTAAGGGGTATCTAGAGAGTGGGATAGGTTTAATAACTACCCTAACCCTAACGCGTACCCTAACCCTAACCCGTACCCTAACCTTAACACGTACACAAATCCTAACCCGTACCCTTAACCGAGCACTAACCCTAACACTAACCCTAACCCTAACCCTAACCCATAACCTACGCCGTACCCGAATCCCTCCCCGAACCCGTACCCTAAGCCGTACCCTAAGCCTAACCCTAAGCCTAACCCTAACTCTAGGCTACCCTTGACTGCTTCTGCCTCCAATAGATTTCCTAAGCACTAGTGTTTTAAGGAACAGCTTAAAAAGAGAATCCTAATGTGATTTCTTTATAATGTGTGTGTTCCTTATCTTATCCTAGTGTCTAAACTCTTCTCCATGGCTGCAACCCCAAATAATATTCCTTTACGTGCTAAGGGGTATCTAGAGAGTGGGACAGGTTTAATAACTACCCTAACCCTAACCCCAACCCTAACCCTAACATGTACCCTAATCCTAACCCGTACCCTAAACCGAGCCCTAACCCTAACACTATCCCTAACCCTAACCCTAACCCATACCCTATGCCGTACCCGAACCCGTACCCTAAGCAGTACCGTAAGCCTAACCCTAAGACTAACCCTAACCCTAGGCTACTCTTGACTGCTTCTGCCTCCAATAGATTTCCTAAGCACTACTGTTTTAAGGAACAGCTTAAAAAGAGAATTCTAATGTGATTTGTTTATAATGGGTGTGTTCCTTATCTTATCCTAGTGGCTAAACCCTTCTCCATGGCTGGACCCCCAAACAATATCCCTTTACGTGCTAAGGTGTATCTACAGTGTGGGATAGGTTTAATAACTACCCTAACCCTTACGCGTACACTAACCCTAACACCTACCCTATCACTAACACGTACCCTAATCCTATCCCGAACCCTAAACCGAGCCCTAACCCTAACACTAACCCTAACCCTAACCCTAACCCATACCCTACGCCATACACGAACCCGTCCCCGAACCCATACCCTAAGCCGTACCCTAAGCCTAACCCTAACCCTAGGCTACCCTTGACTGCTTCTGCCTCCAATAGATTTCCTAAGCACTAGTGTTTTAAGGAACAGCTTAAAAAGAGAATGCTAATGTCATTTCTTTATAATGGGTGTGTTCCTTATCTTATCCTAGTGTCTAAACTCTTCTCCATGGCTGGACCCCCAAATAATATTCCTTTACATGCTAAGGGGTATCTAGAGAATGGGGTAGGTTTAATAACGACCCTAAACCTAACGCGTACCCTAACCCTAACCCCTACCCTAACACTAACATGTACACTAATGCTAACCCGTACACTAAAACGAGCCCTAACCCTAACACAAACCCTAACCCTAACCCTAACCCATACCCTACGCCGTACCGGAACCCCTCCCCGAACCCGTACCCTAAGCCGTACCCTAAGCCTAACCCTAAGCCTAACCCTAACCCTAGGCTACCCTTGACTGCTTCTGCCTCCAATAGATTTCCTAAGCACTAGTGTTTTAAGGAACAGCTGAAAAAGAGTATCCTAATGTGATTTCTTTATAATGGGTGTGTTCCTTATCTTATCCTAGTGTCTAAACTCTTCTCCATGGCTGGACCACCAAATAATATTCCTTTCCGTGCTAAGGGGTATCTAGAGAGTGGGATAGGTTTAATAACTACCCTAACCATAACGCGTACCCTAACCCTAACCCCTACACTAACCCTAACACGTACCCTAATCTTAACCTGTACCCTAAACCGAGCCCTAACCCTAACACTATCCCTAACACTAACCCTAACACATACACTATGCAATACCCCAACCCCTCCCCGAACCCGTACCCTAAGCCGTACCCTAAGCCTAACCCTAATCCTAGGCTACCCTTGACTGCTTCTGCCTCCAATAGATTTCCTAAGCACTAGTGTTTTAAGGAACAGCTTAAAAAGAGAATTCTAATGTGATTTTTTATAATGGGTGTGTTCCTTATCTTATCCTAGTGTCTAAACTCTTCTCCATGGCGGGACCCCCAAATAATATGCCTTTACGTGCTAAGGGGTATCTAGAGAGAGGGATAGGTTTAATAACTACCCTAACCCTAACGCGTACCCTAACCCTAACCCCTACACTAACCCTAACACGTACCCTAATCTTAACCTGTACCCTAAACCGAGCCCTAACCCTAACACTATCCCTAACACTAACCCTAACACATACCCTATGCAATACCCCAACCCCGCCCCGAACCCGTACCCTAAGCCGTACCCTAAGCCTAACCCTAATCCTAGGCTACCCTTGACTGCTTCTGCCTCCAATAGATTTCCTAAGCACTAGTGTTTTAAGGAACAGCTTAAAAAGAGAATTCTAATGTGATTTTTTATAATGGGTGTGTTCCTTATCTTATCCTAGTGTCTAAACTCTTCTCCATGGCTGGACCTCCAAATAATATGCCTTTACGTGCTAAGGGGTATCTAGAGAGAGGGATAGGTTTAATAACTACCCTAACCCTAACGCGTACACTAACCCTAACCCCTAACATAACCCTAACACGTACCCTAATCCTAACCCGTACCCTAAACCGAGCCCTAACCCTAACACTAACC
The DNA here is from genome assembly GCF_965194825.1 of Balaenoptera physalus. Lineage (NCBI taxonomy): Eukaryota > Metazoa > Chordata > Mammalia > Artiodactyla > Balaenopteridae > Balaenoptera > Balaenoptera physalus. The sequence continues at coordinate 120,968 of NW_028126285.1, forward strand.
CTAACCCTAACCCTAACCCGTACCCTACGCAGTACCCGAAACCCTCCCCGAAACCGTACCTTAAGCCGTACCCTAACCCTAACCCTAGGCTACCCTTGACTGCTTCTACTTCCAATAGATATCGTAAGCACTAGTGTTTTAAGGAACAGCTGAAAAAGTGTATCCTAATGTGATTTCTTTATAATGGGTGTGTTCCTTATCTTATTCTAGTGTCTAAACTCTTCTCCATGGCTGGAGCCCCAAATAATATTCCTTTACGTGCTAAGGGGTATCTAGAGAGTGGGATAGGTTTAATAACTACCCTAACCCTAACGCGTACCCTAACCCTAACCCCTACCGTAACCCTAGCATGTACCCTAATCCTAACCCGTACCCTAAACCGAGCCCTAAACCTAACACTAACTCTAACCCTAACCCTAACCCTAACCCTAAGACTAAACCTAACCCTAGGCTACCCTTGACTGCTTCTGCCTCCAATAGATTTCTTAAGCAGTAGTTTTTTAAGGAACAGCTTAAAAAGAGTATCCTAATGCAATTTCTTTATAATGGGTGTGTTCCTTATTTATCCTAGTGTCTAAACTCTTCTCCATGGCTGGACCCCCAAATAATATTCCTTTACGTGCTAAGGGTTATCTAGAGAGTGGGGTAGGTTTAATAACGACCCTAACCCTAACGCGTACCCTAACCCTAACCCCTACCCTAACAGTAACACGTACACTAATGCTAACCCGTACACTAAAACGAGCCCTAACCCTAACCCTAACCCTAACCCTAACCGAGCCCTAACCCTAACACTAACCCTAACCCTAACCCTAACCCATGCCCTACGCCGTACCCGAAACCCTCCCCGAACCCGTACCTTAAGCCGTACCCTAAGCCTAACCCTAAGCCTAACCCTAACCCTAGGCTAACCTTGACTGCTTCTGCCTCCAATAGATTTCCTAAGCATTAGTGTTTTAAGGAACAGCTGAAAAAGAGTATCCTAATGTGATTTCTTTATAATGGGTGTGTTCCTTATCTTATTCTAGTGTCTAAACTCTTCTCCATGGCTGGACCCCCAAATAATATTCCTTTCCATGCTAAGGGGTATCTAGAGAGTGGGATAGGTTTAATAACTACCCTAACCCTAACGCGTACCCTAACCCTAACGCGTACCCTAACCCTAACACGTACCCTAATCCTAACCCGTACCCTAAACCGAGGCCTAACCCTAACACTAACCCTAACCCTAACCCTAACCAATACACTATGCCGTACCCGAAACCCTCCCCGAACCCGTACCCTAAGCCGTAACCTAAGCCTAAACCTAAGCCTAACCCTAACCCCAGGCTACCCTTGACTGCTTCGGCCTCCAATAGATTTCCTAAGCACTAGTGTTTTAAGGAAGAGCTTAAAAAGAGATTCAAATGTGATTCCTTTATAATGGGTGTGTTCCTTATCTTATCCTAGTGTCTAAACTCTTCTCCATGGATGCAACCCCAAATAATATTCCTTTACGTGCTAAGGGTTATCTAGAGAGTGGGGTAGGTTTAATAACGACCCTAACCCTAACGCGTACCCTAACCCTAACCGCTACCCTAACACTAACACGTACACTAATGCTAACCCGTACACTAAAACGAGCCCTAACCCTAACACAAACCCTAACCCTAACCCTAACCCATACCCTACGCCGTACCGGAACCCCTCCCCGAACCCGTACCCTAAGCCGTAACCTAAGCCTAACCCTAAGCCTAACACTAACCCTAGGCTACCCTTGACTGCTTCTGCCTCCAATAGATTTCCTAAGCACAAGTGTTTTAAGGAACAGCTTAAAAAGAGAATCCTAATGTGATTTCTTTATAATGGGTGTGTTCCTTACGTTATCCTAGTGTCTAAACTCTTCTCCATGGCTGCATCCCCAAATAATATTCCTTTACGTGCTAAGGGGTATCTAGAGAGTGGGATAGGTTTTATAACTACCCTAACCCTAAGGCATACCCGAACCCTAATCCCTAGCCTAACCCTAACATGTACCCTAATATTAACCCGGATCCTAAGCTGAGCCCTAACCCTAATACTAACCGTAACCCTAACCCATACCCTACGCCATACACGAACCCCTCCCCGAACCCGTACCCTGAGCCGTACCCTAACCCTAACCCTAAGCCTAACACTAACCCTAGGCTACCCTTGACTGCTTCTGCCTCCAATAGATTTCCTAAGCACTAGTGTTTTAAGGAACAGCTTAAAAAGAGAATCCTAATGTGATTTCTTCATAATGGGTGTGTTCCTTATCTTATCCTAGTGTCTAAACTCTTCTCCATGGCTGGACCCCCAAATAATATTCCTTTACGTGCTAAGGGGTATCTAGGGAGTGGGATAGGTTTAATAACTACCCTAACCCTAACGCGTACCCTAACCCTAACGCGTACCCTAACCCTAACACATACCCTAATCCTAACCCGTACCCTAAACCGAGGCCTAACCCTAACACTAACCCTAACCCTAACCCTAACCCATACACTATGCCGTACCCGAAACCCTCCCCGAACCCGTACCCTAAGCCGTAACCTAAGCCTAAACCTAAGCCTAAACCTAACCCCAGGCTACCCTTGACTGCTTCTGCCTCCAATAGATTTCCTAAGCACTAGTGTTTTAAGGAACAGCTTAAAAAGAGATTCAAATGTGATTTCTTTATAATGGGTGTGTTCCTAATCTTATCCTAGTGTCTAAACTCTTCTCCATGGATGCAACCCCAAATAATATTCCTTTACGTGCTAAGGGTTATCTAGAGAGTGGGGTAGGTTTAATAACGACCCTAACCCTAACGCGTACCCTAACCCTAACACGTACCCTAACACTAACACGTACACTAATGCTAACCCGTACACTAAAACGAGCCCTAACCCTAACACAAACCCTAACCCTAACCCTAACCCATACCCTACGCCGTACCGGAACCCCTCCCCGAACCCGTACCCTAAGCCGTAACCTAAGCCTAACCCTAAGCCTAACACTAACCCTAGGCTACCCTTGACTGCTTCTGCCTCCAATAGATTTCCTAAGCACTAGTGTTTTAAGGAACAGCTTAAAAAGAGAATCCTAATGTGATTTCTTTATAATGGGTGTGTTCCTTATCTTATCCTAGTGTCTAAACTCTTCTCCATGGCTGGACGCCCAAATAATATTCCTTTACGTGCTAAGGGGTATCTAGAGAGTGGGATAGGTTTAATAACTACCCTAACCCTAACGCGTACCCTAACCCTAACCCGTACCCAAACCTTAACACGTACACAAATGCTAACCCGTACCCTTAACCGAGCACTAACCCTAACACTAACCCTAACCCTAACCCTAACCCATAACCTACGCTGTACCCGAATCCCTCCCCGAACCCGTACCCTAAGCCGTACCCTAAGCCTAACCCTAAGCCTAACCCTAACTCTAGGCTACCCTTGACTGCTTCTGCCTCCAATAGATTTCCTAAGCACTAGTGTTTTAAGGAACAGCTTAAAAAGAGAATCCTAATGTGATTTCTTTATAATGTGTGTGTTCCTTATCTTATCCTAGTGTCTAAACTCTTCTCCATGGCTGCAACCCCAAATAATATTCCTTTACGTGCTAAGGGGTATCTAGAGAGTGGCTCAGGTTTAATAACTACCCTAACCCTAACCCCAACCCTAACCCTAACATGTACCCTAATCCTAACCCGTACCCTAAACCGCCCCTAACCCTAACACTAACCCTAAACCTAACCCTAACCCATACCCTATGCCGTACCCGAACCCCTCCCCGAATCCGTACCGTAAGCCATACCCTAACCCTAACCCTAAGCCTAACCCTAACCCTAGGCTACCCTTGACTGCTTCTGCCTCCAATAGATTTCTTAAGCAGTAGTTTTTTAAGGAACAGCTTAAAAAGTTTATCCTAATGCGATTTCTTTATAATGGGTGTGTTCCTTATCTTATCCTAGTGTCTAAACTCTTCTCCATGGCTGGACCCCCAAATAATATTCCTTAACGTGCTATGGGGTATCTAGAGAGGGGGATAGGTTTAATAACTACCCTAAGCCTAACGCGTACCCTAACCCTAACCCCTACACTAACCCTAACACGTACCCTAATCTTAACCTGTACCCTAAACCGAGCCCTATCCCTAACACTATCCCTAACCCTAACCCTAACCCATACCCTATGCCGTACCCGAACCCGTACCCTAAGCAGTACCGTAAGCCTAACCCTAAGACTAACCCTAACCCTAGGCTACTCTTGACTGCTACTGCCTCCAATAGATTTCCTAAGCACTACTGTTTTAAGGAACAGCTTAAAAAGAGAATTCTAATGTGATTTGTTTATAATGGGTGTGTTCCTTATCTTATCCTAGTGGCTAAACCCTTCTCCATGGCTGGACCCCCAAACAATATCCCTTTACGTGCTAAGGTGTATCTACAGTGTGGGATAGGTTTAATAACTACCCTAACCCTTACGCGTACACTAACCCTAACACCTACCCTATCACTAACACGTACCCTAATCCTAACCCGAACCCTAAACCGAGCCCTAACCCTAACACTAACCCTAACCCTAACCCTAACCCATACCCTACGCCATACACGAACCCGTCCCCGAACCCATACCCTAAGCCGTACCCTAAGCCGTACCCTAAGCCTAACCCTAACCCTAGGCTACCCTTGACTGCTTCTGCCTCCAATAGATTTCCTAAGCACTAGTGTTTTAAGGAACAGCTTAAAAAGAGAATGCTAATGTCATTTCTTTATAATGGGTGTGTTCCTTATCTTATCCTAGTGTCTAAACTCTTCTCCATGGCTGGACCCCCAAATAATATTCCTTTACGTGCTAAGGGTTATCTAGAGAGTGGGGTAGGTTTAATAACGACCCTAACCCTAACCCGTACCCTAACCCTAACCCCTACCCTAACACTAACATGTACACTAATGCTAACCCGTACAATAAAACGAGCCCTAACCCTAACACAAACCCTAACCCTAACCCTAACCCATACCCTACGCCGTACCGGAACCCCTCCCCGAACCCGTACCCTAAGCCGTACCCTAAGCCTAACCCTAAGCCTAACCCTAACCCTAGGCTACCCTTGACTGCTTCTGCCTCCAATAGATTTCCTAAGCACTAGTGTTTTAAGGAACAGCTGAAAAAGAGTATCCTAATGTGATTTCTTTATAATGGGTGTGTTCCTTATCTTATTCTAGTGTCTAAACTCTTCTCCATGGCTGGACCCCCAAATAATATTCCTTTACGTGCTAAGGGGTATCTAGAGAGTGGGATAGGTTTAATAACTACCCTAACCCTAACGCGTACCCTAACCCTAACCCCTACCGTAACCCTAGCATGTACCCTAATCCTAACCCGTACCCTAAACCGAGCCCTAACCCTAACACTAACTCTAACCCTAACCCTAACCCATACCCTATGCTGTACCCGAACCCCTCCCCGAACCCGTACCCTAAGTCATACCCTAACCCTAACCCTAAGACTAAACCTAACCCTAGGCTACCCTTGACTGCTTCTGCCTCCAATAGATTTCTTAAGCAGTAGTTTTTTAAGGAACAGCTTAAAAAGAGTATCCTAATGCAATTTCTTTATAATGGGTGTGTTCCTTATTTATCCTAGGGTCTAAACTCTTCTCCATGGCTGGACCCCCAAATAATATTCCTTTACGTGCTAAGGGTTATCTAGAGAGTGGGGTAGGTTTAATAACGACCCTAACCCTAACGCGTACCCTAACCCTAACCCCTACCCTAACAGTAACACGTACACTAATGCTAACCCGTACACTAAAACGAGCCCTAACCCTAACACAAACCCTAACACTAACCCTAACCCATACCCTACGCCGTACCGGAACCCCTCCCCGAACCCGTACCCTAAGCCATACCCTAAGCCTAACCCTAAGCCTAACCCTAACCCTAGGTTACCCTTGACTGCTTCTGCCTCCAATAGATTTCCTAAGCACTAGTGTTTTAAGGAACAGCTTAAAAAGAGAATGCTAATGTCATTTCTTTATAATGGGTGTGTTACTTATCTTATCCTGGTGTCTAAACTCTTCTCCATGGCTGGACCCCCAAACAATATTCCTTTACGTGCTAATGGGTATCTAGAGTGTGGGATAGGTTTAATAACTACCCTAACCCTTACGCGTACACTAACCCTAACACCTACCCTAACACTAACACGTACCCTAATCCTAACCCGAACCCTAATCCGAGCCCTAACCCTAACACTAACCCTAACCCTAACCCATACCCTACACCATACACGAACCCGTCCCCGAACCCATACCCTAACCCGTACCCTAAGCCATACCCTAAGCCTAACACTAACCCTAGGCTACCCTTGACTGCTTCTGCCTCAATAGATTTCCTAAGCACTAGTGTTTTAAGGAACAGCTTAAAAAGAGAATCCTAATGTGATTTCTTTATAATGGGTGTGTTCCTTATCTTATCCTAGTGTCTAAACTCTTCTCCAAGGCTGGACCCCCAAATAATATTCCTTTACGTGCTAAGGGGTATCTAGAGACTGGGATACGTTTAATAACTACCCTAACCCTAACGCGTACCCTAACCCTAACCCGTACCCTAACCTTAACACGTACCCTAATCCTAACCCGTACCCTAAACCGAGCCCTAACCCTAACACTAACCCTAGCGCTAACCCTAACACATACCCTACGCCGTACCCGAACCCCTCCCCGAACCCGTACCCTAAGCCATACCCTAAGCCTAAACCTAAGCCTAACCCTAACCCTAGGCTACCCTTGACTGCTTCTGCCTCCAATAGATTTTCGAAGCACTAGTGTTTTAAGGAACAGCTTAAAAAGAGAATGCTAATGTCATTTCTTTATAATGGGTGTGTTCCTTATCTTATCCTAGTGTCTAAACTCTTCTCCATGGCTGGACCCCCAAATAGTATTCCTTTACGTGCTAAGGGTTATCTAGAGAGTGGGGTAGGTTTAATAACGACCCTAACTCTAACGCGTACCCTAACCCTAACCCCTACCCTAACAGTAACACGTACACTAATGCTAACCCGTACACTAAAACGAGCCCTAACCCTAACACAAACCCTAACCCTAACCCTAACCCATACCCTACGCCGTACCGGAACCCATCCCCGAACCCGTACCCTAAGCCATATCCTAAGCCTAACCCTAAGCCTAACCCTAACCATAGGTTACCCTTGACTGCTTCTGCCTCCAATAGATTTCCTAAGCACTAGTGTTTAAGGAACAGCTGAAAAAGAGTATCCTAATGTGATTTCTTTATAATGGGTGTGTTCCTTATCTTATCCTAGTGTCTAAACTCTTCTCCATGGCTGGACCCCCAAATAATATTCCTTTCCATGCTAAGGGGTATCTAGAGAGTGGGATAGGTTTAATAACTACCCTAACCCTAACGCGTACACTAACCCTAACCCCTACCCTAACCCTAACACGTACCCTAATCCTAACCCGTACCCTAAACCGAGCCCTAACCCTAACACTAACCCTAACCCTAACCCTAACCCATACCCTACGCCGTACACGAACCCGTCCCCAAACCCATACCCTAAGCCGTACCCTAAGCCTAACCCTAGGCCTAACCCTAACCCTAGGTTACCCTTGACTGCTTCTGCCTGCAATAGATTTCCTAAGCACTAGTGTTTTAAGGAACAGCTGAAAAAGAGTATCCTAATGTGATTTCTTTATAATGGGTGTGTTCCTTATCTTATCCTAGTGTCTAAACTCTTCTCCATGGCTGGACCCCCAAATAATATTCCTTTCCGTGCTAAGGGGTATCTAGAGAGTGGGATAGGTTTAATAACTACCCTAACGCTAACGCGTACCCTAACCCTAACCCCTACACTAACCCTAACACGTACCCTAATCTTAACCTGTACCCTAAACCGGGCCCTAACCCTAACACTATCCCTAACCCTAACCCTAACACATACCCTATGCCATACCCGAACCCCACCCCGAACCCGTACCCTAAGCTGTACCCTAAGCCTAACCCTAATCCTAGGCTACCCTTGACTGCTTCTGCCTCCAATAGATTTCCTAAGCACTAGTGTTTTAAGGAACAGCTTAAAAAGAGAATTCTAATGTGATTTCTTTAAAATGGGTGTGCTCCTTATCTTATCCTAGTGTCTAAACTCTTCTCCATGGCTGGACCCCCAAATAATATGCCTTTACGTGCTAAGGGGTATCTAGAGAGTGGGATAGGTTTAATAACTACCCTATCCCTAACACGTACACTAACCCTAACCCCTACCCTAACCCTAACACGTACCCTAATCCTAACCCATACCCTAAACCGAGCCCTAACCCTAACACTAACCCTAACCCTAACCCTAACCCATACCCTACGCCGTACCTGAAACCCTCCCCGAACCCGTACCTTAAGCCGTACCCTAACCCTAACCCTAAGCCTAACCCTAACCCTTGGCTACCCTTGACTGCTTCTGCTTCCAATAGATATCCTAAGCACTAGTGTTTTAAGGAACAGCTGAAAAAGTGTATCCTAATGTGATTTCTTTATAATGGGTGTGTTCCTTATCTTATTCTAGTGTCTAAACTCTTCTCCATGGCTGGACCCCCAAATAATTTTAGTTTCCATGCTAAGGGGTATCTAGAGAGTGGGATAGGTTTAATAACTACCCTAACCCTAACGCGTACACTAACCCTAACCCCTACCCTAACAGTAACACGTACACTAATGCTAACCCGTACACTAAAACGAGCCCTAACCCTAACACAAACCCTAACCCTAACCCTAACCCATACCCTACGCCGTACCGGAACCCATCCCCGAACCCGTACCCTAAGCCATACCCTAAGCCTAACCCTAAGCCTAACCCTAACCCTAGGTTACCCTTGACTGCTTCTGCCTCCAATAGATTTCCTAAGCACTAGTGTTTAAGGAACAGCTGAAAAAGAGTATCCTAATGTGATTTCTTTATAATGGGTTTGTTCCTTATCTTATCCTAGTGTCTAAACTCTTCTCCATGGCTGGACGCCCAAATAATATTCCTTTCCGTGCTAAGGGGTATCTAGAGAGTGGGATAGGTTTAATAACTACCCTAACCCTAACGCGTACCCTAACCCTATCCCCTACACTAACCCTAACACGTACCCTAATCTTAACCTGTACCCTAAACCGGGCCCTAACCCTAACACTATCCCTAACCCTAACCCTAACACATACCCTATGCCATTCCCGAACCCCTCCCCGAACCCGTACCCTAAGCTGTACCCTAAGCCTAACCCTAATCCTAGGCTACCCTTGACTGCTTCTGCCTCCAATAGATTTCCTAAGCACTAGTGTTTTAAGGAACAGCTTAAAAAGAGAATTCTAATGTGATTTCTTTATAATGGGTGTGTTCCTTATCTTATCCTAGTGTCTAAACTCTTCTCCATGGCTGGACCCCCAAATAATATGCCTTTACGTGCTAAGGGGTATATAGAGAGTGGGATAGGTTTAATAACTACCCTAACCCTAACACGTACACTAACCCTAACCCCTACCCTAACCCTAACACGTACCCTAATCCTAACCCATACCCTAAACTGAGCCCTAACCCTAACACTAACCCTAACCCTAACCCTAACCCATGCCCTACACCGTACACGAACCCGTCCCCAAACCCATACCCTAAGCCGTACCCTAAGCCTAACCCTAAGCCTAACCCTAACCCTAGGTTACCCTTGACTGCTTCTGCCTCCAATAGATTTCCTAAGCACTAGTGTTTTAAGGAACAGCTGAAAAAGAGTATCCTAATGTGATTTCTTTATAATGGGTGTGTTCCTTATCTTATCCTAGTGTCTAAACTCTTCTCCATGGCTGGACCCCCAAATAATATTCCTTTCCGTGCTAAGGGGTATCTAGAGAGTGGGATAGGTTTAATAACTACCCTAACGCTAACGCGTACCCTAACCCTAACCCCTACACTAACCCTAACACGTACCCTAATCTTAACCTGTACCCTAAACCGGGCCCTAACCCTAACACTATCCCTAACCCTAACCCTAACACATACCCTATGCCATACCCGAACCCCTCCCCGAACCCGTACCCTAAGCTGTACCCTAAGCCTAACCCTAATCCTAGGCTACCCTTGACTGCTTCTGCCTCCAATAGATTTCCTAAGCACTAGTGTTTTAAGGAACAGCTTAAAAAGAGAATTCTAATGTGATTTCTTTATAATGGGTGTGTTCCTTATCTTATCCTAGTGTCTAAACTCTTCTCCATGGCTGGACCCCCAAATAATATGCCTTTACGTGCTAAGGGGTATCTAGAGAGTGGGATAGGTTTAATAACTACCCTAACCCTAACACGTACACTAACCCTAACCCCTACCCTAACCCTAACACGTACCCTAATCCTAACCCATACCCTAAACCGAGCCCTAACCCTAACACTAACCCTAACCCTAACCCTAACCCATACCCTACGCCGTACCCGAAACCCTCCCCGAACCCGTACCTTAAGCCGTACCCTAACCCTAACCCTAAGCCTAACCCTAACACTTGGCTACCCTTGACTGCTTCTGCTTCCAATAGATATCCTAAGCACTAGTGTTTTAAGGAACAGCTGAAAAAGAGTATCCTAATGTGATTTCTTTATAATGGGTGTGTTCCTTATCTTATTCTAGTGTCTAAACTCTTCTCCATGGCTGGACCCCCAAATAATATTCCTTTCCATGCTAAGGGGTATCTAGAGAGTGGGATAGGTTTAATAACTACCCTAACCCTAACGCGTACACTAACCCTAACCCCTACCCTAACCCTAACACGTACCCTAATCCTAACCCGTACCCTAAACCGAGCCCTAACCCTAACACTAACCCTAACGCTAACCCTAACCCATACCCTACGCCGTACACGAACCCGTACCCGAACCCATACCCTAAGCCGAACCCTAAGCTTAACCCTAAGCCTAACCCTAGCCCTAGGCTCCCCTTGACTGCTTCTGCCTCCAATAGATTTCCTAATCACTAGTGTTTTAAGGAACAGCTTAAAAAGAGAATGCTAATGTCATTTCTTTATAATGGGTGTGTTACTTATCTTATCCTAGTGTCTAAACTCTTCTCCATGGCTGGACCCCCAAATAATATTCCTTTACGTGCTAAGGGGTATCTAGAGAGTGGGATAGGTTTAATAACTACCCTAACCCTAATGCGTACACTAACCCTAACACCTACCCTAGCCCTATCACGTACCCTAATCCTAAACCATACCCTAAACCGAGCCCTAACCCTAACACTAACCCTAACCCTAACCCTAAACCATACCCTATGCCGTACCCGAACGCATAACCTAAGCAGTACCCTAAGCCTAACCCTAAGACTAACCCTATCCCTAGGCTACTCTTGACTGCTTCTGCCTCCAATAGATTTCCTAAGCACTACTGTTTTAAGGAACAGCTTAAAAAGAGAATTCTAATGTGATTTGTTTATAATGGGTGTTTTCCTTATCTTATCCTAGTGTCTAAACCCTTCTCCATGGCTGGACCCTCAAACAATATTCCTTTACGTGCTAATGGGTATCTACAGTGTGGGATAGGTTTAATAACTACCCTAACCCTTACGCGTACACTAACCCTAACACCTACCTTAACACTAACACGTACCCTAATCCTAACCCGAACCCTAAACCGAGCCCTAACCCTAACACTAACCCTAACCCTAACCCATACCCTACGCCATACACGAACCCGTCCCCGAACCCATACCCTAAGCCGTACCCTAACCCGTACCCTAAGTCTAACCCTAACCCTAGGCTACCCTTGCCTGCTTCTGCCTCCAATAGATTTCCTAAGCACTAGTGTTTTAAGGAACAGCTTAAAAAGAGAATCCTAATGTGATTTCTTTATAATGGCTGTGTTCCTTATCTTATCCTAGTGTCTAAACTCTTCTCCAAGGCTGGACCCCCAAATAATATTCCTTTACGTGCTAAGGGGTATCTAGAGACTGGGATACGTTTAATAACTACCCTAACCCTAACGCGTACCCTAACCCTAACCCGTACCCTAACCTTAACACGTACCCTAATCCTAACCCGTACCCTAAACCGAGCCCTAACCCTAACACTAACCCTAGCGCTAACCCTAACCCATACCCTACGCCGTACCCGAACCCCTCCCCGAACCCGTACCCTAAGCCATACCCTAAGCCTAAACCTAAGCCTAACCCTAACCCTAGGCTACCCTTGACTGCTTCTGCCTCCAATAGATTTCCGAAGCACTAGTGTTTTAAGGAACAGCTTAAAAAGAGAATGCTAATGCGATTTCTTTATAATGGGTGTGTTCCTTATCTTATCCTAGTGTCTAAACTCTTATCCATGGCTGGACCCCCAAATAATATTCCTTTACGTGCTAAGGGTTATCTAGAGAGTGGGGTAGGTTAAATAACGACCCTAACTCTAACGCGTACCCTAACCCTAACCCCTACCCTAACAGTAACACGTACACTAATGCTAACCCGTACACTAAAACGAGCCCTAACCCTAACACAAACCCTAACCCTAACCCTAACCCATACCCTACGCCGTACCGGAACCCATCCCCGAACCCGTACCCTAAGCCATACCCTAAGCCTAACCCTAAGCCTAACCCTAACCCTAGGTTACCCTTGACTGCTTCTGCCTCCAATAGATTTCCTAAGCACTAGTGTTTAAGGAACAGCTGAAAAAGAGTATCCTAATGTGATTTCTTTATAATGGGTTTGTTCCTTATCTTATCCTAGTGTCTAAACTCTTCTCCATGGCTGGACGCCCAAATAATATTCCTTTCCGTGCTAAGGGGTATCTAGAGAGTGGGATAGGTTTAATAACTACCCTAACCCTAACGCGTACCCTAACCCTATCCCCTACACTAACCCTAACACGTACCCTAATCTTAACCTGTACCCTAAACCGGGCCCTAACCCTAACACTATCCCTAACCCTAACCCTAACACATACCCTATGCCATTCCCGAACCCCTCCCCGAACCCGTACCCTAAGCTGTACCCTAAGCCTAACCCTAATCCTAGGCTACCCTTGACTGCTTCTGCCTCCAATAGATTTCCTAAGCACTAGTGTTTTAAGGAACAGCTTAAAAAGAGAATTCTAATGTGATTTCTTTATAATGGGTGTGTTCCTTATCTTATCCTATTTCTAAACTCTTCTCCATGCCTGGACCCCCAAATAATATGCCTTTACGTGCTAAGGGGTATATAGAGAGTGGGATAGGTTTAATAACTACCCTAACCCTAACACGTACACTAACCCTAACACCTACCCTAACCCTAACACGTACCCTAATCCTAACCCATACCCTAAACTGAGCCCTAACCCTAACACTAACCCTAACCCTAACCGTAACCCATGCCCTACGCCGTACCCGAAACCCTCCCCGAACCCGTACCTTAAGCCGTACCCTAAGCCTAACCCTAAGCCTAACCCTAACCCTAGGCTAACCTTGACTGCTTCTGCCTCCAATAGATTTCCTAAGCATTAGTGTTTTAAGGAACAGCTGAAAAAGAGTATCCTAATGTGATTTCTTTATAATGGGTGTGTTCCTTATCTTATTCTAGTGTCTAAACTCTTCTCCATGGCTGGACCCCCAAATAATATTCCTTTCCATGCTAAGGGGTATCTAGAGAGTGGGATAGGTTTAATAACTACCCTAACCCTAACGCGTACCCTAACCCTAACGCGTACCCTAACCCTAACACGTACCCTAATCCTAACCCGTACCCTAAACCGAGGCCTAACCCTAACACTAACCCTAACCCTAACCCTAACCCATACTCTATGCCGTACCCGAAACCCTCCCCGAACCCGTACCCTAAGCCGTAACCTAAGCCTAAACCTAAGCCTAACCCTAACCCCAGGCTACCCTTGACTGCTTCGGCCTCCAATAGATTTCCTAAGCACTAGTGTTTTAAGGAACAGCTTAAAAAGAGATTCAAATGTGATTCCTTTATAATGGGTGTGTTCCTTATCTTATCCTAGTGTCTAAACTCTTCTCCATGGATGCAACCCCAAGTAATATTCCTTTACGTGCTAAGGGTTATCTAGAGAGTGGGGTAGGTTTAATAACGAACCTAACCCTAACGCGTACCCTAACCCTAACCGCTACCCTAACACTAACACGTACACTAATGCTAACCCGTACACTAAAACGAGCCCTAACCCTAACACAAACCCTAACCCTAACCCTAACCCATACCCTACGCCGTACCGGAACCCCTCCCCGAACCCGTACCCTAAGCCGTAACCTAAGCCTAACCCTAAGCCTAACACTAACCCTAGGCTACCCTTGACTGCTTCTGCCTCCAATAGATTTCCTAAGCACAAGTGTTTTAAGGAACAGCTTAAAAAGAGAATCCTAATGTGATTTCTTTATAATGGGTGTGTTCCTTACGTTATCCTAGTGTCTAAACTCTTCTCCATGGCTGCATCCCCAAATAATATTCCTTTACGTGCTAAGGGGTATCTAGAGAGTGGGATAGGTTTTATAACTACCCTAACCCTAAGGCATACCCTAACCCTAACCCCTAGCCTAACCCTAACATGTACCCTAATATTAACCCGGATCCTAAGCTGAGCCCTAACCCTAATACTAACCGTAACCCTAACCCATACCCTACGCCATACACGAACCCCTCCTCGAACCCGTACCCTGAGCCGTACCCTAACCCTAACCCTAAGCCTAACACTAACCCTAGGCTACCCTTGACTGCTTCTGCCTCCAATAGATTTCCTAAGCACTAGTGTTTTAAGGAACAGCTTAAAAAGAGAATCCTAATGTGATTTCTTCATAATGGGTGTGTTCCTTATCTTATCCTAGTGTCTAAACTCTTCTCCATGGCTGGACCCCCAAATAATATTCCTTTACGTGCTAAGGGGTATCTAGGGAGTGGGATAGGTTTAATAACTACCCTAACCCTAACGCGTACCCTAACCCTAACGCGTACCCTAACCCTAACACATACCCTAATCCTAACCCGTACCCTAAACCGAGGCCTAACCCTAACACTAACCCTAACCCTAACCCTAACCCATACACTATGCCGTACCCGAAACCCTCTCCGAACCCGTACCCTAAGCCGTAACCTAAGCCTAAACCTAAGCCTAAACCTAACCCCAGGCTACCCTTGACTGCTTCTGCCTCCAATAGATTTCCTAAGCACTAGTGTTTTAAGGAACAGCTTAAAAAGAGATTCAAATGTGATTTCTTTATAATGGGTGTGTTCCTTATCTTATCCTAGTGTCTAAACTCTTCTCCATGGATGCAACCCCAAATAATATTCCTTTACGTGCTAAGGGTTATCTAGAGAGTGGGGTAGGTTTAATAACGACCCTAACCCTAACGCGTACCCTAACCCTAACCCCTACCCTAACACTAACACGTACACTAATGCTAACCCGTACACTAAAACGAGCCCTAACCCTAACACAAACCCTAACCGTAACCCTAACCCATACACTACGCCGTACACGAACCCGTCCCCGAACCCATACCCTAAGCCGTACCCTAAGCCTAACCCTAAGCCTAACCCTAACCCTAGGCTACCCTTCACTGCTTCTGCCTCCAATAGATTTCCTAAGCACAAGTGTTTTAAGGAACAGCTTAAAAAGAGAATCCTAATGTGATTTCTTTATAATGGGTGTGTTCCTTATGTTATCCTAGTGTCTAAACTCTTCTCCATGGCTGCACCCCCAAATAATATTCCTTTACGTGCTCAGGGGTATCTAGAGAGTGGGATAGGTTTTATAACTACCCTAACCCTAAGGCATACCCTAACCCTAACCCCTAGCCTAACCCTAACATGTACCCTAATATTAACCCGGATCCTAAGCTGAGCCCTAACCCTAATACTAACCCTAACCCTAACCCATACCCTATGCCATACCCGAACCCCTCCCCGAACCCGTACCCTGAGCTGTACCCTAACCCTAACCCTAACCCTAACCCTAACCCTAACCCTAACGCGTACCCTAACCCTAACCCGTACCCTAACCTTAACACGTACACAAATCCTAACCCGTACCCTTAACCGAGCACTAACCCTAACACTAACCCTAACCCTAACCCTAACCCATAACCTACACTGTACCCGAATCCCTCCCCGAACCCGTACCCTAAGCCGTACCCTAAGCCTAACCCTAAGCCTAACCCTAACCCTAGGCTACCCTTGACTGCTTCTGCTTCCAATAGATTTCCTAAGCACTAGTGTTTTAAGGAACAGCTGAAAAAGAGTATCCTAATGTGATTTCTTTATAATGGGTGTGTTCCTTATCTTATCCTAGTGTCTAAACTCTTCTCCATGGCTGGACCCCCAAATAATATTCCTTTCCGTGCTAAGGGGTATCTAGAGAGTGGGATAGGTTTAATAACTACCCTAACCCTAACGCGTACCCTAACCCTAACCCCTACACTAACCCTAACACGTACCCTAATCTTAACCTGTACCCTAAACCGAGCCCTAACCCTAACACTATCCCTAACACTAACCCTAACACATACCCTATGCAATACCCCAACCCCGCCCCGAACCCGTACCCTAAGCCGTACCCTAAGCCTAACCCTAATCCTAGGCTACCCTTGACTGCTTCTGCCTCCAATAGATTTCCTAAGCACTAGTGTTTTAAGGAACAGCTTAAAAAGAGAATTCTAATGTGATTTTTTATAATGGGTGTGTTCCTTATCTTATCCTAGTGTCTAAACTCTTCTCCATGGCTGGACCTCCAAATAATATGCCTTTACGTGCTAAGGGGTATTTAGAGAGAGGGATAGGTTTAATAACTACCCTAACCCTAACGCGTACACTAACCCTAACCCCTAACCTAACCCTAACACGTACCCTAATCCTAACCCGTACCCTAAACCGAGCCCTAACCCTAACACTAACCCTAAACCTAACCCTAACCCATACCCTACGCAGTACCCGAAACCCTCCCCGAAACCGTACCTTAAGCCGTACCCTAACCCTAACCCTAGGCTACCCTTGACTGCTTCTACTTCCAATAGATATCGTAAGCACTAGTGTTTTAAGGAACAGCTGAAAAAGTGTATCCTAATGTGATTTCTTTATAATGGGTGTGTTCCTTATCTTATTCTAGTGTCTAAACTCTTCTCCATGGCTGGAGCCCCAAATAATATTCCTTTACGTGCTAAGGGGTATCTAGAGAGTGGAATAGGTTTAATAACTACCCTAACCCTAACGCGTACCCTAACCCTAACCCCTACCGTAACCCTAGCATGTACCCTAATCCTAACCCGTACCCTAAACCGAGCCCTAAACCTAACACTAACTCTAACCCTAACCCTAACCCTAACCCTAAGACTAAACCTAACCCTAGGCTACCCTTGACTGCTTCTGCCTCCAATAGATTTCTTAAGCAGTAGTTTTTTAAGGAACAGCTTAAAAAGAGTATCCTAATGCAATTTCTTTATAATGGGTGTGTTCCTTATTTATCCTAGTGTCTAAACTCTTCTCCATGGCTGGACCCCCAAATAATATTCCTTTACGTGCTAAGGGTTATCTAGAGAGTGGGGTAGGTTTAATAACGACCCTAACCCTAACGCGTACCCTAACCCTAACCCCTACCCTAACAGTAACACGTACACTAATGCTAACCCGTACACTAAAACGAGCCCTAACCCTAACACAAACCCTAACCCTAACCCTAACCCATACCCTACGCCGTACCGGAACCCCTCCCCGAACCCGTACCCTAAGCCATACCCTAAGCCTAACCCTAAGCCTAACCCTAACATTAGGTTACCCTTGACTGCTTCTGCCTCCAATAGATTTCCTAAGCACTAGTGTTTTAAGGAACAGCTGAAAAAGAGTATCCTAATGTGATTTCTTTATAATGGGTGTGTTCCTTATCTTATTCTAGTGTCTAAACTCTTCTCCATGGCTGGACCCCCAAATAATATTCCTTTCCATGCTAAGGGGTATCTAGAGAGTGGGATAGGTTTAATAACTACCTTAACCCTAACGCGTACACTAACCCTAACCCCTACCCTAACCCTAACACGTACCCTAATCCTAACCCGTACCCTAAACCGAGCCCTAACCCTAACACTAACCCTAACCCTAACCCTAACCCATACCCTACGCCGTACACGAACCCGTCCCCAAACCCATACCCTAAGCCGTACCCTAAGCCTAACCCTAAGCCTAACCCTAACCCTAGGTTACCCTTGACTGCTTCTGCCTCCAATAGATTTCCTAAGCACTAGTGTTTTAAGGAACAGCTGAAAAAGAGTATCCTAATGTGATTTCTTTATAATGGGTGTGTTCCTTATCTTATCCTAGTGTCTAAACTCTTCTCCATGGCTGGACCCCCAAATAATATTCCTTTCCGTGCTAAGGGGTATCTAGAGAGTGGGATAGGTTTAATAACTACCCTAATGCTAACGCGTACCCTAACCCTAACCCCTACATTAACCCTAACACGTACCCTAATCTTAACCTGTACCCTAAACCGGGCCCTAACCCTAACACTATCCCTAACCCTAACCCTAACACATACCCTATGCCATACCCGAACCCCTCCCCGAACCCGTACCCTAAGCTCTACCCTAAGCCTAACCCTAATCCTAGGCTACCCTTGACTGCTTCTGCCTCCAATAGATTTCCTAAGCACTAGTGTTTTAAGGAACAGCTTAAAAAGAGAATTCTAATGTGATTTCTTTATAATGGGTGTGTTCCTTATCTTATCCTAGTGGCTAAACCATTCTCCATGGCTGGACCCCTAAATAATATTCCTTTACGTGCTAAGGGGTATCTAGAGAGTGGGATAGGTTTAATAACTACCCTAACCCTAACGCGTACCCTAACCCTAACCCCTACCCTAAACCTAACACGTACCCTAATCCTAACCCGTACCCTAAACCGAGCCCTAACCCTAACACTAACCCTAACCCTAACCCTAACCCATACCCTACGCCATACCCGAAGTCCTCCCCGAACCCGTACCCTAAGCCGTACCCTAAGCCTAACCGTAAGCCTAACCCTAACCCTAGGCTACCCTTGACTGCTTCTGCCTCCAATAGATTTCCTAAGCACTAGTGTTTTAAGGAACAGCTTAAAAAGAGAATCCTAATGTGATTTCTTTATAACGGGTGTGTTCCTTATCTTATCCTAGTGTGTAAACTCTTCTCCATGGCTGGACCCCCAAATAATATTCTTTATGTTCTAAGGGGTATCTAGAGAGTGGGATAGGTTTAATAACTACCCTAACCCTAACACGTACCCTAACCCTAACCCTTACCCTAACACTAACACGTACCCTAATCCTAAACTGTACCCTAAAGAAAGCCCTAACCCTAACACTAACCCTAACCCTAACCCTAACCCATACCCTATGTCGTACCCGAAGCCCTCCCCGAACCCGTACCCTAAGCCGTACCCTAAGCCTAGCCCTAAGCCTAACCCTAACCCTAGGCTACCCTTGACTGCTTCTGCCTCCAATAGGTTTCCTAAGCACTAGTGTTTTAAGGAACAGCTTAAAAAGAGAATTCTAATGTGATTTCTTTATAATGGGTGTTTTCCTTATCTTATCCTAGTATCTAAACTGTTCTCCATGGCTGGACCCCCAAATAATATTCCTTTACGTGCTAAGGGGTATCTAGAGAGTGGGATAGGTTTAATCACTACCCTAAACCTAACGCGTACCCTAACCCTAACCACTATCCTAACCCTAACACGTACCTTAATCCTAACACGTACCCTAAACCGAGCCCTATCCCTAACACTAACCCTAAGCCTAACCCTAACCCATACCCTACGCCATACCCGAAGCCCTCCCCGAACCCGTACCCTAAGCCGTACCCTAACCCTAACCCTAAGCCTAACCCTAACCCTAGGCTACCCTTGACTGCTTCTGCCTCCAATAGATTTCCTAAGCACTAGTGTTTTAAGGAACAGCTTAAAAAGAGAATCCCAATGTGATTTCTTTATAACGGGTGTGTTCCTTATCTTATCCTATTGTCTAAACTCTTCTCCATGGCTGGACCCCCAAATAATATTCCTTTACATGCTAAGGGGTATCTAGAGAGTGGGATAGGTTTAATAACTACCCTATCCCTAACACGTACCCTAATCCTAACACCTACCCTAACCCTAATCCTAAACCGTAACCTAAACCGAGCCCTAACCCTAACACTAACCCTAACCCTTACCCTAAACCATACCCTACGCCGTACCCGAAGCCCTCCCCGAACCCGTACCCTAAGCCGTACCCTAAGCCTAACCGTAATCCTAACCCTAACCCTAGGCTACCCTTGACTGCTTCTGCCTCCAATAGATTTCCTAAGCACTAGTGTTTTAAGGAACAGCTTAAAAAGAGAATCCTAATGTGATTTCTTTATAATGGGTGTGTTCCTTATCTTATCCTAGTGTCTAAACTCTTCTCCATGGCTGGACCCCCAAATAATATTCCTTTACGTGCTAAGGGGTATCTAGAGAGTGGGATAGGTTTAATCACTACCCTAACCCTAACACGTACATTAACCCTAACCACTACCCTAACCCTAACACGTACCCTAATCCTAACCCGTACCCTAAACCGAGCCCTAACCCTAACACTAACCCTAACCCTAACCCTAACCCATACCCTACGCTGTACCCGAAGCCCTCACCGAACCCGTACCCTAAGCCGTACCCTAAGCCTAACCCTAAGCCTAACCCTAACCCTAGGCTACCCTTGACTGCTTCTGCCTCCAATAGATTTCCTAAGCACTAGTGTTTTAAGGAACAGCTTAAAAAGAGAATCCTAATGTGATTTCTTTATAATGGGTGTGTTCCTTATCTTATCCTAGTGTCTAAACTCTTCTCCATGGCTGGACCTCCAAATAATATTCCTTTACGTGCTAAGGGGTATCTAGAGAGTGGGATAGGTTTAATAACTACCCTAACACTAACGCGTACCCTAACCCTAACCCCTACCCTAACACTAACACGTACCCTAATCCTAACCAATACCCTAAAACGAGCCCTAACACTAACCCTAACCCTAACCCTAACCCATGCCCTACGCCGTACCCGAAGCCCTCCCCGAACCCGTACCCTAAGCCGTACCCTAAGCCTCACCCCAAGCCTAACCCTAACCCTAGGCTACCCTTGACTGCTTCTGCCTCCAATAGATTTCCTAAGCACTAGTGTTTTAAGGAACAGCTTAAAAAGAGAATCCTAATGTGATTTCTTTATAATGGGTGTGTTCCTTATCTTATCCTAGTGTCTAAACTCTTCTCCATGGCTGGACCCCCAAATAATATTCCTTTACGTGCTAAGGGGTATCTAGAGAGTGGGATAGGTTTAATAACTACCCTAACCCTAACGCGTACACTAACCGTAACCCCTACCCTAACCCTAACACGTACCCTAATCCTAACCCGTACCCTAAACCGAGCCCTAACCCTAACACTAACCCTAACCCTAACCCTAACCCATACCCTACGCTGTACCCGAAGCCCTCACCGAACCCGTACCCTAAGCCGTACCCTAAGCCTAACCCTAAGCCTAACCCTAACCCTAGGCTACCCTTGACTGCTTCTGCCTCCAATAGATTTCCTAAGCACTAGTGTTTTAAGGAACAGCTTAAAAAGAGAATCCTAATGTGATTTCTTTATAATGGGTGTGTTCCTTATCTTATCCTAGTGTCTAAACTCTTCTCCATGGCTGGACCTCCAAATAATATTCCTTTACGTGCTAAGGGGTATCTAGAGAGTGGGATAGGTTTAATAACTACCCTAACACTAACGCGTACCCTAACCCTAACCCCTACCCTAACACTAACACGTACCCTAATCCTAACCAATACCCTAAAACGAGCCCTAACACTAACACTAACCCTAACCCTAACCCTAACCCATACCCTACGCCGTACCCGAAGCCCTCCCCAAATCCGTACCCTAAGCCGTACCCTAAGCCGTACCCTAAGCCTAACCCTAACCCTAGGCTACCCTTGACTGCTTCTGCCTCCAATAGATTTCCTAAGCACTAGTGTTTTAAGGAACAGCTTAAAAAGAGAATCCTAATGTGATTTCTTTATAATGGGTGTGTTCCTTATCTTATCCTAGTGTCTAAACTCTTCTCCATGGCTGGACCCCCAAATAATATTCCTTTACGTGCTAAGGTGTATCTAGAGAGTGGAATACGTTTAATAACTACCCTAACCCTAACGCGTACCCTAAACCTAACCCCTACCCTAACCCTAATATGTACCCTAATCCTAACCCGTACCCTAAACCGAGCCCTAACCCTAACACTAACCCTAACCCTAACCCTAACCCATACCCTACGCCGTACCCGAAGCCCTCCCCGAACCCGTACCCTAAGCCGTACTCTAAGCCTCACCCCAAGCCTAACCCTAACCCTAGGCTACCCTTGACTGCTTCTGCCTCCAATAGATTTCCTAAGCACTAGTGTTTTAAGGAACAGCTTAAAAAGAGAATCCTAATGTGATTTCTTTATAATGGGTGTGTTCCTTATCTTATCCTAGTGTCTAAACTCTTCTCCATGGCTGGACCCCCAAATAATATTCCTTTACGTGCTAAGGGGTATCTAGAGAGTGGGATAGGTTTAATAACTACCCTAACCCTAACGCGTACCCTAACCGTAACCCCTACCCTAACCCTAACACGTACCCTAATCCTAACCCGTACCCTAAACCGAGCCCTAACCCTAACACTCACCCTAACCCTAACCCATACCCCACGCCGTACCCGAAGCCCTCCCCGAACCCGTACCCTAAGCCGTACTCTAAGCCTCACCCCAAGCCTAACCCTAACCCTAGGCTACCCTTGACTGCTTCTGCCTCCAATAGATTTCCTAAGCACTAGTGTTTTAAGGAACAGCTTAAAAAGAGAATCCTAATGTGATTTCTTTATAATGGGTGTGTTCCTTATCTTATCCTAGTGTCTAAACTCTTCTCCATGGCTGGACCTCCAAATAATATTCCTTTACGTGCTAAGGGGTATCTAGAGAGTGGGGTAGGTTTAATAACTACCCTAACGCTAACGCGTACCCTAACCCTAACCCCTACCCTAACCCTAACACGTACCCTAATCCTAAACCGTACCCTAAACCGAGACCTAACCCTAACACTAACCCTAACCCTAACCCTAACCCATACCCTACGCCATACCCGAAGCCCTCCCCGAACCCGTACCCTAAGCCGTACCATAACCCTAACCCTAAGCCTAACCCTAACCCTAGGCTACCCTTGACTGCTTCTGCCTCCAATAGATTTCCTAAGCACTAATGTTTTAAGGAACAGCTTAAAAAGAGAATCCTAAAGTGATTTCTTTAAAAAGGGTGTGTTCCTTATCTTACCCTAGTGTCTAAACTCTTCTCCATGGCTGGACCCCCAAAAAATACTCCTCCACGTTCTAAGGGGTATCTA
Organism: Balaenoptera physalus; assembly: GCF_965194825.1. NCBI lineage: Eukaryota > Metazoa > Chordata > Mammalia > Artiodactyla > Balaenopteridae > Balaenoptera > Balaenoptera physalus. The sequence continues at coordinate 144,371 of NW_028126285.1, forward strand.
GAGAGTGAGATAGGTTTAATAACTACCCTAACCCTAATTCGTACCCTAACCCTAACCCCTACCCTAACCCTAACACGTACCCTTTTCCTAAGCCGTACACTAAACCGAGCACTAACACTAACACTAACCCTAACCCTGACCTTAACCCATACCCTACACCGTACCCGAAGCCCTCCCCGTACTCGTACCCTAAGCCGTACCCTAAGCCTAATCCTAAGCCTAACCCTAACCCTAGGCTACCCTTGACTGCGTCTGCCTCCAATAGATTTCCTAAGCAATAGTGTTTTAAGGAACAGCTTAAAAAGTGTATCCTAATGTGATTTCTTTATAATGGGTGTGTTCCTTATCTTATCCTAGTGTCTAAACTCTTCTCCATGGCTGGATCCCCAAATAATATTCCTTTACGTGCTAAGGGGTATCTAGAGAGTGGGATAGGTTTAATAACCCTAACCCTAACACGTATCCTAACCCTAACCCCTACCCTAACCCTAACACGTACCCTAATCCTAAACCGTACCCTAACCCGAGGCCTAACCCTAACACTAACCCTAACCCTAACCGTAACCCATACCCTACGCCGTGCCCGAACCCCTCCCCTAACCCATACCCTAAGCCGTACCCTAACCGTAACCCTAAGCCTAACCCTAACCCTATGCTACCGTTGACTGCTTCTGCCTCCAATAGATTTCCTAAGCACTAGTGTTTTAAGGAACAGCTTAAAAAGAGAATCCTAATGTGATTTCTTTATAATGGGTGTGTTCCTTATCTTATCCTATTGTCTAAACTCTTCTCCATGGCTGGACCCCCAAATAATATTCCTTTACGTGCTAATGTGTATCTAGAGAGTGGGATAGGTTTAATAACTACCCTAACTCTAACGCGTACCCTAACCCTAACCCCTACCCTAAACCTAACACGTACCCTAAACCGAGCCCTAACCCTAACACTAACCCTAACCCTAAACCTAACCCATACCCTAAGCCGTACCCGAAGCCCTCCCCAAACCCGTACCCTAAGCCCTACCCTAAGCCTAACCCTAAGCCTAACCCTAACCCTAGGCTACCCTCGACTGCTTCTGCCTCCAATAGATTTCCTAAGCACTAGTGTTTTAAGGAACAGCTTAAAAAGAGAATCCTAATGTGATTTCTTTATAATGGGTGTGTTCCTTATCTTATACTAGTGTCTAAACTCTTCTCCATGGCTGGACCTCCAAATAATATTCCTTTACGTGCTAAGGGGTATCTAGAGAGTGGGATAGGTTTAATAACTACCCTAACACTAACGTGTACCCTAACCCTAACCCCTACCCTAACACTAACACGTACCCTAATCCTAACCAATACCCTAAAACGAGCCCTAACACTAACACTAACCCTAACCCTAACCCTAACCCATACCCTACGCCGTACCCGAAGCCCTCCCCAAATCTGTACCCTAAGCCGTACCCTAACCCGTACCCTAAGCCTAACCCTAACCCTAGGCTACCCTTGACTGCTTCTGCCTCCAATAGATTTCCTAAGCACTAGTGTTTTAAGGAACAGCTTAAAAAGAGAATCCTAATGTGATTTCTTTATAATGGGTGTGTTCCTTATCTTATCCTAGTGTCTAAACTCTTCTCCATGGCTGGACCTCCAAATAATATTCCTTTACCTGCTAAGGGGTATCTAGAGAGTGGGATAGGTTTAATAACTACCCTAACACTAACGCGTACCCTAACCCTAACCCCTACCCTAACACTAACATGTACCCTAATCCTAACCAATACCCTAAAACGAGCCCTAACACTAACACTAACCCTAACCCTAACCCTAACAGATAACCTACGCCGTACCTGAAGCCCTCCCCGAACCCGTACCCTAAGCCGTACCCTAAGCCGTACCTTAAGCCTAAGCCTAACCCTAGGCTACCCTTGACTGCTTCTGCCTCCAATAGATTTCCTAAGCACTAGTGTTTTAAGGAACAGCTTAAAAAGAGAATCCTAATGTGATTTCTTTATAATGGGTGTGTTCCTTATCTTATCCTAGTGTCTAAACTCTTCTCGATGGCTGGACCCCCAAATAATATTCCTTTACGTGCTAAGGTGTATCTAGAGAGTGGGATAGGTTTAATAACTACCCTAACCCTAACGCGTACCCTAACCCTAACCCCTACCCTAACCCTAACATGTACCCTAATCCTAACCCGTACCCTTAACCGAGCCCTAACCCTAACACTAACCCTAACCCTAACCCTAACCCAAACCCTACACCGTTCCCGAACCCCTCCCCAAACCCGTACCCTAAGCCGTACCCTAAGCCTAACCCTAAGCCTAACCCTAACCCTAGGCTACCCTTGACTGCTTCTGCCTCCAATAGATTTCCTAAGCACTAGTGTTTTAAGGAACAGCTTAAAAAGAGAATCCTAATGTGATTTCTTTATAACGGGTGTGTTCCTTATCTTATCCTAGTGTCTAAACTCTTCTCCATGGCTGGACCCCCAAATAATATTCCTTTACGTGCTAAGGGGTATCTAGAGAGTGGGATAGGTTTAATAACTACCCTAACCCTAACGCGTACCCTAACCCTAACCCCTACCCTAACCCTAACACGTACCCTAATCCTAACCCGTGCCCTAAACCGAGCCCTAACGCTAACACTCACCCTAACCCTAACCCATACCCTACGCCGTACCCGAAGCCCTCCCCGAACCCGTACCCTAAGCCGTACCCTAAACCGAGCCCTAACCCGAACACTAACCCTAACCCTAACCCTAACCCATACCCTACGCCGTACCCTAGCCCTCACCGAACCCGTACCCTAAGCCGTACCCTAAGCCTAACCCTAAGCCTAACCCTAACCCTAGGCTACCCTTGACTGCTTCTGCCTCCAATAGATTTCCTAAGCACTAGTGTTTTAAGGAACAGCTTAAAAAGAGAATCCTAATGTGATTTCTTTATAACGGGTGTGTTCCTTATCTTATCCTAGTGTCTAAAGTCTTCTCCATGGCTGGACCTCCAAATAATATTCCTTTACGTGCTAAGTGGTATCTAGAGAGTGGGATAGCTTTAATAACTACCCTAACACTAACGCGTACCGTAACCCTAACCCCTACCCTAACCCTAACACGTACCCTTATCCTAACCAATACCCTAAGCCGAGCCCTAACCCTAACACTAACACTAACCCTAACCCATACCCTACGCCGAACCCGAAACCCTCCCCGAACCCGTACCGTAAGCCGTAACCTAAGCCGTACCCTAAGCCTAACCCTAACCCTAGGCTACCCTTGACTGCTTCTGCCTCCAATAGATTTCCTAAGCACTAGTGTCTTAAGGAACAGCTTAAAAAGAGAATCCTATTGTGATTTCTTTATAATGGGTGTGTTCCTTATCTTATCCTAGTGTCTAAACTCTTCTCCATGGCTGGACCCCCAAATAATATTCCTTTACGTGCTAAGGTGTATCTAGAGAGTGGGATAGGCTTAATAACTACCCTAACACTAACGCGTACCCTAACCCTAACCCCTACCCTAACCCTAACACGTACCCTAATCCTAACCAATACCCTAAACCGAGCCCTAACCATAACACTAACCCTAACCCTAACCCTAACCCATACCTTACGCCGTACCCGAAGCCCTTCCCGAACCCGTACCCTAAGCCGTACCCTAAGCCGTACCCTAAGCCTAACCCTAACTTTAGGCTACCCTTGACTGCTTCTGCCTCCAATAGATTTCCTAAGCACTAGTGTTTTAAGAAACAGCTTAAAAAGAGAATCCTAATGTGATTTCTTTATAATGGGTGTGTTCCTTAACTTATCCTAGTGTCTAAACTCTTCTCCATGGCTGGACCCCCAAATAATATTCCTTTACGTGCTAAGGGGTATCTAGAGAGTGGGATAGGTTTAATAACTACCCTAACCCTAATGCGTACCCTAACCCTAACCCCTACCCTAACCCTAACACGTAACCGAATCCTAACCCGTACCCTAAACGGAGCCCTAACCCTAACACTAACCCTAACCCTAACCCTAACCCATACCCTACGCCGTACCCGAAGCCCGCCCCGAACCCGTACCCTAAGCCGTACTCTAAGCCTAACCCCAAGCCTAACCCTAACCCTAGGCTACCCTTGACTGCTTCTGCCTCCAATAGATTTCCTTAGCACTAGTGTTTTAAGGAACAGCTTAAAAAGAGAATCCTAATGTGATTTCTTTATAATGGGTGTGTTCCTTAACTTATCCTAGTGTCTAAACTCTTCTCCATGGCTGGACCCCCAAATAATATTCCTTTACGTGCTAAGGGGTATCTAGAGAGTGGGATAGGTTTAATAACTACCGTAAAACTAACGCGTACCCTAACCCTAACCCCTACCCTAACACTAACACGTACCCTAATCCTAACCAATACCCTAAAACGAGCCCTAACACTAACACTAACCCTAATCCTAACCCTAACCCATACCCTACGCCGTACCCGAAGCCCTCCCCAAATCCGTACCCTAAGCCGTACCCTAAGCCGTACCCTAAGCCTAACCCTAACCCTAGGCTACCCTTGACTGCTTCTGCCTCCAATAGATTTCCTAAGCACTAGTGTTTTAAGGAACAGCTTAAAAAGAGAATCCTAATGTGATTTCTTTATAATGGGTGTGTTCCTTACCTTATCCTAGTGTCTAAACTCTTCTCCATGGCTGGACCCCCAAATAATATTCCTTTACGTGCTAAGGTGAATCTAGAGAGTGGAATAGGTTTAATAACTACCCTAACCCTAACGCGTACCCTAAACTTAACCCCTACCCTAACCCTAACATGTACCCTAATCCTAACCCGTACCCTAAACCGAGCCCTAACCCTAACACTGACCCTAACCCTAACCCTAACCCATACCCTACTCCGTACTCGAAGCCCTCCCCGAACCCGTACCCTAAGCCGTACTCTAAGCCTCACCCCAAGCCTAACCCTAACCCTAGGCTACCCTTGAGTGCTTCTGCCTCCAATAGATTTCCTAAGCACTAGTGTTTTAAGGAACAGCTTAAAAAGAGAATCCTAATGTGATTTCTTTATAATGGGTGTGTTCCTTATCTTATCCTAGTGTCTAAACTCTTCTCCATGGCTGGACCTCCAAATGATATTCCTTTACGTGCTAAGGTGTATCTAGAGAGTGGGATAGGCTTAATAACTACCCTAACACTAACGCGTACCCTAACCCTAACCCCTACCCTAACCCTAACACGTACCCTAATCCTAACCAATACCCTAAACCGAGCCCTAACCATAACACTAACCCTAACCCTAACCCAGCCCATACCCTACGCTGTACCCGAAGCCCTTCCCGAACCCGTACCCTAAGCCGTACCCTAAGCCGTACCCTAAGCCTAACCCTAACTTTAGGCTACCCTTGACTGCTTCTGCCTCCAATAGATTTCCTAAGCACTAGTGTTTTAAGGAACAGCTTAAAAAGAGAATCCTAATGTGATTTCTTTATAATGGGTGTGTTCCTTAACTTATCCTAGTGTCTAAACTCTTCTCCATGGCTGGACCCCCAAATAATATTCCTTTACGTGCTAAGGGGTATCTAGAGAGTGGGATAGGTTTAATAACTACCCTAACCCTAATGCGTACCCTAACCCTAACCCCTACCCTAACCCTAACACGTAACCGAATCCTAAACCGTACCCTAAACGGAGCCCTAACCCTAACACTAACCCTAACCCTAACCCTAACCCATACCCTACGCCGTACCCGAAGCCCTCCCCGAACCCGTACCCTAAGCCGTACTCTAAGCCTAACCCCAAGCCTAACCCTAACCCTAGGCTACCCTTGACTGCTTCTGCCTCCAATAGATTTCCTTAGCACTAGTGTTTTAAGGAACAGCTTAAAAAGAGAATCCTAATGTGATTTCTTTATAATGGGTGTGTTCCTTAACTTATCCTAGTGTCTAAACTCTTCTCCATGGCTGGACCCCCAAATAATATTCCTTTACGTGCTAAGGGGTATCTAGAGAGTGGGATAGGTTTAATAACTACCGTAACCCTAATGCGTACCCTAACCCTAACACCTACCCTAACTCTAACATGTAACCGAATCCTAACCCGTACCCTAAACGGAGCCCTAACCCTAACCCTAACCCTAACCCTAACCCAAACCCTACGCCGTTCCCGAACCCCTCCCCAAACCCGTACCCTAAGCCGTACCCTAAGCCTAACCCTAAGCCTAACCCTAACCCTAGGCTACCCTTGACTGCTTCTGCCTCCAACAGATTTCCTAAGCACTAGTGTTTTAAGAAACAGCTTAAAAAGAGAATCCTAATGTGATTTCTTTATAATGGGTGTGTTCCTTATCTTATCCTAGTGTCTAAACTCTTCTCCATGGCTGGACCTCCAAATAATATTCCTTTACGTGCTAAGGGGTATCTAGAGAGTGGGATAGGTTTAATAACTACCCTAACACTAACGCGTACCCTAACCCTAACCCCTACCCTAACACTAACACGTTCCCTAATCCTAACCAATACCCTAAAACGAGCCCTAACACTAACACTAACCCTAACCCTAACCCTAACCCATACCCTACGCCGTACCCGAAGCCCTCCCCAAATCCGTACCCTAAGCCGTACCCTAAGCCGTACCCTAAGCCTAACCCTAACCCTAGGCTACCCTTGACTGCTTCTGCCTCCAATAGATTTCCTAAGCACTAGTGTTTTAAGGAACAGCTTAAAAAGAGAATCCTAATGTGATTTCTTTATAATGGGTGTGTTCCTTATCTTATCCTAGTGTCTAAACTCTTCTCCATGGCTGGACCTCCAAATAATATTCCTTTACGTGCTAAGGGGTATCTAGAGAGTGGAATAGGTTTAATAACTACCCTAACCCTAACGCGTACCCTAAACCTAACCCCTACCCTAACCCTAACATGTACCCTAATCCTAACCCGTACCCTAAACCGAGCCCTAACCCTAACACTAACCCTAACCCTAACCCTAACCCATACCCTACGCCGTACCCGAGGCCCTCCCCGAACCCGTACCCTAAGCCGTACTCTAAGCCTCACCCCAAGCCTAACCCTAACCCTAGGCTACCCTTGACTGCTTCTGCCTCCAATAGATATCCTAAGCACTAATGTTTTAAGGAACAGCTTAAAAAGAGAATCCTAAAGTGATTTCTTTAAAAAGGGTGTGTTCCTTATCTTACCCTAGTGTCTAAACTCTTCTCCATGGCTGGACCCCCAAAAAATACTCCTCTACGTTCTAAGGGGTATCTAGAGAGTGAGATAGGTTTAATAACTACCCTAACCCTAATGCGTACCCTAACCCTAACCCCTACCCTAACCCTAACACGTACCCTTTTCCTAAGCCGTACACTAAACCGAGCACTAACACTAACACTAACCCTAACCCTGACCCTAACCCATACCCTACACCGTACCCGAAGCCCTCCCCGTACTCGTACCCTAAGCCGTACCCTAAGCCTAATCCTAAGCCTAACCCTAACCCTAGGCTACCCTTGACTGCGTCCGCCTCCAATAGATTTCCTAAGCAATAGTGTTTTAAGGAACAGCTTAAAAAGTGTATCCTAATGTGATTTCTTTATAATGGGTGTGTTCCTTATCTTATCCTAGTGTCTAAACTCTTCTCCATGGCTGGATCCCCAAATAATATTCCTTTACGTGCTAAGGGGTATCTAGAGAGTGGGATAGGTTTAATAACTACCCTAACCCTAACGCGTACCCTAACCCTAACCCCTACCCTAACCCTAACACGTACCCTAATCCTAACCCGTACCCTAAACCGAGCCCTAACCCTAACACTAACCCTAACCCTAACCCTAACCCATACCCTACGCCGTACCCGAAGCCCTCACCGAACCCGTACCCTAAGCCGTACCCTAAGCCTAACCCTAAGCCTAACCCTAACCCTAGGCTACCCTTGACTGCTTCTGCCTCCAATAGATTTCCTAAGCACTAGTGTTTTAAGGAACAGCTTAAAAAGAGAATCCTAATGTGATTTCTTTATAATGGGTGTGTTCCTTATCTTATCCTAGTGTCTAAACACTTCTCCATGGCTGGAACTCCAAATAATATTCCTTTACGTGCTAAGGGGTATCTAGAGAGTGGGATAGGTTTAATAACTACCGTAACACTAACGCATACCCTAACCCTAACCCCTACCAAAACACTAACACGTACCCTAATCCTAACCAATACCCTAAAACGAGCCCTAACACTAACACTAACCCTAATCCTAACCCTAACCCATACCCTACGCCGTACCCGAAGCCCTCCCCAAGTCCGTACCCTAAGCCGTACCCTAAGCCGTACCCTAAGCCTAACCCTAACCCTAGGCTACCCTTGACTGCTTCTGCCTCCAATAGATTTCCTAAGCACTAGTGTTTTAAGGAACAGCTTAAAAAGAGAATCCTAATGTGATTTCTTTATAATGGGTGTGTTCCTTACCTTATCCTAGTGTCTAAACTCTTCTCCATGGCTGGACCCCCAAATAATATTCCTTTACGTGCTAAGGTGTATCTACAGAGTGGAATAGGTTTAATAACTACCCTAACCCTAACGCGTACCCTAAACTTAACCCCTACCCTAACCCTAACATGTACCCTAATCCTAACCCGTACCCTAAACCGAGCCCTAACCCTAACACTGACCCTAACCCTAACCCTAACCCATACCCTACTCCGTACTCGAAGCCCTCCCCGAACCCGTACCCTAAGCCGTACCCTAAGCCGTACCCTAAGCCTAACCCTAACCCTAGGCTACCCTTGACTGCTTCTGCCTCCAATAGATTTCCTAAGCACTAGTGTTTTAAGGAACAACTTAAAAAGAGAATCCTAATGTCATTTCTTTATAATGGGTGTGTTCCTTATCGTATCCTAGTGTCTAAACTCTTCTCCATGGCTGGACCCCCAAATAATATTCCTTTACGTGCTAAGGGGTATCTAGAGAGTGGGATAGGTTTAATAACTACCCTAACCCTAACGCGTACCCTAAACCTAACCCCTACCCTACCCCTAACATGTACCCTAATTCTATCCCGTACCCTAAACCGAGCCCTAACCCTAACACTAACCCTAACCCTAACGCTAACCCATACCCTACGCCGTACCCGAAGCCCTCCCCGAACCCGTACCCTAAGCCGTACCCTAAGCCGTACCCTAAGCCTAACCCTAACCCTAGGCTACCCTTGACTGCTTCTGCCTCCAATAGATTTCCTAAGCACTAGTGTTTTAAGGAACAACTTAAAAAGAGAATCCTAATGTCATTTCTTTATAATGGGTGTGTTCCTTATCTTATCCTAGTGTCTAAACTCTTCTCCATGGCTGCACCTCCAAATAATATTCCTTTACGTGCTAAGGGGTATCTAGAGAGTGGGATAGGTTTAATAACTACCCTAACACTAACGCGTACCCTAACCCTAACCCCTACCCTAACCCTAACACGTACCCTAATCCTAACCAATACCCTAAACCGAGCCCTAACCCTAACACTAACACTAACCCTAACCCATACCCTACGCCGTACCCGAAGCCCTCCCCGAACCCGTACCCTAAGCCGTACCCTAAGCCGTACCCTAAGCCTAACCCTAACTTTAGGCTACCCTTGACTGCTTCTGCCTCCAATAGATTTCCTAAGCACTAGTGTTTTAAGAAACAGCTTAAAAAGAGAATCCTAATGTGATTTCTTTATAATGGGTGTGTTCCTTAACTTATCCTAGTGTCTAAACTCTTCTCCATGGCTGGACCCCCAAATAATATTCCTTTACGTGCTAAGGGGTATCTAGAGAGTGGGATAGGTTTAATAACTACCCTAACCCTAATGCGTACCCTAACCCTAACCCCTACCCTAACCCTAACACGTAACCGAATCCTAACCCGTACCCTAAACGGAGCCCTAACCCTAACACTAACCCTAACCCTAACCCTAACCCATACCCTACGCCGTACCCGAAGCCCGCCCCGAACCCGTACCCTAAGCCGTACTCTAAGCCTAACCCCAAGCCTAACCCTAACCCTAGGCTACCCTTGACTGCTTCTGCCTCCAATAGATTTCCTTAGCACTAGTGTTTTAAGGAACAGCTTAAAAAGAGAATCCTAATGTGATTTCTTTATAATGGGTGTGTTCCTTAACTTATCCTAGTGTCTAAACTCTTCTCCATGGCTGGACCCCCAAATAATATTCCTTTACGTGCTAAGGGGTATCTAGAGAGTGGGATAGGTTTAATAACTACCGTAAAACTAACGCGTACCCTAACCCTAACCCCTACCCTAACACTAACACGTACCCTAATCCTAACCAATACCCTAAAACGAGCCCTAACACTAACACTAACCCTAATCCTAACCCTAACCCATACCCTACGCCGTACCCGAAGCCCTCCCCAAATCCGTACCCTAAGCCGTACCCTAAGCCGTACCCTAAGCCTAACCCTAACCCTAGGCTACCCTTGACTGCTTCTGCCTCCAATAGATTTCCTAAGCACTAGTGTTTTAAGGAACAGCTTAAAAAGAGAATCCTAATGTGATTTCTTTATAATGGGTGTGTTCCTTACCTTATCCTAGTGTCTAAACTCTTCTCCATGGCTGGACCCCCAAATAATATTCCTTTACGTGCTAAGGTGTATCTAGAGAGTGGAATAGGTTTAATAACTACCCTAACCCTAACGCGTACCCTAAACTTAACCCCTACCCTAACCCTAACATGTACCCTAATCCTAACCCGTACCCTAAACCGAGCCCTAACCCTAACACTGACCCTAACCCTAACCCTAACCCATACCCTACTCCGTACTCGAAGCCCTCCCCGAACCCGTACCCTAAGCCGTACTCTAAGCCTCACCCCAAGCCTAACCCTAACCCTAGGCTACCCTTGAGTGCTTCTGCCTCCAATAGATTTCCTAAGCACTAGTGTTTTAAGGAACAGCTTAAAAAGAGAATCCTAATGTGATTTCTTTATAATGGGTGTGTTCCTTATCTTATCCTAGTGTCTAAACTCTTCTCCATGGCTGGACCTCCAAATGATATTCCTTTACGTGCTAAGGTGTATATAGAGAGTGGGATAGGCTTAATAACTACCCTAACACTAACGCGTACCCTAACCCTAACCCCTACCCTAACCCTAACACGTACCCTAATCCTAACCAATACCCTAAACCGAGCCCTAACCATAACACTAACCCTAACCCTAACCCAGCCCATACCCTACGCTGTACCCGAAGCCCTTCCCGAACCCGTACCCTAAGCCGTACCCTAAGCCGTACCCTAAGCCTAACCCTAACTTTAGGCTACCCTTGACTGCTTCTGCCTCCAATAGATTTCCGAAGCACTAGTGTTTTAAGGAACAGCTTAAAAAGAGAATCCTAATGTGATTTCTTTATAATGGGTGTGTTCCTTAACTTATCCTAGTGTCTAAACTCTTCTCCATGGCTGGACCCCCAAATAATATTCCTTTACGTGCTAAGGGGTATCTAGAGAGTGGGATAGGTTTAATAACTACCCTAACCCTAATGCGTACCCTAACCCTAACCCCTACCCTAACCCTAACACGTAACCGAATCCTAAACCGTACCCTAAACGGAGCCCTAACCCTAACACTAACCCTAACCCTAACCCTAACCCATACCCTACGCCGTACCCGAAGCCCTCCCCGAACCCGTACCCTAAGCCGTACTCTAAGCCTAACCCCAAGCCTAACCCTAACCCTAGGCTACCCTTGACTGCTTTTGCCTCCAATAGATTTCCTTAGCACTAGTGTTTTAAGGAACAGCTTAAAAAGAGAATCCTAATGTGATTTCTTTATAATGGGTGTGTTCCTTAACTTATCCTAGTGTCTAAACTCTTCTCCATGGCTGGACCCCCAAATAATATTCCTTTACGTGCTAAGGGGTATCTAGAGAGTGGGATAGGTTTAATAACTACCGTAACCCTAATGCGTACCCTAACCCTAACACCTACCCTAACTCTAACATGTAACCGAATCCTAACCCGTACCCTAAACGGAGCCCTAACCCTAACCCTAACCCTAACCCTAACCCAAACCCTACGCCGTTCCCGAACCCCTCCCCAAACCCGTACCCTAAGCCGTACCCTAAGCCTAACCCTAAGCCTAACCCTAACCCTAGGCTACCCTTGACTGCTTCTGCCTCCAACAGATTTCCTAAGCACTAGTGTTTTAAGGAACAGCTTAAAAAGAGAATCCTAATGTGATTTCTTTATAATGGGTGTGTTCCTTATCTTATCCTAGTGTCTAAACTCTTCTCCATGGCTGGACCTCCAAATAATATTCCTTTACGTGCTAAGGGGTATCTAGAGAGTGGGATAGGTTTAATAACTACCCTAACACTAACGCGTACCCTAACCCTAACCCCTACCCTAACACTAACACGTTCCCTAATCCTAACCAATACCCTAAAACGAGCCCTAACACTAACACTAACCCTAACCCTAACCCTAACCCATACCCTACGCCGTACCCGAAGCCCTCCCCAAATCCGTACCCTAAGCCGTACCCTAAGCCGTACCCTAAGCCTAACCCTAACCCTAGGCTACCCTTGACTGCTTCTGCCTCCAATAGATTTCCTAAGCACTAGTGTTTTAAGGAACAGCTTAAAAAGAGAATCCTAATGTGATTTCTTTATAATGGGTGTGTTCCTTATCTTATCCTAGTGTCTAAACTCTTCTCCATGGCTGGACCTCCAAATAATATTCCTTTACGTGCTAAGGGGTATCTAGAGAGTGGAATAGGTTTAATAACTACCCTAACCCTAACGCGTACCCTAAACCTAACCCCTACCCTAACCCTAACATGTACCCTAATCCTAACCCGTACCCTAAACCGAGCCCTAACCCTAACACTAACCCTAACCCTAACCCTAACCCATACCCTACGCCGTACCCGAGGCCCTCCCCGAACCCGTACCCTAAGCCGTACTCTAAGCCTCACCCCAAGCCTAACCCTAACCCTAGGCTACCCTTGACTGCTTCTGCCTCCAATAGATATCCTAAGCACTAATGTTTTAAGGAACAGCTTAAAAAGAGAATCCTAAAGTGATTTCTTTAAAAAGGGTGTGTTCCTTATCTTACCCTAGTGTCTAAACTCTTCTCCATGGCTGGACCCCCAAAAAATACTCCTCTACGTTCTAAGGGGTATCTAGAGAGTGAGATAGGTTTAATAACTACCCTAACCCTAATGCGTACCCTAACCCTAACCCCTACCCTAACCCTAACACGTACCCTTTTCCTAAGCCGTACACTAAACCGAGCACTAACACTAACACTAACCCTAACCCTGACCCTAACCCATACCCTACACCGTACCCGAAGCCCTCCCCGTACTCGTACCCTAAGCCGTACCCTAAGCCTAATCCTAAGCCTAACCCTAACCCTAGGCTACCCTTGACTGCGTCCGCCTCCAATAGATTTCCTAAGCAATAGTGTTTTAAGGAACAGCTTAAAAAGTGTATCCTAATGTGATTTCTTTATAATGGGTGTGTTCCTTATCTTATCCTAGTGTCTAAACTCTTCTCCATGGCTGGATCCCCAAATAATATTCCTTTACGTGCTAAGGGGTATCTAGAGAGTGGGATAGGTTTAATAACTACCCTAACCCTAACGCGTACCCTAACCCTAACACCTACCCTAACCCTAACACGTACCCTAAACCTAACCCGTACCCTAAACCGAGCCCTAACCCTAACACTAACCCTAACCCTAACCCTAACCCATACCCTACGCCGTACCCGAAGCCCTCACCGAACCCGTACCCTAAGCCGTACCCTAAGCCTAACCCTAAGCCTAACCCTAACCCAGGCTACCCTTGACTGCTTCTGCCTCCAATAGATTTCCTAAGCACTAGTGTTTTAAGGAACAGCTTAAAAAGAGAATCCTAATGTGATTTCTTTATAATGGGTGTGTTCCTTATCTTATCCTAGTGTCTAAACACTTCTCCATGGCTGGAACTCCAAATAATATTCCTTTACGTGCTAAGGGGTATCTAGAGAGTGGGATAGGTTTAATAACTACCGTAACACTAACGCATACCCTAACCCTAACCCCTACCAAAACACTAACACGTACCCTAATCCTAACCAATACCCTAAAACGAGCCCTAACACTAACACTAACCCTAATCCTAACCCTAACCCATACCCTACGCCGTACCCGAAGCCCTCCCCAAGTCCGTACCCTAAGCCGTACCCTAAGCCGTACCCTAAGCCTAACCCTAACCCTAGGCTACCCTTGACTGCTTCTGCCTCCAATAGATTTCCTAAGCACTAGTGTTTTAAGGAACAGCTTAAAAAGAGAATCCTAATGTGATTTCTTTATAATGGGTGTGTTCCTTACCTTATCCTAGTGTCTAAACTCTTCTCCATGGCTGGACCCCCAAATAATATTCCTTTACGTGCTAAGGTGTATCTACAGAGTGGAATAGGTTTAATAACTACCCTAACCCTAACGCGTACCCTAAACTTAACCCCTACCCTAACCCTAACATGTACCCTAATCCTAACCCGTACCCTAAACCGAGCCCTAACCCTAACACTGACCCTAACCCTAACCCTAACCCATACCCTACTCCGTACTCGAAGCCCTCCCCGAACCCGTACCCTAAGCCGTACCCTAAGCCGTACCCTAAGCCTAACCCTAACCCTAGGCTACCCTTGACTGCTTCTGCCTCCAATAGATTTCCTAAGCACTAGTGTTTTAAGGAACAACTTAAAAAGAGAATCCTAATGTCATTTCTTTATAATGGGTGTGTTCCTTATCGTATCCTAGTGTCTAAACTCTTCTCCATGGCTGGACCCCCAAATAATATTCCTTTACGTGCTAAGGGGTATCTAGAGAGTGGGATAGGTTTAATAACTACCCTAACCCTAACGCGTACCCTAAACCTAACCCCTACCCTACCCCTAACATGTACCCTAATTCTATCCCGTACCCTAAACCGAGCCCTAACCCTAACACTAACCCTAACCCTAACGCTAACCCATACCCTACGCCGTACCCGAAGCCCTCCCCGAACCCGTACCCTAAGCCGTACCCTAAGCCGTACCCTAAGCCTAACCCTAACCCTAGGCTACCCTTGACTGCTTCTGCCTCCAATAGATTTCCTAAGCACTAGTGTTTTAAGGAACAACTTAAAAAGAGAATCCTAATGTCATTTCTTTATAATGGGTGTGTTCCTTATCTTATCCTAGTGTCTAAACTCTTCTCCATGGCTGCACCTCCAAATAATATTCCTTTACGTGCTAAGGGGTATCTAGAGAGTGGGATAGGTTTAATAACTACCCTAACACTAACGCGTACCCTAACCCTAACCCCTACCCTAACCCTAACACGTACCCTAATCCTAACCAATACCCTAAACCGAGCCCTAACCCTAACACTAACACTAACCCTAACCCATACCCTACGCCGTACCCGAAGCCCTCCCCGAACCCGTACCCTAAGCCGTACCCTAAGCCGTACCCTAAGCCTAACCCTAACCCTAGGCTACCCTTGACTGCTTCTGCCTCCAATAGATTTCCTAAGCACTAGTGTTTTAAGGAACAACTTAAAAAGAGAATCCTAATGTCATTTCTTTATAATGGGTGTGTTCCTTATCTTATCCTAGTGTCTAAACTCTTCTCCATGGCTGGACCTCCAAATAATATTCCTTTACGTGCTGAGGGGTATCTAGAGAGTGGGATAGGTTTAATAACTACCCTAACACTAACGCGTACCATAACCCTAACCCTTACCCTAACACTAACTCGTACCCTAATCCTAACCAATACCCTAAACCGAGCCCTAACCCTAACACTAACCCTAACCCTAACCCTAACCCATACCCTACGCCGTACCCGAAGCCCTCCCCGAACCAGTACCCTAAGCCGTACCCTAAGCCGTACCCTAAGCCTAACCCTAACCCTAGGCTACCCTTCACTGCTTCTGCCTCCAATAGATTTCCTAAGCACTAGTGTTTTAAGGAACAGCTTAAAAAGAGAATCCTAATGTGATTTCTTTATAATGGGTGTGTTCCTTATCTTATCCTAGTGTCTAAACTCTTCTCCATGGCTGGACCTCCAAATAATATTCCTTTACGTGCTAAGGGGTATCTAGAGATTGGGATAGGTTTAATAAATACCCTAACACTAACGCGTACCCTAACACTAACCCCTACCCTAACCCTAACACGTACCCTAATCCTAACCAATACCCTAAGCCGAGCCCTAACCCTAACACTAACCCTAACCCTAACCCTAACCCATACCCTAAGCCGTACCCGAAGCCCTCCCCAAACCCGTACCCTAAGCCGTACCCTAAGCCGTACCCTAAGCCTAACCCTAACCCTAGGCTACCCTTGACTGCTTCTGCCTCCAATAGATTTCCTAAGCACTAGTGTTTTAAGGAACAGCTTAAAAATAGAATCCTAATGTGATTTCTTTATAATGGGTGTGTTCCTTATCGTATCCTAGTGTCTAAACTCTTCTCCATGGCTGGACCCCCAAATAATATTCCTTTACGTGCTAAGGGGTATCTAGAGAGTGGGATAGGTTTAATAACTACCCTAATCCTAACGCGTACCCTAACCCTATCCCCTACCCTAACCCTAACACGTACCCTAATCCTAACCCGTACCCTAAACCGAGCCCTAACCCTAACACTAACCCTAACCCTAACCCTAACCCATACCCTACGCCGTACCCGAAGCCCTCACCGAACCCATACCCTAAGCCGTACCCTAAGCCTAACCCTAACCCTAGGCTACCCTTGACTGCTTCTGCCTCCAATAGATTTCCTAAGCACTAGTGTTTTAAGGAACAGCTTAAAAAGAGAATCATAATGTGATTTCTTTATAATGGGTGTGTTCCTTATCTTATCCTAGTGTCTAAACTCTTCTCCATGGCTGGACCTCCAAATAATATTCCTTTACGTGCTAAGGGGTATCTACAGAGTGGGATAGGTTTAATAACTAACCTAACACTAACGCGTACCCTAACCCTAACCCCTACCCTAACACTAACACGTACCCTAATCCTAACCAAAACCCTAAACCGAGCCCTAACCCTAACACTAACCCTAACCCTAACCCTAACCCATACCCTACGCCGTACCCGAAGCCCTCCCCGAACCCGTACCCTAAGCCGTACCCTAAGCCTAACCCCAAGCCTAACCCTAACCCTAGGCTACCCTTGACTGCTTCTGCCTCCAATAGATTTCCTAAGCACTAGTGTTTTAAGGAACAACTTAAAAAGAGAATCCTAATGTGATTTCTTTATAATGGGTGTGTTCCTTATCTTATCCTAGTGTCTAAACTCTTCTCCATGGCTGCACCTCCAAATAATATTCCTTTACGTGCTAAGGGGTATCTAGAGAGTGGGATAGGTTTAATAACTACCCTAACACTAACGCGTACCCTAACCCTAACCCCTACCCTAACCCTAACACGTACCCTAATCCTAACCAATACCCTAAACCGAGCCCTAACCCTAACACTAACCCTAACCCTAACCCTAACCCATACCCTACGCCGTACCTGAACCCCTCCCCGAACCCGTACCCTAAGCCGTACCCTAAGCCGTACCCTAAGCCGTACCCTAACCCTAGGCTACCCTTCACTGCTTCTGCCTCCAATAGATTTCCTAAGCACTAGTGTTTTAAGGAACAGCTTAAAAAGAGAATCCTAATGTGATTTCTTTATAATGGGTGTGTTCCTTATCTTATCCTAGTGTCTAAACTCTTCTCCATGGCTGGACCTCCAAATAATATTCCTTTACGTGCTAAGGGGTATCTAGAGATTGGGATAGGTTTAATAAATAACCTTACACTAACGCATACCCTAACCCTAACCCCTACCCTAACCCTAACACGTACCCTAATCCTAACCAATACCCTAAGCCGAGCCCTAACCCTAACACTAACCCTAACCCTAACCCTAACCCATACCCTAAGCCGTACCCGAAGCCCTCCCCAAACCCGTACCCTAAGCCGTACCCTAAGCCGTACACTAAGCCTAACCCTAACCCTAGGCTACCCTTGACTGCTTCTGCCTCCAATAGATTTCCTAAGCACTAGTGTTTTAAGGAACAGCTTAAAAAGAGAATCTTAATGTGATTTCTTTATAATGTGTCTGTTCCTTATCTTATCCTAATGTCTAAACTCTTCTCCATGGCTGGAACTCCAAATAATATTCCTTTACATGCTAAGCGTTATCTAGAGAGTGGGATAGGTTTAATAACTACCCTAACACTAACGCGTACCCTAACCCTAACCCCTACCCTAACACTAACACGTACCCTAATCCTAACCAATACCCTAAACCGAGCCCTAACCCTAACACTAACCCTAACCCTAACCCTAACCCATACCCTACGCCGTACCCAAAGCCCTCCCCGAACCCGTACCCTAAGCCGTACCCTAAGCCTAACCCCAAGCCTAACCCTAACCCTTGGTTACCCTTGACTGCTTCTGCCTCCAATAGCTTTCCTAAGCACTAGTGTTTTAAGGAACAGCTTAAAAAGAGAATCCTAATGTGATTTCTTTATAATGGGTGTGTTCCTTATCTTATCCTAGTGTCTAAACTCTTCTCCATGGCTGGACCCCCAAATAATATTCCTTTACGTGCTAAGGGGTATCTAGAGAGTGGGATAGGTTTAATAACTACCCTAACCCTAACGCGTACCCTAAAGCTAACCCCTACCCTAACCCTAACATGTACCCTAATTCTATCCCGTACCCTAAACCGAGCCCTAACCCTAACACTAACCCTAACGCTAACCCTAACCCATACCCTACGCCGTACCCAAAGCCCTCCCCGAACCCGTACCCTAAGCCGTACCCTAAGCCGTACCCTAAGCCTAACCCTAACCCTAGGCTACACTTGACTGCTTCTTCCTCCAATAGATTTCCTAAGCACTAGTGTTTTAAGGAACAGCTTAAAAATAGAATCCTAATGTGATTTCTTTATAATGGGTGTGTTCCTTATCGTATCCTAGTGTCTAAACTCTTCTCCATGGCTGGACCCCCAAATAATATTCCTTTACGTGCTAATGGGTATCTAGAGAGTGGGATAAGTTTAATAACTACCCTAACCCTAACGCGTACCCTAACCCTATCCCCTACCCTAACCCTAACACGTACCATAATCCTAAGCCGTACCCTAAACCGAGCCCTAACCCGAACACTAACCCTAACCCTAACCCTAACCCATACCCTACGCCGTACCCGAAGCCCTCACCGAACCCGTACCCTAAGCCGTACCCTAAGCCGTACCCTAAGCCTAACCCTAACCCTAGGCTACCCTTGACTGCTTCTGCCTCCAATAGATTTCCTAAGCACTAGTGTTTTAAGGAACAGCTTAAAAAGAGAATCATAATGTGATTTCTTTATAATGGGTGTGTTCCTTATCTTATCCTAGTGTCTAAACTCTTCTCCATGGCTGGACCTCCAAATAATATTCCTTTACGTGCTAAGCGGTATCTACAGAGTGGGATAGGTTTAATAACTAACCTAACACTAACGCGTACCCTAACCCTAACCCCTACCCTAACACTAACACGTACCCTAATCCTAACCAAAACCCTAAACCGAGCCCTAACCCTAACACTAACCCTAACCCTAACCCTAACCCATACCCTACGCCGTACCCGAACCCCTCCCCGAACCCGTACCCTAAGCCGTACCCTAAGCCGTACCCTAAGCCGTACCCTAACCCTAGGCTACCCTTCACTGCTTCTGCCTCCAATAGATTTCCTAAGCACTAGTGTTTTAAGGAACAGCTTAAAAAGAGAATCCTAATGTGATTTCTTTATAATGGGTGTGTTCCTTATCTTATCCTAGTGTCTAAACTCTTCTCCATGGCTGGACCTCCAAATAATATTCCTTTACGTGCTAAGGGGTATCTAGAGATTGGGATAGGTTTAATAAATAACCTTACACTAACGCATACCCTAACCCTAACCCCTACCCTAACCCTAACACGTACCCTAATCCTAACCAATACCCTAAGCCGAGCCCTAACCCTAACACTAACCCTAACCCTAACCCTAACCCATACCCTAAGCCGTACCCGAAGCCCTCCCCAAACCCGTACCCTAAGCCGTACCCTAAGCCGTACCCTAAGCCTAACCCTAACCCTAGGCTACCCTTGACTGCTTCTGCCTCCAATAGATTTCCTAAGCACTAGTGTTTTAAGGAACAGCTTAAAAAGAGAATCTTAATGTGATTTCTTTATAATGTGTCTGTTCCTTATCTTATCCTAATGTCTAAACTCTTCTCCATGGCTGGAACTCCAAATAATATTCCTTTACATGCTAAGCGTTATCTAGAGAGTGGGATAGGTTTAATAACTACCCTAACACTAACGCGTACCCTAACCCTAACCCCTACCCTAACACTAACACGTACCCTAATCCTAACCAATACCCTAAACCGAGCCCTAACCCTAACACTAACCCTAACCCTAACCCTAACCCATACCCTACGCCGTACCCGAAGCCCTCCCCGAACCCGTACCCTAAGCCGTACCCTAAGCCTAACCCCAAGCCTAACCCTAACCCTTGGTTACCCTTGACTACTTCTGCCTCCAATAGCTTTCCTAAGCACTAGTGTTTTAAGGAACAGCTTAAAAAGAGAATCCTAATGTGATTTCTTTATAATGGGTGTGTTCCTTATCTTATCCTAGTGTCTAAACTCTTCTCCATGGCTGGACCCCCAAATAATATTCCTTTACGTGCTAAGGGGTATCTAGAGAGTGGGATAGGTTTAATAACTACCCTAACCCTAACGCGTACCCTAAACCTAACCCCTACCCTAACCCTAACATGTACCCTAATTTTATCCCTTACCCTAAACCGAGCCCTAACCCTAACACTAACCCTAACCCTAACCCTAACCCATACCCTACGCCGTACCCAAAGCCCTCCCCGAACCCGTACCCTAAGCCGTACCCTAAGCCGTACCCTAAGCCTAACCCTAACCCTAGGCTACACTTGACTGCTTCTTCCTCCAATAGATTTCCTAAGCACTAGTGTTTTAAGGAACAGCTTAAAAATAGAATCCTAATGTGATTTCTTTATAATGGGTGTGTTCCTTATCGTATCCTAGTGTCTAAACTCTTCTCCATGGCTGGACCCCCAAATAATATTCCTTTACGTGCTAAGGGGTATCTAGAGAGTGGGATAAGTTTAATAACTACCCTAACCCTAACGCGTACCCTAACCCTATCCCCTACCCTAACCCTAACACGTACCCTAATCCTAAGCCGTACCCTAAACCGAGCCCTAACCCGAACACTAACCCTAACCCTAACCCTAACCCATACCCTACGCCGTACCCTAGCCCTCACCGAACCCGTACCCCAAGCCGTACCCTAAGCCTAACCCTAAGCCTAACCCTAACCCTAGGCTACCCTTGACTGCTTCTGCCTCCAATAGATTTCCTAAGCACTAGTGTTTTAAGGAACAGCTTAAAAAGAGAATCCTAATGTGATTTCTTTATAATGGGTGTGTTCCTTATCTTATCCTAGTGTCTAAACTCTTCTCCATGGCTGGACCTCCAAATAATATTCCTTTACGTGCTAAGGGGTATCTACAGAGTGGGATAGGTTTAATAACTAAACTAACACTAACGCGTACCCTAACCCTAACCCCTACCCTAACACTAACACGTACCCTAATCCTAACCAAAACCCTAAACCGAGCCCTAACCCTAACACTAACCCTAACCCTAACCCTAACCCATACCCTACGCTGTACCCGAAGCCCTCCCCGAACCCGTACCCTAAGCCGTACCCTAAGCCTAACCCCAAGCCTAACCCTAACCCTTGGCTACCCTTGACTGCTTCTGCCTCCAATAGATTTCCTAAGCACTAGTGTTTTAAGGAAAAACTTAAAAAGAGAATCCTAATGTGATTTCTTTATAATGGGTGTGTTCCTTATCTTATCCTAGTGTCTAAACTCTTCTCCATGGCTGCACCTCCAAATAATATTCCTTTACGTGCTAAGGGGTATCTAGAGAGTCGGATAGGTTTAATAACTACCCTAACACTAATGCGTACCCTAACCCTAACCCCTACCCTAACCCTAACACGTACACTAATCCTAACCAATACCCTAAACTGAGCCCTAACCCTAACACTAACCCTAACCCTAACCCTAACCCATACCCTACGCCGTACCCGAACCCCTCCCCGAACCCGTACCCTAAGCCGTACCCTAAGCCGTACCCTAAGCCGTACCCTAACCCTAGGCTACCCTTCACTGCTTCTGCCTCCAATAGATTTCCTAAGCACTAGTGTTTTAAGGAACAGCTTAAAAAGAGAATCCTAATATGATTTCTTTATAATGGGTGTGTTCCTTATCTTATCCTAGTGTCTAAACTCTTCTCCATGGCTGGACCTCCAAATAATATTCCTTTACGTGCTAAGGGGTATCTAGAGATTGGGATAGGTTTAATAAATACCCTAACACTAACGCGTACCCTAACCCTAACCCCTACCCTAACCCTAACACGTACCCTAATCCTAACCAATACCCTAAGCCGAGCCCTAACCCTAACACTAACCCTAACCCTAACCCTAACCCATACCCTAAGCCGTATCCGAAGCCCTCCCCAAACCCGTACCCTAAGCCGTACCCTAAGCCGTACCCTAAGCCTAACCCTAACCCTAGGCTACCCTTGACTGCTTCTGCCTCCAATAGATTTCCTAAGCACTAGTGTTTTAAGGAACAGCTTAAAAAGAGAATCCTAATGTGATTTCTT
The DNA here is from genome assembly GCF_965194825.1 of Balaenoptera physalus. Lineage (NCBI taxonomy): Eukaryota > Metazoa > Chordata > Mammalia > Artiodactyla > Balaenopteridae > Balaenoptera > Balaenoptera physalus. The sequence continues at coordinate 167,091 of NW_028126285.1, forward strand.
TATAATGGGTGTGTTCCTTATCTTATCCTAGTGTCTAAACTCTTCTCCATGGCTGGACCTCCAAATAATATTCCTTTACGTGCTAAGGGGTATCTAGAGAGTGGGATAGGGTTAATAACTACCCTAACCCTAACGCGTACCCTAAACCTAACCCCTACCCTAAACCTAACATGTACCCTAATTCTATCCCGTACCCTAAACCGAGCCCTAACCCTAACACTAACCCTAACCCTAACCCTAACCCATACCCTACGCCGTACCCAAAGCCCTCCCCGAACCCGTACCCTAAGCCGTACCCTAAGCCGTACCCTAAGCCTAACCCTAACCCTAGGCTACCCTTGACTGCTTCTTCCTCCAATAGATTTCCTAAGCACTAGTGTTTTAAGGAACAGCTTAAAAATAGAATCCTAATGTGATTTCTTTATAATGGGTGTGTTCCTTATCGTATCCTAGTGTCTAAACTCTTCTCCATGGCTGGACCCCCAAATAATATTCCTTTACGTGCTAAGGGGTATCTAGAGAGTGGGATAAGTTTAATAACTACCCTAACCCTAACGCGTACCCTAACCCTATCCCCTACCCTAACCCTAACACGTACCCTAATCCTAACCCATACCCTAAACCGAGCCCTAACCCGAACACTAACCCTAACCCTAACCCTAACCCATACCCTACGCCGTACCCGAAGCCCTCACCGAACCCGTACCCTAAGCCGTACCCTAAGCCTAACCCTAAGCCTAACCCTAACCCTAGGCTACCCTTGACTGCTTCTGCCTCCAATAGATTTCCTAAGCACTAGTGTTTTAAGGAACAGCTTAAAAAGAGAATCCTAATGTGATTTCTTTATAATGGGTGTGTTCCTTATCTTATCCTAGTGTCTAAACTCTTCTCCATGGCTGGACCTCCAAATAATATTCCTTTACGTGCTAAGGGGTATCTACAGAGTGGGATAGGTTTAATAACTAAACTAACACTAACGCGTACCCTAACCCTAACCCCTACCCTAACACTAACACGTACCCTAATCCTAACCAAAACCCTAAACCGAGCCCTAACCCTAACACTAACCCTAACCCTAACCCTAACCCATACCCTACGCCATACCCGAAGCCCTCCCCGAACCCGTACCCTAAGCCGTACCCTAAGCCTAACCCCAAGCCTAACCCTAACCCTAGGCTACCCTTGACTGCTTCTGCCTCCAATAGATTTCCTAAGCACTAGTGTTTTAAGGAACAACTTAAAAAGAGAATCCTAATGTGATTTCTTTATAATGGGTGTGTTCCTTATCTTATCCTAGGGTCTAAACTCTTCTCCATGGCTGCACCTCCAAATAATATTCCTTTACGTGCTAAGGGGTATCTAGAGAGTCGGATAGGTTTAATAACTACCCTAACACTAACGCGTACCCTAACCCTAACCCCTACCCTAACCCTAACACGTACCCTAATCCTAACCAATACCCTAAACTGAGCCCTAACCCTAACACTAACCCTAACCCTAACCCTAACCCATACCCTACGCCGTACCCGAACCCCTCCCCGAACCCGTACCCTAAGCCGTACCCTAAGCCGTACCCTAACCCTAGGCTACCCTTCACGGCTTCTGCCTCCAATAGATTTCCTAAGCACTAGTGTTTTAAGGAACAGCTTAAAAAGAGAATCCTAATGTGATTTCTTTATAATGGGTGTGTTCCTTATCTTATCCTAGTGTCTAAACTCTTCTCCATGGCTGGACCTCCAAATAATATTCCTTTACGTGCTAAGGGGTATCTAGAGATTGGGATAGGTTTAATAAATACCCTAACACTAACGCGTACCCTAACCCTAACCCCTACCCTAACCCTAACACGTACCCTAATCCTAACCAATACCCTAAGCCGAGCCCTAACCCTAACACTAACCCTAACCCTAACCCTAACCCATACCCTAAGCCGTATCCGAAGCCCTCCCCGAACCCGTACCCTAAGCCGTACCCTAAGCCGTACCCTAAGCCTAACCCTAACCCTAGGCTACCCTTGACTGCTTCTGCCTCCAATAGATTTCCTAAGCACTAGTGTTTTAAGGAACAGCTTAAAAAGAGAATCTTAATGTGATTTCTTTATAATGTGTCTGTTCCTTATCTTATCCTAGTGTCTAAACTCTTCTCCATGGCTGGAACTCCAAGTAATATTCCTTTACATGCTAAGCGGTATCTAGAGAGTGGGATAGGTTTAATAACTACCCTAACACTAACGCGTACCCTAACCCTAACCCCTACCCTAACACTAACACGTACCCTAATCCTAACCAATACCCTAAACCGAGCCCTAACCCTAACACTAACCCTAACCCTAACCCTAACCCATACCCTACGCCGTACCCGAAGCCCTCCCCGAACCCGTACCCTAAGCCGTACCCTAAGCCTAACCCCAAGCCTAACCCTAACCCTTGGTTACCCTTGACTGCTTCTGCCTCCAATAGCTTTCCTAAACACTAGTGTTTTAAGGAACAGCTTAAAAAGAGAATCCTAATGTGATTTCTTTATAATGGGTGTGTTCCTTATCTTATCCTAGTGTCTAAACTCTTCTCCATGGCTGGACCCCCAAATAATATTCCTTTATGTGCTAAGGTGTATCTAGAGTGTGGGATAGGTTTAATAACTACCCTAACCCTAACGCGTACCCTAAACCTAACCCCTACCCTAACCCTAACATGTACCCTAATTCTATCCCGTACCCTAAACCGAGCCCTAACCCTAACACTAACCCTAACCCTAACCCTAACCCATACCCTACGCCGTACCCAAAGCCCTCCCCGAACCCGTACCCTAAGCCGTACCCTAAGCCGTACCCTAAGCCTAACCCTAACCCTAGGCTACCCTTGACTGCTTCTTCCTCCAATAGATTTCCTAAGCACTAGTGTTTTAAGGAACAGCTTAAAAATAGAATCCTAATGTGATTTCTTTATAATGGGTGTGTTCCTTATCGTATCCTAGTGTCTAAACTCTTCTCCATGGCTGGACCCCCAAATAATATTCCTTTACATGCTAAGGGGTATCTAGAGAGTGGGATAGGTTTAATAACTACCCTAACCCTAACGCGTACCCTAACCCTATCCCCTACCCTAACCCTAACACGTACCCTAATCCTAACCCGTACCCTAAACCGAGCCCTAACCCTAACCCTAACCCTAACCCTAACCCTAACCCATACCCTACGCCGTACCCGAAGCCCTCACCGAACCCGTACCCTAAGCCGTACCCTAAGCCTAACCCTAAGCCTAACCCTAACCCTAGGCTACCCTTGACTGCTTCTGCCTCCAATAGATTTCCTAAGCACTAGTGTTTTAAGGAACAGCTTAAAAAGAGAATCCTAATGTGATTTCTTTATAATGGGTGTGTTCCTTATCTTATCCTAGTGTCTAAACTCTTCTCCATGGCTGGACCTCCAAATAATATTCCTTTACGTGCTAAGGGGTATCTACAGAGTGGGATAGGTTAAATAACTAACCTAACACTAACGCGTACCCTAACCCTAACCCCTACCCTAACACTAACACGTACCCTAATCCTAACCAAAACCCTAAACCGAGCCCTAACCCTAACACTAACCCTAACCCTAACCTTAACCCATACCCTACGCCGTACCCGAACCCCTCCCCGAACCCGTACCCTAAGTCGTACCCTAAGCCTAACCCCAAGCCTAACCCTAACCCTAGGCTACCCTTGACTGCTTCTGCCTCCAATAGATTTCCTAAGCACTAGTGTTTTAAGGAACAGCTTAAAAAGAGAATCCTAATGTGATTTCTTTATAATGGGTGTGTTCCTTATCTTATCCTAGTGTCTAAACTCTTCTCCATGGCTGGACCTCCAAATAATATTCCTTTACGTGCTAAGGGGTATCTAGAGATTGGGATAGGTTTAATAAATACCCTAACACTAACGCGTACCCTAACCCTAACCCCTACCCTAACCCTAACACGTACCCTAATCCTAACCAATACCCTAAGCCGAGCCCTAACCCTAACACTAACCCTAACCCTAACCCTAACCCATACCCTAAGCCGTACCCGAAGCCCTCCCCAAACCCGTACCCTAAGCCGTACCCTAAGCCGTACCCTAAGCCTAACCCTAACCCTAGGCTACCCTTGACTGCTTCTGCCTCCAATAGATTTCCTAAGCACTAGTGTTTTAAGGAACAGCTTAAAAAGAGAATCCTAATGTGATTTCTTTATAATGTGTCTGTTCCTTATCTTATCCTAGTGTCTAAACTCTTCTCCATGGCTGGAACTCCAAATAATATTCCTTTACGTGCTAAGCGGTATCTAGAGAGTGGGATAGGTTTAATAACTACCCTAACACTAACGCGTACCCTAACCCTAACCCCTACCCTAACACTAACACGTACCCTAATCCTAACCAATACCCTAAACCGAGCCCTAACCCTAACACTAACCCTAACCCTAACCCTAACCCATACACTACGCCGTACCCGAAGCCCTCCCCGAACCCGTACCCTAAGCCGTACCCTAAGCCTAACCCCAAGCCTAACCCTAACCCTTGGTTACCCTTGACTGCTTCTGCCTCCAATAGCTTTCCTAAGCACTAGTGTTTTAAGGAACAGCTTAAAAAGAGAATCCTAATGTGATTTCTTTATAATGGGTGTGTTCCTTATCTTATCCTAGTGTCTAAACTCTTCTCCATGGCTGGACCCCCAAATAATATTCCTTTACGTGCTAAGGGGTATCTAGAGAGTGGGATAGGTTTAATAACTACCCTAACCCTAACGCGTACCCTAACCCTATCCCCTACCCTAACCCTAACACGTACCCTAATCCTAACCCGTACCCTAAACCGAGCCCTAACCCTAACACTAACCCTAACCCTAACCCTAACCCATACCCTACGCCGTACCCGAAGCCCTCACCGAACCCGTACCCTAAGCCGTACCCTAAGCCTAACCCTAAGCCTAACCCTAACCCTAGGCTACCCTTGACTGCTTCTGCCTCCAATAGATTTCCTAAGCACTAGTGTTTTAAGGAACAGCTTAAAAAGAGAATCCTAATGTGATTTCTTTATAATGGGTGTGTTCCTTATCTTATCCTAGTGTCTAAACTCTTCTCCATGGCTGGACCCCCAAATAATATTCCTTTACGTGCTAAGGGGTATCTAGAGAGTGGGATAGGTTTAATAACTACCCTAACCCTAACGCGTACCCTAACCCTATCCCCTACCCTAACCCTAACACGTACCCTAATCCTAACCCGTACCCTAAACCGAGCCCTAACCCTAACACTAACCCTAACCCTAACCCTAACCCATACCCTATGCCGTACCCGAAGCCCTCACCGAACCCGTACCCTAAGCCGTACCCTAAGCCTAACCCTAAGCCTAACCCTAACCCTAGGCTACCCTTGACTGCTTCTGCCTCCAATAGATTTCCTAAGCACTAGTGTTTTAAGGAACAGCTTAAAAAGTGAATCCTAATGTGATTTCTTTATAATGGGTGTGTTCCTTATCTTATCCTAGTGTCTAAACTCTTCTCCATGGCTGGACCTCCAAATAATATTCCTTTACGTGCTAAGGGGTATCTACAGAGTGGGATAGGTTTAATAACTAACCTAACACTAACGCGTACCCTAACCCTAACCCCTACCCTAACACTAACACGTACCCTAATCCTAACGAAAACCCTAAACCGAGCCCTAACCCTAACACTAACCCTAACCCTAACCCTAACCCATACCCTATGCCGTACCCGAACCCCTCCCCGAACCCGTACCCTAAGCCGTACCCTAAGCCTAACCCCAAGCCTAACCCTAACCCTAGGCTACCCTTGACTGCTTCTGCCTCCAATAGATTTCCTAAGCACTAGTGTTTTAAGGAACAACTTAAAAAGAGAATCCTAATGTGATTTCTTTATAATGGGTGTGTTCCTTATCTTATCCTAGTGTCTAAACTCTTCTCCATGGCTGCACCTCCAAATAATATTCCTTTACGTGCTAAGGGGTATCTAGAGAGTGGGATAGGTTTAATAACTACCCTAACACTAACGCGTACCCTAACCCTAACCCCTACCCTAACCCTAACACGTACCCTAATCCTAACCAATACCCTAAACCGAGCCCTAACCCTAACACTAACCCTAACCCTTACCCATACCCTACGCCGTACCCGAAGCCCTCCCCGAACCCGTACCCTAAGCCGTACCCTAAGCCGTACCCTAAGCCTAACCCTAACCCTAGGCTACCCTTGACTGCTTCTGCCTCCAATAGATTTCCTAAGCACTAGTGTTTTAAGGAACAACTTAAAAAGAGAATCCTAATGTGATTTCTTTATAATGGGTGTGTTCCTTATCTTATCCTAGTGTCTAAACTCTTCTCCATGGCTGGACCTCCAAATAATATTCCTTTACGTGCTAAGGGGTATCTAGAGATTGGGATAGGTTTAATAAATACCCTAACACTAACGCGTACCCTAACCCTTACCCCTACCCTAACCCTAACACGTACCCTAATCCTAACCAATACCCTAAGCCGAGCCCTAACCCTAACACTAACCCTAACCCTAACCCTAAACCATACCCTAAGCCGTACCCGAAGCCCTCCCCAAACCCGTACCCTAAGCCGTACCCTAAGCCGTACCCTAAGCCTAACCCTAACCCTAGGCTACCCTTGACTGCTTCTGCCTCCAATAGATTTCCTAAGCACTAGTGTTTTAAGGAACAGCTTAAAAAGAGAATCCTAATGTGATTTCTTTATAATGTGTCTGTTCCTTATCTTATCCTAGTGTCTAAACTCTTCTCCATGGCTGGAACTCCAAATAATATTCCTTTACGTGCTAAGCGGTATCTAGAGAGTGGGATAGGTTTAATAACTACCCTAACACTAACGCGTACCCTAACCCTAACCCCTACCCTAACACTAACACGTACCCTAATCCTAACCAATACCCTAAACCGAGCCCTAACCCTAACACTAACCCTAACCCTAACCCTAACCCATACCCTACGCCGTACCCGAAGCCCTCCCCGAACCCGTACCCTAAGCCGTACCCTAAGCCTAACCCCAAGCCTAACCCTAACCCTTGGTTACCCTTGACTGCTTCTGCCTCCAATAGCTTTCCTAAGCACTAGTGTTTTAAGGAACAGCTTAAAAAGAGAATCCTAATGTGATTTCTTTATAATGGGTGTGTTCCTTATCTTATCCTAGTGTCTAAACTCTTCTCCATGGCTGCACCTCCAAATAATATTCCTTTACGTGCTAAGGGGTATCTAGAGAGTCGGATAGGTTTAATAACTACCCTAACACTAATGCGTACCCTAACCCTAACCCCTACCCTAACCCTAACACGTACACTAATCCTAACCAATACCCTAAACTGAGCCCTAACCCTAACACTAACCCTAACCCTAACCCTAACCCATACCCTACGCCGTACCCGAACCCCTCCCCGAACCCGTACCCTAAGCCGTACCCTAAGCCGTACCCTAAGCCGTACCCTAACCCTAGGCTACCCTTCACTGCTTCTGCCTCCAATAGATTTCCTAAGCACTAGTGTTTTAAGGAACAGCTTAAAAAGAGAATCCTAATATGATTTCTTTATAATGGGTGTGTTCCTTATCTTATCCTAGTGTCTAAACTCTTCTCCATGGCTGGACCTCCAAATAATATTCCTTTACGTGCTAAGGGGTATCTAGAGATTGGGATAGGTTTAATAAATACCCTAACACTAACGCGTACCCTAACCCTAACCCCTACCCTAACCCTAACACGTACCCTAATCCTAACCAATACCCTAAGCCGAGCCCTAACCCTAACACTAACCCTAACCCTAACCCTAACCCATACCCTAAGCCGTATCCGAAGCCCTCCCCAAACCCGTACCCTAAGCCGTACCCTAAGCCGTACCCTAAGCCTAACCCTAACCCTAGGCTACCCTTGACTGCTTCTGCCTCCAATAGATTTCCTAAGCACTAGTGTTTTAAGGAACAGCTTAAAAAGAGAATCCTAATGTGATTTCTTTATAATGGGTGTGTTCCTTATCTTATCCTAGTGTCTAAACTCTTCTCCATGGCTGGACCTCCAAATAATATTCCTTTACGTGCTAAGGGGTATCTAGAGAGTGGGATAGGGTTAATAACTACCCTAACCCTAACGCGTACCCTAAACCTAACCCCTACCCTAAACCTAACATGTACCCTAATTCTATCCCGTACCCTAAACCGAGCCCTAACCCTAACACTAACCCTAACCCTAACCCTAACCCATACCCTACGCCGTACCCAAAGCCCTCCCCGAACCCGTACCCTAAGCCGTACCCTAAGCCGTACCCTAAGCCTAACCCTAACCCTAGGCTACCCTTGACTGCTTCTTCCTCCAATAGATTTCCTAAGCACTAGTGTTTTAAGGAACAGCTTAAAAATAGAATCCTAATGTGATTTCTTTATAATGGGTGTGTTCCTTATCGTATCCTAGTGTCTAAACTCTTCTCCATGGCTGGACCCCCAAATAATATTCCTTTACGTGCTAAGGGGTATCTAGAGAGTGGGATAAGTTTAATAACTACCCTAACCCTAACGCGTACCCTAACCCTATCCCCTACCCTAACCCTAACACGTACCCTAATCCTAACCCATACCCTAAACCGAGCCCTAACCCGAACACTAACCCTAACCCTAACCCTAACCCATACCCTACGCCGTACCCGAAGCCCTCACCGAACCCGTACCCTAAGCCGTACCCTAAGCCTAACCCTAAGCCTAACCCTAACCCTAGGCTACCCTTGACTGCTTCTGCCTCCAATAGATTTCCTAAGCACTAGTGTTTTAAGGAACAGCTTAAAAAGAGAATCCTAATGTGATTTCTTTATAATGGGTGTGTTCCTTATCTTATCCTAGTGTCTAAACTCTTCTCCATGGCTGGACCTCCAAATAATATTCCTTTACGTGCTAAGGGGTATCTACAGAGTGGGATAGGTTTAATAACTAAACTAACACTAACGCGTACCCTAACCCTAACCCCTACCCTAACACTAACACGTACCCTAATCCTAACCAAAACCCTAAACCGAGCCCTAACCCTAACACTAACCCTAACCCTAACCCTAACCCATACCCTACGCCATACCCGAAGCCCTCCCCGAACCCGTACCCTAAGCCGTACCCTAAGCCTAACCCCAAGCCTAACCCTAACCCTAGGCTACCCTTGACTGCTTCTGCCTCCAATAGATTTCCTAAGCACTAGTGTTTTAAGGAACAACTTAAAAAGAGAATCCTAATGTGATTTCTTTATAATGGGTGTGTTCCTTATCTTATCCTAGGGTCTAAACTCTTCTCCATGGCTGCACCTCCAAATAATATTCCTTTACGTGCTAAGGGGTATCTAGAGAGTCGGATAGGTTTAATAACTACCCTAACACTAACGCGTACCCTAACCCTAACCCCTACCCTAACCCTAACACGTACCCTAATCCTAACCAATACCCTAAACTGAGCCCTAACCCTAACACTAACCCTAACCCTAACCCTAACCCATACCCTACGCCGTACCCGAACCCCTCCCCGAACCCGTACCCTAAGCCGTACCCTAAGCCGTACCCTAACCCTAGGCTACCCTTCACGGCTTCTGCCTCCAATAGATTTCCTAAGCACTAGTGTTTTAAGGAACAGCTTAAAAAGAGAATCCTAATGTGATTTCTTTATAATGGGTGTGTTCCTTATCTTATCCTAGTGTCTAAACTCTTCTCCATGGCTGGACCTCCAAATAATATTCCTTTACGTGCTAAGGGGTATCTAGAGATTGGGATAGGTTTAATAAATACCCTAACACTAACGCGTACCCTAACCCTAACCCCTACCCTAACCCTAACACGTACCCTAATCCTAACCAATACCCTAAGCCGAGCCCTAACCCTAACACTAACCCTAACCCTAACCCTAACCCATACCCTAAGCCGTATCCGAAGCCCTCCCCGAACCCGTACCCTAAGCCGTACCCTAAGCCGTACCCTAAGCCTAACCCTAACCCTAGGCTACCCTTGACTGCTTCTGCCTCCAATAGATTTCCTAAGCACTAGTGTTTTAAGGAACAGCTTAAAAAGAGAATCTTAATGTGATTTCTTTATAATGTGTCTGTTCCTTATCTTATCCTAGTGTCTAAACTCTTCTCCATGGCTGGAACTCCAAGTAATATTCCTTTACATGCTAAGCGGTATCTAGAGAGTGGGATAGGTTTAATAACTACCCTAACACTAACGCGTACCCTAACCCTAACCCCTACCCTAACACTAACACGTACCCTAATCCTAACCAATACCCTAAACCGAGCCCTAACCCTAACACTAACCCTAACCCTAACCCTAACCCATACCCTACGCCGTACCCGAAGCCCTCCCCGAACCCGTACCCTAAGCCGTACCCTAAGCCTAACCCCAAGCCTAACCCTAACCCTTGGTTACCCTTGACTGCTTCTGCCTCCAATAGCTTTCCTAAACACTAGTGTTTTAAGGAACAGCTTAAAAAGAGAATCCTAATGTGATTTCTTTATAATGGGTGTGTTCCTTATCTTATCCTAGTGTCTAAACTCTTCTCCATGGCTGGACCCCCAAATAATATTCCTTTATGTGCTAAGGTGTATCTAGAGTGTGGGATAGGTTTAATAACTACCCTAACCCTAACGCGTACCCTAAACCTAACCCCTACCCTAACCCTAACATGTACCCTAATTCTATCCCGTACCCTAAACCGAGCCCTAACCCTAACACTAACCCTAACCCTAACCCTAACCCATACCCTACGCCGTACCCAAAGCCCTCCCCGAACCCGTACCCTAAGCCGTACCCTAAGCCGTACCCTAAGCCTAACCCTAACCCTAGGCTACCCTTGACTGCTTCTTCCTCCAATAGATTTCCTAAGCACTAGTGTTTTAAGGAACAGCTTAAAAATAGAATCCTAATGTGATTTCTTTATAATGGGTGTGTTCCTTATCGTATCCTAGTGTCTAAACTCTTCTCCATGGCTGGACCCCCAAATAATATTCCTTTACATGCTAAGGGGTATCTAGAGAGTGGGATAGGTTTAATAACTACCCTAACCCTAACGCGTACCCTAACCCTATCCCCTACCCTAACCCTAACACGTACCCTAATCCTAACCCGTACCCTAAACCGAGCCCTAACCCTAACCCTAACCCTAACCCTAACCCTAACCCATACCCTACGCCGTACCCGAAGCCCTCACCGAACCCGTACCCTAAGCCGTACCCTAAGCCTAACCCTAAGCCTAACCCTAACCCTAGGCTACCCTTGACTGCTTCTGCCTCCAATAGATTTCCTAAGCACTAGTGTTTTAAGGAACAGCTTAAAAAGAGAATCCTAATGTGATTTCTTTATAATGGGTGTGTTCCTTATCTTATCCTAGTGTCTAAACTCTTCTCCATGGCTGGACCTCCAAATAATATTCCTTTACGTGCTAAGGGGTATCTACAGAGTGGGATAGGTTAAATAACTAACCTAACACTAACGCGTACCCTAACCCTAACCCCTACCCTAACACTAACACGTACCCTAATCCTAACCAAAACCCTAAACCGAGCCCTAACCCTAACACTAACCCTAACCCTAACCTTAACCCATACCCTACGCCGTACCCGAACCCCTCCCCGAACCCGTACCCTAAGTCGTACCCTAAGCCTAACCCCAAGCCTAACCCTAACCCTAGGCTACCCTTGACTGCTTCTGCCTCCAATAGATTTCCTAAGCACTAGTGTTTTAAGGAACAGCTTAAAAAGAGAATCCTAATGTGATTTCTTTATAATGGGTGTGTTCCTTATCTTATCCTAGTGTCTAAACTCTTCTCCATGGCTGGACCTCCAAATAATATTCCTTTACGTGCTAAGGGGTATCTAGAGATTGGGATAGGTTTAATAAATACCCTAACACTAACGCGTACCCTAACCCTAACCCCTACCCTAACCCTAACACGTACCCTAATCCTAACCAATACCCTAAGCCGAGCCCTAACCCTAACACTAACCCTAACCCTAACCCTAACCCATACCCTAAGCCGTACCCGAAGCCCTCCCCAAACCCGTACCCTAAGCCGTACCCTAAGCCGTACCCTAAGCCTAACCCTAACCCTAGGCTACCCTTGACTGCTTCTGCCTCCAATAGATTTCCTAAGCACTAGTGTTTTAAGGAACAGCTTAAAAAGAGAATCCTAATGTGATTTCTTTATAATGTGTCTGTTCCTTATCTTATCCTAGTGTCTAAACTCTTCTCCATGGCTGGAACTCCAAATAATATTCCTTTACGTGCTAAGCGGTATCTAGAGAGTGGGATAGGTTTAATAACTACCCTAACACTAACGCGTACCCTAACCCTAACCCCTACCCTAACACTAACACGTACCCTAATCCTAACCAATACCCTAAACCGAGCCCTAACCCTAACACTAACCCTAACCCTAACCCTAACCCATACACTACGCCGTACCCGAAGCCCTCCCCGAACCCGTACCCTAAGCCGTACCCTAAGCCTAACCCTAAGCCTAACCCTAACCCTTGGTTACCCTTGACTGCTTCTGCCTCCAATAGCTTTCCTAAGCACTAGTGTTTTAAGGAACAGCTTAAAAAGAGAATCCTAATGTGATTTCTTTATAATGGGTGTGTTCCTTATCTTATCCTAGTGTCTAAACTCTTCTCCATGGCTGGACCCCCAAATAATATTCCTTTACGTGCTAAGGGGTATCTAGAGAGTGGGATAGGTTTAATAACTACCCTAACCCTAACGCGTACCCTAACCCTATCCCCTACCCTAACCCTAACACGTACCCTAATCCTAACCCGTACCCTAAACCGAGCCCTAACCCTAACACTAACCCTAACCCTAACCCTAACCCATACCCTACGCCGTACCCGAAGCCCTCACCGAACCCGTACCCTAAGCCGTACCCTAAGCCTAACCCTAAGCCTAACCCTAACCCTAGGCTACCCTTGACTGCTTCTGCCTCCAATAGATTTCCTAAGCACTAGTGTTTTAAGGAACAGCTTAAAAAGAGAATCCTAATGTGATTTCTTTATAATGGGTGTGTTCCTTATCTTATCCTAGTGTCTAAACTCTTCTCCATGGCTGGACCCCCAAATAATATTCCTTTACGTGCTAAGGGGTATCTAGAGAGTGGGATAGGTTTAATAACTACCCTAACCCTAACGCGTACCCTAACCCTATCCCCTACCCTAACCCTAACACGTACCCTAATCCTAACCCGTACCCTAAACCGAGCCCTAACCCTAACACTAACCCTAACCCTAACCCTAACCCATACCCTATGCCGTACCCGAAGCCCTCACCGAACCCGTACCCTAAGCCGTACCCTAAGCCTAACCCTAAGCCTAACCCTAACCCTAGGCTACCCTTGACTGCTTCTGCCTCCAATAGATTTCCTAAGCACTAGTGTTTTAAGGAACAGCTTAAAAAGTGAATCCTAATGTGATTTCTTTATAATGGGTGTGTTCCTTATCTTATCCTAGTGTCTAAACTCTTCTCCATGGCTGGACCTCCAAATAATATTCCTTTACGTGCTAAGGGGTATCTACAGAGTGGGATAGGTTTAATAACTAACCTAACACTAACGCGTACCCTAACCCTAACCCCTACCCTAACACTAACACGTACCCTAATCCTAACGAAAACACTAAACCGAGCCCTAACCCTAACACTAACCCTAACCCTAACCCTAACCCATACCCTATGCCGTACCCGAACCCCTCCCCGAACCCGTACCCTAAGCCGTACCCTAAGCCTAACCCCAAGCCTAACCCTAACCCTAGGCTACCCTTGACTGCTTCTGCCTCCAATAGATTTCCTAAGCACTAGTGTTTTAAGGAACAACTTAAAAAGAGAATCCTAATGTGATTTCTTTATAATGGGTGTGTTCCTTATCTTATCCTAGTGTCTAAACTCTTCTCCATGGCTGCACCTCCAAATAATATTCCTTTACGTGCTAAGGGGTATCTAGAGAGTGGGATAGGTTTAATAACTACCCTAACACTAACGCGTACCCTAACCCTAACCCCTACCCTAACCCTAACACGTACCCTAATCCTAACCAATACCCTAAACCGAGCCCTAACCCTAACACTAACCCTAACCCTTACCCATACCCTACGCCGTACCCGAAGCCCTCCCCGAACCCGTACCCTAAGCCGTACCCTAAGCCGTACCCTAAGCCTAACCCTAACCCTAGGCTACCCTTGACTGCTTCTGCCTCCAATAGATTTCCTAAGCACTAGTGTTTTAAGGAACAACTTAAAAAGAGAATCCTAATGTGATTTCTTTATAATGGGTGTGTTCCTTATCTTATCCTAGTGTCTAAACTCTTCTCCATGGCTGGACCTCCAAATAATATTCCTTTACGTGCTAAGGGGTATCTAGAGATTGGGATAGGTTTAATAAATACCCTAACACTAACGCGTACCCTAATCCTTACCCCTACCCTAACCCTAACACGTACCCTAATCCTAACCAATACCCTAAGCCGAGCCCTAACCCTAACACTAACCCTAACCCTAACCCTAAACCATACCCTAAGCCGTACCCGAAGCCCTCCCCAAACCCGTACCCTAAGCCGTACCCTAAGCCGTACCCTAAGCCTAACCCTAACCCTAGGCTACCCTTGACTGCTTCTGCCTCCAATAGATTTCCTAAGCACTAGTGTTTTAAGGAACAGCTTAAAAAGAGAATCCTAATGTGATTTCTTTATAATGTGTCTGTTCCTTATCTTATCCTAGTGTCTAAACTCTTCTCCATGGCTGGAACTCCAAATAATATTCCTTTACGTGCTAAGCGGTATCTAGAGAGTGGGATAGGTTTAATAACTACCCTAACACTAACGCGTACCCTAACCCTAACCCCTACCCTAACACTAACACGTACCCTAATCCTAACCAATACCCTAAACCGAGCCCTAACCCTAACACTAACCCTAACCCTAACCCTAACCCATACCCTACGCCGTACCCGAAGCCCTCCCCGAACCCGTACCCTAAGCCGTACCCTAAGCCTAACCCCAAGCCTAACCCTAACCCTTGGTTACCCTTGACTGCTTCTGCCTCCAATAGCTTTCCTAAGCACTAGTGTTTTAAGGAACAGCTTAAAAAGAGAATCCTAATGTGATTTCTTTATAATGGGTGTGTTCCTTATCTTATCCTAGTGTCTAAACTCTTCTCCATGGCTGGACCCCCAAATAATATTCCTTTACGTGCTAAGGTGTATCTAGAGAGTGGGATAGGTTTAATAACTACCCTAACCCTAACGCGTACCCTAAACCTAACCCCTACCCTAACCCTAACATGTACCCTAATTCTATCCCGTACCCTAAACCGAGCCCTAACCCTAACACTAACCCTAACCCTAACCCTAACCCATACCCTACGCCGTACCCAAAGTCCTCCCCGAACCCGTACCGTAAGCCGTACCCTAAGCCGTACCCTAAGCCTAACCCTAACCCTAGGCTACCCTTGACTGCTTCTTCCTCCAATAGATTTCCTAAGCACTAGTGTTTTAAGGAACAGCTTAAAAAGAGAATCCTAATGTGATTTCTTTATAATGGGTGTGTTCCTTATCTTATCCTAGTGTCTAAACTCTTCTCCATGGCTGGACCCCCAAATAATATTCCTTTACGTGCTAAGGGGTATCTAGAGAGTGGGATAGGTTTAATAACTACCCTAACTCTAACGCGTACCCTAACCCTATCCCCTACCCTAACCCTAACACGTACCCTAATCCTAACCCGTACCCTAAACCGAGCCCTAACCCTAACACTAACCCTAACCCTAACCCTAACCCATACCCTACGCCGTACCCGAAGCCCTCACCGAACCCGTACCCTAAGCCGTACCCTAAGCCTAACCCTAAGCCTAACCCTAACCCTAGGCTACCCTTGACTGCTTCTGCCTCCAATAGATTTCCTAAGCACTAGTGTTTTAAGGAACAGCTTAAAAAGAGAATCCTAATGTGATTTCTTTATAATGGGTGTGTTCCTTATCTTATCCTAGTGTCTAAACTCTTCTCCATGGCTGGACCTCCAAATAATATTCCTTTACGTGCTAAGGGGTATCTACAGAGTGGGATAGGTTAAATAACTAACCTAACACTAACGCGTACCCTAACCCTAACCCCTACCCTAACACTAACACGTACCCTAATCCTAACCAAAACCCTAAACCGAGCCCTAACCCTAACACTAACCCTAACCCTAACCTTAACCCATACCCTACGCCGTACCCGAACCCCTCCCCGAACCCGTACCCTAAGTCGTACCCTAAGCCTAACCCCAAGCCTAACCCTAACCCTAGGCTACCCTTGACTGCTTCTGCCTCCAATAGATTTCCTAAGCACTAGTGTTTTAAGGAACAGCTTAAAAAGAGAATCCTAATGTGATTTCTTTATAATGGGTGTGTTCCTTATCTTATCCTAGTGTCTAAACTCTTCTCCATGGCTGGACCTCCAAATAATATTCCTTTACGTGCTAAGGGGTATCTAGAGATTGGGATAGGTTTAATAAATACCCTAACACTAACGCGTACCCTAACCCTAACCCCTACCCTAACCCTAACACGTACCCTAAACCTAACCAATACCCTAAGCCGAGCCCTAACCCTAACACTAACCCTAACCCTAACCCTAACCCATACCCTAAGCCGTACCCGAAGCCCTCCCCAAACCCGTACCCTAAGCCGTACCCTAAGCCGTACCCTAAGCCTAACCCTAACCCTAGGCTACCCTTGACTGCTTCTGCCTCCAATAGATTTCCTAAGCACTAGTGTTTTAAGGAACAGCTTAAAAAGAGAATCCTAATGTGATTTCTTTATAATGTGTCTGTTCCTTATCTTATCCTAGTGTCTAAACTCTTCTCCATGGCTGGAACTCCAAATAATATTCCTTTACGTGCTAAGCGGTATCTAGAGAGTGGGATAGGTTTAATAACTACCCTAACACTAACGCGTACCCTAACCCTAACCCCTACCCTAACACTAACACGTACCCTAATCCTAACCAATACCCTAAACCGAGCCCTAACCCTAACACTAACCCTAACCCTAACCCTAACCCATACCCTACGCCGTACCCGAAGCCCTCCCCGAACCCTTACCCTAAGCCGTACCCTAAGCCTAACCCCAAGCCTAACCCTAACCCTTGGTTACCCTTGACTGCTTCTGCCTCCAATAGCTTTCCTAAGCACTAGTGTTTTAAGGAACAGCTTAAAAAGAGAATCCTAATGTGATTTCTTTATAATGGGTGTGTTCCTTATCTTATCCTAGTGTCTAAACTCTTCTCCATGGCTGGACCCCCAAATAATATTCCTTTACGTGCTAAGGTGTATCTAGAGAGTGGGATAGGTTTAATAACTACCCTAACCCTAACGCGTACCCTAAACCTAACCCCTACCCTAACCCTAACATGTACCCTAATTCTATCCCGTACCCTAAACCGAGCCCTAACCCTAACACTAACCCTAACCCTAACCCTAACCCATACCCTACGCCGCACCCAAAGTCCTCCCCGAACCCGTACAGTAAGCCGTACCCTAAGCCGTACCCTAAGCCTAACCCTAACCCTAGGCTACCCTTGACTGCTTCTTCCTCCAATAGATTTCCTAAGCACTAGTGTTTTAAGGAACAGCTTAAAAAGAGAATCCTAATGTGATTTCTTTATAATGGGTGTGTTCCTTATCTTATCCTAGTGTCTAAACTCTTCTCCATGGCTGGACCCCCAAATAATATTCCTTTACGTGCTAAGGGGTATCTAGAGAGTGGGATAGGTTTAATAACTACCCTAACACTAACGCGTACCCTAACCCTATCCCCTACCCTAACCCTAACACGTACCCTAATCCTAACCCGTACCCTAAACCGAGCCCTAACCCTAACACTAACCCTAACCCTAACCCTAACCCATACCCTACGCCGTACCCGAAGCCCTCACCGAACCCGTACCCTAAGCCGTACCCTAAGCCTAACCCTAAGCCTAACCCTAACCCTAGGCTACCCTTGACTGCTTCTGCCTCCAATAGATTTCCTAAGCACTAGTGTTTTAAGGAACAGCTTAAAAAGTGAATCCTAATGTGATTTCTTTATAATGGGTGTGTTCCTTATCTTATCCTAGTGTCTAAACTCTTCTCCATGGCTGGACCTCCAAATAATATTCCTTTACGTGCTAAGGGGTATCTACAGAGTGGGATAGTTTTAATAACTAACCTAACACTAACGCGTACCCTAACCCTAACCCCTACCCTAACACTAACACGTACCCTAATCCTAAAGAAAACCCTAAACCGAGCCCTAACCCTAACACTAACCCTAACCCTAACCCTAACCCATACCCTACGCCGTACCCGAACCCCTCCCCGAACCCGTACCCTAAGCCGTACCCTAAGCCTAACCCCAAGCCTAACCCTAACCCTAGGCTACCCTTGACTGCTTCTGCCTCCAATAGATTTCCTAAGCACTAGTGTTTTAAGGAACAACTTAAAAAGAGAATCCTAATGTGATTTCTTTATAATGGGTGTGTTCCTTATCTTATCCTAGTGTCTAAACTCTTCTCCATGGCTGCACCTCCAAATAATATTCCTTTACGTGCTAAGGGGTATCTAGAGAGTGGGATAGGTTTAATAACTACCCTAACACTAACGCGTACCCTAACCCTAACCCCTACCCTAACCCTAACACGTACCCTAATCCTAACCAATACCCTAAACCGAGCCCTAACCCTAACACTAACCCTAACCCTTACCCATACCCTACGCCGTACCCGAAGCCCTCCCCGAACCCGTACCCTAAGCCGTACCCTAAGCCGTACCCTAAGCCTAACCCTAACCCTAGGCTACCCTTGACTGCTTCTGCCTCCAATAGATTTCCTAAGCACTAGTGTTTTAAGGAACAACTTAAAAAGAGAATCCTAATGTCATTTCTTTATAATGGGTGTGTTCCTTATCTTATCCTAGTGTCTAAACTCTTCTCCATGGCTGGACCTCCAAATAATATTCCTTTACGTGCTGAGGGGTATCTAGAGAGTGGGATAGGTTTAATAACTACCCTAACACTAACGCGTACCATAACCCTAACCCCTACCCTAACACTAACTCGTACCCTAATCCTAACCAATACCCTAAACCGAGCCCTAACCCTAACACTAACCCTAACCCTAACCCTAACCCATACCCTACGCCGTACCCGAAGCCCTCCCCGAACCAGTACCCTAAGCCGTACCCTAAGCCGTACCCTAAGCCTAAACCTAACCCTAGGCTACCCTTCACTGCTTCTGCCTCCAATAGATTTCCTAAGCACTAGTGTTTTAAGGAACAGCTTAAAAAGAGAATCCTAATGAGATTTCTTTATAATGGGTGTGTTCCTTATCTTATCCTAGTGTCTAAACTCTTCTCCATGGCTGGACCCCCAAATAATATTCCTTTACGTGCTAAGGTGTATCTAGAGAGTGGGATAGGTTTAATAACTACCCTAACCCTAACGCGTACCCTAAACCTAACCCCTACCCTAACCCTAACATGTACCCTAATTCTATCCCGTACCCTAAACCGAGCCCTAAACCTAACACTAACCCTAACCCTAACCCTAACCCATACCCTACGCCGTACCCAAAGCCCTCCCCGAACCCGTACCCTAAGCCGTACCCTAAGCCGTACCCTAAGCCTAACCCTAACCCTAGGCTACCCTTGACTGCTTCTTCCTCCAATAGATTTCCTAAGCACTAGTGTTTTAAGGAACAGCTTAAAAATAGAATCCTAATGTGATTTCTTTATAATGGGTGTGTTCCTTATCGTATCCTAGTGTCTAAACTCTTCTCCATGGCTGGACCCCCAAATAATATTCCTTTACGTGCTAAGGGGTATCTAGAGAGTGGTATAGGTTTAATAACTACCCTAACCCTAACGCGTACCCTAACCCTATCCCCTACCCTAACCCTAACACGTACCCTAATCCTAACCCGTACCCTAAACCGAGCCCTAAACCTAACCCTAACCCTAACCCTAACCCTAACCCATACCCTACGCCGTACCCGAAGCCCTCACCGAACCCGTACCCTAAGCCGTACCCTAAGCCTAACCCTAAGCCTAACCCTAACCCTAGGCTACCCTTGACTGCTTCTGCCTCCAATAGATTTCCTAAGCACTAGTGTTTTAAGGAACAGCTTAAAAAGAGAATCCTAATGTGATTTCTTTATAATGGGTGTGTTCCTTATCTTATCCTAGTGTCTAAACTCTTCTCCATGGCTGGACCTCCAAATAATATTCCTTTACGTGCTAAGGGGTATCTACAGAGTGGGATAGGTTAAATAACTAACCTAACACTAACGCGTACCCTAACCCTAACCCCTACCCTAACACTAACACGTACCCTAATCCTAACCAAAACCCTAAACCGAGCCCTAACCCTAACACTAACCCTAACCCTAACCTTAACCCATACCCTACGCCGTACCCGAACCCCTCCCCGAACCCGTACCCTAAGTCGTACCCTAAGCCTAACCCCAAGCCTAACCCTAACCCTAGGCTACCCTTGACTGCTTCTGCCTCCAATAGATTTCCTAAGCACTAGTGTTTTAAGGAACAGCTTAAAAAGAGAATCCTAATGTGATTTCTTTATAATGGGTGTGTTCCTTATCTTATCCTAGTGTCTAAACTCTTCTCCATGGCTGGACCTCCAAATAATATTCCTTTACGTGCTAAGGGGTATCTAGAGATTGGGATAGGTTTAATAAATACCCTAACACTAACGCGTACCCTAACCCTAACCCCTACCCTAACCCTAACACGTACCCTAAACCTAACCAATACCCTAAGCCGAGCCCTAACCCTAACACTAACCCTAACCCTAACCCTAACCCATACCCTACGCCGCACCCAAAGTCCTCCCCAAACCCGTACCCTAAGCCGTACCCTAAGCCGTACCCTAAGCCTAACCCTAACCCTAGGCTACCCTTGACTGCTTCTTCCTCCAATAGATTTCCTAAGCACTAGTGTTTTAAGGAACAGCTTAAAAAGAGAATCCTAATGTGATTTCTTTATAATGGGTGTGTTCCTTATCTTATCCTAGTGTCTAAACTCTTCTCCATGGCTGGACCCCCAAATAATATTCCTTTACGTGCTAAGGGGTATCTAGAGAGTGGGATAGGTTTAATAACTACCCTAACACTAACGCGTACCCTAACCCTATCCCCTACCCTAACCCTAACACGTACCCTAATCCTAACCCGTACCCTAAACCGAGCCCTAACCCTAACACTAACCCTAACCCTAACCCTAACCCATACCCTACGCCGTACCCGAAGCCCTCACCGAACCCGTACCCTAAGCCGTACCCTAAGCCTAACCCTAAGCCTAACCCTAACCCTAGGCTACCCTTGACTGCTTCTGCCTCCAATAGATTTCCTAAGCACTAGTGTTTTAAGGAACAGCTTAAAAAGTGAATCCTAATGTGATTTCTTTATAATGGGTGTGTTCCTTATCTTATCCTAGTGTCTAAACTCTTCTCCATGGCTGGACCTCCAAATAATATTCCTTTACGTGCTAAGGGGTATCTACAGAGTGGGATAGTTTTAATAACTAACCTAACACTAACGCGTACCCTAACCCTAACCCCTACCCTAACACTAACACGTACCCTAATCCTAAAGAAAACCCTAAACCGAGCCCTAACCCTAACACTAACCCTAACCCTAACCCTAACCCATACCCTACGCCGTACCCGAACCCCTCCCCGAACCCGTACCCTAAGCCGTACCCTAAGCCTAACCCCAAGCCTAACCCTAACCCTAGGCTACCCTTGACTGCTTCTGCCTCCAATAGATTTCCTAAGCACTAGTGTTTTAAGGAACAACTTAAAAAGAGAATCCTAATGTGATTTCTTTATAATGGGTGTGTTCCTTATCTTATCCTAGTGTCTAAACTCTTCTCCATGGCTGCACCTCCAAATAATATTCCTTTACGTGCTAAGGGGTATCTAGAGAGTGGGATAGGTTTAATAACTACCCTAACACTAACGCGTACCCTAACCCTAACCCCTACCCTAACCCTAACACGTACCCTAATCCTAACCAATACCCTAAACCGAGCCCTAACCCTAACACTAACCCTAACCCTTACCCATACCCTACGCCGTACCCGAAGCCCTCCCCGAACCCGTACCCTAAGCCGTACCCTAAGCCGTACCCTAAGCCTAACCCTAACCCTAGGCTACCCTTGACTGCTTCTGCCTCCAATAGATTTCCTAAGCACTAGTGTTTTAAGGAACAACTTAAAAAGAGAATCCTAATGTCATTTCTTTATAATGGGTGTGTTCCTTATCTTATCCTAGTGTCTAAACTCTTCTCCATGGCTGGACCTCCAAATAATATTCCTTTACGTGCTGAGGGGTATCTAGAGAGTGGGATAGGTTTAATAACTACCCTAACACTAACGCGTACCATAACCCTAACCCCTACCCTAACACTAACTCGTACCCTAATCCTAACCAATACCCTAAACCGAGCCCTAACCCTAACCCTAACCCTAACCCATACCCTACGCCGTACCCAAAGCCCTCCCCGAACCCGTACCCTAAGCCGTACCCTAAGCCGTACCCTAAGCCTAACCCTAACCCTAGGCTACCCTTGACTGCTTCTTCCTCCAATAGATTTCCTAAGCACTAGTGTTTTAAGGAACAGCTTAAAAATAGAATCCTAATGTGATTTCTTTATAATGGGTGTGTTCCTTATCGTATCCTAGTGTCTAAACTCTTCTCCATGGCTGGACCCCCAAATAATATTCCTTTACGTGCTAAGGGGTATCTAGAGAGTGGGATAGGTTTAATAACTACCCTAACCCTAACGCGTACCCTAACCCTATCCCCTACCCTAACCCTAACACGTACCCTAATCCTAACCCGTACCCTAAACCGAGCCCTAAACCTAACCCTAACCCTAACCCTAACCCTAACCCATACCCTACGCCGTACCCGAAGCCCTCACCGAACCCGTACCCTAAGCCGTACCCTAAGCCTAACCCTAAGCCTAACCCTAACCCTAGGCTACCCTTGACTGCTTCTGCCTCCAATAGATTTCCTAAGCACTAGTGTTTTAAGGAACAGCTTAAAAAGAGAATCCTAATGTGATTTCTTTATAATGGGTGTGTTCCTTATCTTATCCTAGTGTCTAAACTCTTCTCCATGGCTGGACCTCCAAATAATATTCCTTTACGTGCTAAGGGGTATCTACAGAGTGGGATAGGTTAAATAACTAACCGAACACTGACGCGTACCCTAACCCTAACCCCTACCCTAACACTAACACGTACCCTAATCCTAACCAAAACCCTAAACCGAGCCCTAACCCTAACACTAACCCTAACCCTAACCTTAACCCATACCCTACGCCGTACCCGAACCCCTCCCCGAACCCGTACCCTAAGCCGTACCCTAAGCCTAACCCCAAGCCTAACCCTAACCCTAGGCTACCCTTGACTGCTTCTGCCTCCAATAGATTTCCTAAGCACTAGTGTTTTAAGGAACAACTTAAAAAGAGAATCCTAAGGTGATTTCTTTATAATGGGTGTGTTCCTTATCTTATCCTAGTGTCTAAACTCTTCTCCATGGCTGCACCTCCAAATAATATTCCTTTACGTGCTAAGGGGTATCTAGAGAGTGGGATAGGTTTAATAACTACCCTAACACTAACGTGTACCCTAACCCTAACCCCTACCCTAACCCTAACACGTACCCTAATCCTAACCAATACCCTAAACCGAGCCCTAACCCTAACACTAACCCTAACCCTAACCCTAACCCATACCCTACGCCGTACCCGAACCCCTCCCCGAACCCGTACCCTAAGCCGTACCCTAAGCCGTACCCTAAGCCTAACCCTAACCCTAGGCTACCCTTGACTGCTTCTGCCTCCAATAGATTTCCTAAGCACTAGTGTTTTAAGGAACAGCTTAAAAAGAGAATCCTAATGTGATTTCTTTATAATGGGTGTGTTCCTTATCTTATCCTAGTGTCTAAACTCTTCTCCATGGCTGGACCTCCAAATAATATTCCTTTACGTGCTAAGGGGTATCTACAGAGTGGGATAGGTTAAATAACTAACCTAACACTAACGCGTACCCTAACCCTAACCCCTACCCTAACACTAACACGTACCCTAATCCTAACCAAAACCCTAAACCGAGCCCTAACCCTAACACTAACCCTAACCCTAACCTTAACCCATACCCTACGCCGTACCCGAACCCCTCCCCGAACCCGTACCCTAATTCGTACCCTAAGCCTAACCCCAAGCCTAACCCTAACCCTAGGCTACCCTTGACTGCTTCTGCCTCCAATAGATTTCCTAAGCACTAGTGTTTTAAGGAACAGCTTAAAAAGAGAATCCTAATGTGATTTCTTTATAATGGGTGTGTTCCTTATCTTATCCTAGTGTCTAAACTCTTCTCCATGGCTGGACCTCCAAATAATATTCCTTTACGTGCTAAGGGGTATCTAGAGATTGGGATAGGTTTAATAAATACCCTAACACTAACGCGTACCCTAACCCTAACCCCTACCCTAACCCTAACACGTACCCTAATCCTAACCAATACCCTAAGCCGAGCCCTAACCCTAACACTAACCCTAACCCTAACCCTAACCCATACCCTACGCCGTACCCGAAGCCCTCCCCGAACCCGTACCCTAAGCCGTACCCTAAGCCTAACCCCAAGCCTAACCCTAACCCTTGGTTACCCTTGACTGCTTCTGCCTCCAATAGCTTTCCTAAGCACTAGTGTTTTAAGGAACAGCTTAAAAAGAGAATCCTAATGTGATTTCTTTATAATGGGTGTGTTCCTTATCTTATCCTAGTGTCTAAACTCTTCTCCATGGCTGGACCCCCAAATAATATTCCTTTACGTGCTAAGGTGTATCTAGAGAGTGGGATAGGTTTAATAACTACCCTAACCCTAACGCGTACCCTAAACCTAACCCCTACCCTAACCCTAACATGTACCCTAATTCTATCCCGTACCCTAAACCGAGCCCTAACCCTAACACTAACCCTAACCCTAACCCTAACCCATACCCTACGCCGTACCCAAAGTCCTCCCCGAACCCGTACCGTAAGCCGTACCCTAAGCCGTACCCTAAGCCTAACCCTAACCCTAGGCTACCCTTGACTGCTTCTTCCTCCAATAGATTTCCTAAGCACTAGTGTTTTAAGGAACAGCTTAAAAAGAGAATCCTAATGTGATTTCTTTATAATGGGTGTGTTCCTTATCTTATCCTAGTGTCTAAACTCTTCTCCATGGCTGGACCCCCAAATAATATTCCTTTACGTGCTAAGGGGTATCTAGAGAGTGGGATAGGTTTAATAACTACCCTAACCCTAACGCGTACCCTAACCCTATCCCCTACCCTAACCCTAACACGTACCCTAATCCTAACCCGTACCCTAAACCGAGCCCTAACCCTAACACTAACCCTAACCCTAACCCTAACCCATACCCTACGCCGTACCCGAAGCCCTCACCGAACCCGTACCCTAAGCCGTACCCTAAGCCTAACCCTAAGCCTAACCCTAACCCTAGGCTACCCTTGACTGCTTCTGCCTCCAATAGATTTCCTAAGCACTAGTGTTTTAAGGAACAGCTTAAAAAGTGAATCCTAATGTGATTTCTTTATAATGGGTGTGTTCCTTATCTTATCCTAGTGTCTAAACTCTTCTCCATGGCTGGACCTCCAAATAATATTCCTTTACGTGCTAAGGGGTATCTACAGAGTGGGATAGGTTTAATAACTAACCTAACACTAACGCGTACCCTAACCCTAACCCCTACCCTAACACTAACACGTACCCTAATCCTAACGAAAACCCTAAACCGAGCCCTAACCCTAACACTAACCCTAACCCTAACCCTAACCCATACCCTATGCCGTACCCGAACCCCTCACCGAACCCGTACCCTAAGCCGTACCCTAAGCCTAACCCCAAGCCTAACCCTAACCCTAGGCTACCCTTGACTGCTTCTGCCTCCAATAGATTTCCTAAGCACTAGTGTTTTAAGGAACAACTTAAAAAGAGAATCCTAATGTGATTTCTTTATAATGGGTGTGTTCCTTATCTTATCCTAGTGTCTAAACTCTTCTCCATGGCTGCACCTCCAAATAATATTCCTTTACGTGCTAAGGGGTATCTAGAGAGTGGGATAGGTTTAATAACTACCCTAACACTAACGCGTACCCTAACCCTAACCCCTACCCTAACCCTAACACGTACCCTAATCCTAACCAATACCCTAAACCGAGCCCTAACCCTAACACTAACCCTAACCCTTACCCATACCCTACGCCGTACCCGAAGCCCTCCCCGAACCCGTACCCTAAGCCGTACCCTAAGCCGTACCCTAAGCCTAACCCTAACCCTAGGCTACCCTTGACGGCTTCTGCCTCCAATAGATTTCCTAAGCACTAGTGTTTTAAGGAACAACTTAAAAAGAGAATCCTAATGTAATTTCTTTATAATGGGTGTGTTCCTTATCTTATCCTAGTGTCTAAACTCTTCTCCATGGCTGGACCTCCAAATAATATTCCTTTACGTGCTAAGGGGTATCTAGAGATTGGGATAGGTTTAATAAATACCCTAACACTAACGCGTACCCTAACCCTAACCCCTACCCTAACCCTAACACGTACCCTAATCCTAACCAATACCCTAAGCCGAGCCCTAACCCTAACACTAACCCTAACCCTAACCCTAACCCATACCCTAAGCCGTACCCGAAGCCCTCCCCAAACCCGTACCCTAAGCCGTACCCTAAGCCGTACCCTAAGCCTAACCCTAACCCTAGGCTACCCTTGACTGCTTCTGCCTCCAATAGATTTCCTAAGCACTAGTGTTTTAAGGAACAGCTTAAAAAGAGAATCCTAATGTGATATCTTTATAATGGGTGTGTTCCTTATCTTATCCTAGTGTCTAAACTCTTCTCCATGGCTGGACCTCCAAATAATATTCCTTTACGTGCTAAGGGGTATCTACAGAGTGGGATAGGTTAAATAACTAACCTAACACTAACGCGTACCCTAACCCTAACCCCTACCCTAACACTAACACGTACCCTAATCCTAAACAAAACCCTAAACCGAGCCCTAACCCTAACACTAACCCTAACCCTAACCTTAACCCATACCCTACGCCGTACCCGAACCCCTCCCCGAACCCGTACCCTAAGTCGTACCCTAAGCCTAACCCCAAGCCTAACCCTAACCCTAGGCTACCCTTGACTGCTTCTGCCTCCAATAGATTTCCTAAGCACTAGTGTTTTAAGGAACAGCTTAAAAAGAGAATCCTAATGTGATTTCTTTATAATGGGTGTGTTCCTTATCTTATCCTAGTGTCTAAACTCTTCTCCATGGCTGGACCTCCAAATAATATTCCTTTACGTGCTAAGGGGTATCTAGAGATTGGGATAGGTTTAATAAATACCCTAACACTAACGCGTACCCTAACCCTAACCCCTACCCTAACCCTAACACGTACCCTAATCCTAACCAATACCCTAAGCCGAGCCCTAACCCTAACACTAACCCTAACCCTAACCCTAACCCATACCCTAAGCCGTACCCGAAGCCCTCCCCAAACCCGTTCCCTAAGCCGTACCCTAAGCCGTACCCTAAGCCTAACCCTAACCCTAGGCTACCCTTGACTGCTTCTACCGCCAATAGATTTCCTAAGCACTAGTGTTTTAAGGAACAGCTTAAAAAGAGAATCTTAATGTGATTTCTTTATAATGTGTCTGTTCCTTATCTTATCCTAGTGTCTAAACTCTTCTCCATGGCTGGAACTCCAAATAATATTCCTTTACGTGCTAAGCGGTATCTAGAGAGTGGGATAGGTTTAATAACTACCCTAACACTAACGCGTACCCTAACCCTAACCCCTACCCTAACACTAACACGTACCCTAATCCTAACCAATACCCTAAACCGAGCCCTAACCCTAACACTAACCCTAACCCTAACCCTAACCCATACCCTACGCCGTACCCGAAGCCCTCCCCGAACCCGTACCCTAAGCCGTACCCTAAGCCTAACCCCAAGCCTAACCCTAACCCTTGGTTACCCTTGACTGCTTCTGCCTCCAATAGCTTTCCTAAGCACTAGTGTTTTAAGGAACAGCTTAAAAAGAGAATCCTAATGTGATTTCTTTATAATGGGTGTGTTCCTTATCTTATCCTAGTGTCTAAACTCTTCTCCATGGCTGGACCCCCAAATAATATTCCTTTACGTGCTAAGGTGTATCTAGAGAGTGGGATAGGTTTAATAACTACCCTAACCCTAACGCGTACCCTAAACCTAACCCCTACCCTAACCCTAACATGTACCCTAATTCTATCCCGTACCCTAAACCGAGCCCTAACCCTAACACTAACCCTAACCCTAACCCTAACCCATACCCTACGCCGTACCCAAAGTCCTCCCCGAACCCGTACCGTAAGCCGTACCCTAAGCCGTACCCTAAGCCTAACCCTAACCCTAGGCTACCCTTGACTGCTTCTTCCTCCAATAGATTTCCTAAGCACTAGTGTTTTAAGGAACAGCTTAAAAAGAGAATCCTAATGTGATTTCTTTATAATGGGTGTGTTCCTTATCTTATCCTAGTGTCTAAACTCTTCTCCATGGCTGGACCCCCAAATAATATTCCTTTACGTGCTAAGGGGTATCTAGAGAGTGGGATAGGTTTAATAACTACCCTAACCCTAACGCGTACCCTAACCCTATCCCCTACCCTAACCCTAACACGTACCCTAATCCTAACCCGTACCCTAAACCGAGCCCTAACCCTAACACTAACCCTAACCCTAACCCTAACCCATACCCTACGCCGTACCCGAAGCCCTCACCGAACCCGTACCCTAAGCCGTACCCTAAGCCTAACCCTAAGCCTAACCCTAACCCTAGGCTACCCTTGACTGCTTCTGCCTCCAATAGATTTCCTAAGCACTAGTGTTTTAAGGAACAGCTTAAAAAGTGAATCCTAATGTGATTTCTTTATAATGGGTGTGTTCCTTATCTTATCCTAGTGTCTAAACTCTTCTCCATGGCTGGACCTCCAAATAATATTCCTTTACGTGCTAAGGGGTATCTACAGAGTGGGATAGGTTTAATAACTAACCTAACACTAACGCGTACCCTAACCCTAACCCCTACCCTAACACTAACACGTACCCTAATCCTAACGAAAACCCTAAACCGAGCCCTAACCCTAACACTAACCCTAACCCTAACCCTAACCCATACCCTATGCCGTACCCGAACCCCTCCCCGAACCCGTACCCTAAGCCGTACCCTAAGCCTAACCCCAAGCCTAACCCTAACCCTAGGCTACCCTTGACTGCTTCTGCCTCCAATAGATTTCCTAAGCACTAGTGTTTTAAGGAACAACTTAAAAAGAGAATCCTAATGTGATTTCTTTATAATGGGTGTGTTCCTTATCTTATCCTAGTGTCTAAACTCTTCTCCATGGCTGCACCTCCAAATAATATTCCTTTACGTGCTAAGGGGTATCTAGAGAGTGGGATAGGTTTAATAACTACCCTAACACTAACGCGTACCCTAACCCTAACCCCTACCCTAACCCTAACACGTACCCTAATCCTAACCAATACCCTAAACCGAGCCCTAACCCTAACACTAACCCTAACCCTTACCCATACCCTACGCCGTACCCGAAGCCCTCCCCGAACCCGTACCCTAAGCCGTACCCTAAGCCGTACCCTAAGCCTAACCCTAACCCTAGGCTACCCTTGACTGCTTCTGCCTGCAATAGATTTCCTAAGCACTAGTGTTTTAAGGAACAACTTAAAAAGAGAATCCTAATGTGATTTCTTTATAATGGGTGTGTTCCTTATCTTATCCTAGTGTCTAAACTCTTCTCCATGGCTGGACCTCCAAATAATATTCCTTTACGTGCTAAGGGGTATCTAGAGATTGGGATAGGTTTAATAAATACCCTAACACTAACGCGTACCCTAACCCTAACCCCTACCCTAACCCTAACACGTACCCTAATCCTAACCAATACCCTAAGCCGAGCCCTAACCCTAACACTAACCCTAACCCTAACCCTAACCCATACCCTAAGCCGTACCCGAAGCCCTCCCCAAACCCGTACCCTAAGCCGTACCCTAAGCCGTACCCTAAGCCTAACCCTAACCCTAGGCTACCCTTGACTGCTTCTGCCTCCAATAGATTTCCTAAGCACTAGTGTTTTAAGGAACAGCTTAAAAAGAGAATCCTAATGTGATTTCTTTATAATGTGTCTGTTCCTTATCTTATCCTAGTGTCTAAACTCTTCTCCATGGCTGGAACTCCAAATAATATTCCTTTACGTGCTAAGCGGTATCTAGAGAGTGGGATAGGTTTAATAACTACCCTAACACTAACGCGTACCCTAACCCTAACCCCTACCCTAACACTAACACGTACCCTAATCCTAACCAATACCCTAAACCGAGCCCTAACCCTAACACTAACCCTAACCCTAACCCTAACCCATACCCTACGCCGTACCCGAAGCCCTCCCCAAACCCGTACCCTAAGCCGTACCCTAAGCCTAACCCCAAGCCTAACCCTAACCCTTGGTTACCCTTGACTGCTTCTGCCTCCAATAGCTTTCCTAAGCACTAGTGTTTTAAGGAACAGCTTAAAAAGAGAATCCTAATGTGAGTTCTTTATAATGGGTGTGTTCCTTATCTTATCCTAGTGTCTAAACTCTTCTCCATGGCTGGACCCCCAAATAATATTCCTTTACGTGCTAAGGTGTATCTAGAGAGTGGGATAGGTTTAATAACTACCCTAACCCTAACGCGTACCCTAAACCTAACCCCTACCCTAACCCTAACATGTACCCTAATTCTATCCCGTACCCTAAACCGAGCCCTAAACCTAACACTAACCCTAACCCTAACCCTAACCCATACCCTACGCCGTACCCAAAGCCCTCCCCGAACCCGTACCCTAAGCCGTACCCTAAGCCGTACCCTAAGCCTAACCCTAACCCTAGGCTACCCTTGACTGCTTCTTCCTCCAATAGATTTCCTAAGCACTAGTGTTTTAAGGAACAGCTTAAAAAGAGAATCCTAATGTGATTTCTTTATAATGGGTGTGTTCCTTATCGTATCCTAGTGTCTAAACTCTTCTCCATGGCTGGACCCCCAAATAATATTCCTTTACGTGCTAAGGGGTATCTAGAGAGTGGGATAGGTTTAATAACTACCCTAACCCTAACGCGTACCCTAACCCTATCCCCTACCCTAACCCTAACACGTACCCTAATCCTAACCCGTACCCTAAACCGAGCCCTAACCCTAACCCTAACCCTAACCCTAACCCTAACCCATACCCTACGCCGTACCCGAAGCCCTCACCGAACCCGTACCCTAAGCCGTACCCTAAGCCTAACCCTAAGCCTAACCCTAACCCTAGGCTACCCTTGACTGCTTCTGCCTCCAATAGATTTCCTAAGCACTAGTGTTTTAAGGAACAGCTTAAAAAGAGAATCCTAATGTGATTTCTTTATAATGGGTGTGTTCCTTATCTTATCCTAGTGTCTAAACTCTTCTCCATGGCTGGACCTCCAAATAATATTCCTTTACGTGCTAAGGGGTATCTACAGAGTGGGATAGGTTAAATAACTAACCGAACACTAACTCGTACCCTAACCCTAACCCCTACCCTAACACTAACACGTACCCTAATCCTAACCAAAACCCTAAACCGAGCCCTAACCCTAACACTAACCCTAACCCTAACCTTAACCCATACCCTACGCCGTACCCGAACCCCTCCCCGAACCCGTACCCTAAGCCGTACCCAAAGCCTAACCCCAAGCCTAACCCTAACCCTAGGCTACCCTTGACTGCTTCTGCCTCCAATAGATTTCCTAAGCACTAGTGTTTTAAGGAACAACTTAAAAAGAGAATCCTAATGTGATTTCTTTATAATGGGTGTGTTCCTTATCTTATCCTAGTGTCTAAACTCTTCTCCATGGCTGCACCTCCAAATAATATTCCTTTACGTGCTAAGGGGTATCTAGAGAGTGGGATAGGTTTAATAACTACCCTAACACTAACGTGTACCCTAACCCTAACCCCTACCCTAACCCTAACACGTACCCTAATCCTAACCAATACCCTAAACCGAGCCCTAACCCTAACACTAACCCTAACCCTAACCCTAACCCATACCCTACGCCATACCCGAACCCCTCCCCGAACCCGTACCCTAAGCCGTACCCTAAGCCGTACCCTAAGCCTAACCCTAACCCTAGGCTACCCTTCACTGCTTCTGCCTCCAATAGATTTCCTAAGCACTAGTGTTTTAAGGAACAGCTTAAAAAGAGAATCCTAATGTGATTTGTTTATAATGGGTGTGTTCCTTATCTTATCCTAGTGTCTAAACTCTTCTCCATGGTTGGACCTCCAAATAATATTCCTTTACGTGCTAAGGGGTATCTAGAGATTGGGATAGGTTTAATAAATACCCTAACACTAACGCGTACCCTAACCCTAACCCCTACCCTAACCCTAACACGTACCCTAATCCTAACCAATACCCTAAGCCGAGCCCTAACCCTAACACTAACCCTAACCCTAACCCTAACCCATACCCTAAGCCGTACCCGAAGCCCTCCCCAAACCCGTACCCTAAGCCGTACCCTAAGCCGTACCGTAAGCCTAACCCTAACCCTAGGCTACCCTTGACTGCTTCTGCCTCCAATAGATTTCCTAAGCACTAGTGTTTTAAGGAACAGCTTAAAAAGAGAATCCTAATGTGATTTCTTTATAATGTGTCTGTTCCTTATCTTATCCTAGTGTCTAAACTCTTCTCCATGGCTGGAACTCCAAATAATATTCCTTTACGTGCTAAGCGGTATCTAGAGAGTGGGATAGGTTTAATAACTACCCTAACACTAACGCGTACCCTAACCCTAACCCCTACCCTAACACTAACACGTACCCTAATCCTAACCAGTACCCTAAACCGAGCCCTAACCCTAACACTAACCCTAACCCTAACCCTAACCCATACCCTACGCCGTACCCGAAGCCCTCCCCGAACCCGTACCCTAAGCCGTACCCTAAGCCTAACCCCAAGCCTAACCCTAACCCTTGGTTACCCTTGACTGCTTCTGCCTCCAATAGATTTCCTAAGCACTAGTGTTTTAAGGAACAGCTTAAAAAGAGAATCCTAATGTGATTTCTTTATAATGGGTGTGTTCCTTATCTTATCCTAGTGTCTAAACTCTTCTCCATGGCTGGACCCCCAAATAATATTCCTTTACGTGCTAAGGTGTATCTAGAGAGTGGGATAGGTTTAATAACTACCCTAACCCTAACGCGTACCCTAAACCTAACCCCTACCCTAACCCTAACATGTACCCTAATTCTATCCCGTACCCTAAACCGAGCCCTAACCCTAACACTAACCCTAACCCTAACCCTAACCCATACCCTACGCCGTACCCAAAGTCCTCCCCGAACCCGTACCGTAAGCCGTACCCTAAGCCGTACCCTAAGCCTAACCCTAACCCTAGGCTACCCTTGACTGCTTCTTCCTCCAATAGATTTCCTAAGCACTAGTGTTTTAAGGAACAGCTTAAAAAGAGAATCCTAATGTGATTTCTTTATAATGGGTGTGTTCCTTATCTTATCCTAGTGTCTAAACTCTTCTCCATGGCTGGACCTCCAAATAATATTCCTTTACGTGCTAAGGGGTATCTACAGAGTGGGATAGGTTAAATAACTAACCTAACACTAACGCGTACCCTAACCCTAACCCCTACCCTAACACTAACACGTACCCTAATCCTAACCAAAACCCTAAACCGAGCCCTAACCCTAACACTAACCCTAACCCTAACCTTAACCCATACCCTACGCCGTACCCGAACCCCTCCCCGAACCCGTACCCTAAGTCGTACCCTAAGCCTAACCCCAAGCCTAACCCTAACCCTAGGCTACCCTTGACTGCTTCTGCCTCCAATAGATTTCCTAAGCACTAGTGTTTTAAGGAACAGCTTAAAAAGAGAATCCTAATGTGATTTCTTTATAATGGGTGTGTTCCTTATCTTATCCTAGTGTCTAAACTCTTCTCCATGGCTGGACCTCCAAATAATATTCCTTTACGTGCTAAGGGGTATCTAGAGATTGGGATAGGTTTAATAAATACCCTAACACTAACGCGTACCCTAACCCTAACCCCTACCCTAACCCTAACACGTACCCTAATCCTAACCAATACCCTAAGCCGAGCCCTAACCCTAACACTAACCCTAACCCTAACCCTAACCCATACCCTAAGCCGTACCCGAAGCCCTCCCCAAACCCGTACCCTAAGCCGTACCCTAAGCCGTACCCTAAGCCTAACCCTAACCCTAGGCTACCCTTGACTGCTTCTGCCTCCAATAGATTTCCTAAGCACTAGTGTTTTAAGGAACAGCTTAAAAAGAGAATCCTAATGTGATTTCTTTATAATGTGTCTGTTCCTTATCTTATCCTAGTGTCTAAACTCTTCTCCATGGCTGGAACTCCAAATAATATTCCTTTACGTGCTGAGGGGTATCTAGAGAGTGGGATAGGTTTAATAACTACCCTAACCCTAACGCGTACCATAACCCTAACCCCTACCCTAACACTAACTCGTACCCTAATCCTAACCAATACCCTAAACCGAGCCCTAACCCTAACACTAACCCTAACCCTAACCCTAACCCATACCCTACGCCGTACCCGAAGCCCTCCCCGAACCAGTACCCTAAGCCGTACCCTAAGCCGTACCCTAAGCCTAACCCTAACCCTAGGCTACCCTTCACTGCTTCTGCCTCCAATAGATTTCCTAAGCACTAGTGTTTTAAGGAACAGCTTAAAAAGAGAATCCTAATGTGATTTCTTTATAATGGGTGTGTTCCTTATCTTATCCTAGTGTCTAAACTCTTCTCCATGGCTGCACCTCCAAATAATATTCCTTTACGTGCTAAGGGGTATCTAGAGAGTGAGATAGGTTTAATAACTACCCTAACACTAACGCGTACCCTAACCCTAACCCCTACCCTAACCCTAACACGTACCCTAATCCTAACCAATACCCTAAACCGAGCCCTAACCCTAACACTAACCCTAACCCTAACCCTAACCCATACCCTACGCCGTACCCGAACCCCTCCCCGAACCCGTACCCTAAGCCGTACCCTAAGCCGTACCCTAAGCCGTACCCTAACCCTAGGCTACCCTTCACTGCTTCTGCCTCCAATAGATTTCCTAAGCACTAGTGTTTTAAGGAACAACTTAAAAAGAGAATCCTAATGTGATTTCTTTATAATGGGTGTGTTCCTTATCTTATCCTAGTGTCTAAACTCTTCTCCATGGCTGGACCTCCAAATAATATTCCTTTACGTGCTAAGGGGTATCTAGAGATTGGGATAGGTTTAATAAATACCCTAACACTAACGCGTACCCTAACCCTAACCCCTACCCTAACCCTAACACGTACCCTAATCCTAACCAATACCCTAAGCCGAGCCCTAACCCTAACACTAACCCTAACCCTAACCCTAACCCATACCCTAAGCCGTACCCGAAGCCCTCCCCAAACCCGTACCCTAAGCCGTACCCTAAGCCGTACCCTAAGCCTAACCCTAAACCTAGGCTACCCTTGACTGCTTCTGCCTCCAATAGATTTCCTAAGCACTAGTGTTTTAAGGAACAGCTTAAAAAGAGAATCCTAATGTGATTTCTTTATAATGTGTCTGTTCCTTATCTTATCCTAGTGTCTAAACTCTTCTCCATGGCTGGAACTCCAAATAATATTCCTTTACATGCTAAGCGGTATCTAGAGAGTGGGATAGGTTTAATAACTACCCTAACACTAACGCGTACCCTAACCCTAACCCCTACCCTAACCCTAACACGTACCCTAATCCTAACCAATACCCTAAACCGAGCCCTAACCCTAACACTAACCCTATCCCTAACCCTAACCCATACCCTACGCCGTACCCGAAGCCCTCCCCGAACCCGTACCCTAAGCCGTACCCTAAGCCTAACCCCAAGCCTAACCCTAACCCTTGGTTACCCTTGACTGCTTCTGCCTCCAATAGCTTTCCTAAGCACTAGTGTTTTAAGGAACATCTTAAAAAGAGAATCCTAATGTGATTTCTTTATAATGGGTGTGTTCCTTATCTTATCCTAGTGTCTAAACTCTTCTCCATGGCTGGAACTCCAAATAATATTCCTTTACATGCTAAGCGGTATCTAGAGAGTGGGATAGGTTTAATAACTACCCTAACCCTAACGCGTACCCTAAACCTAACCCCTACCCTAACCCTAACATATACCCTAATTCTATCCCGTACCCTAAACCGAGCCCTAACCCTAACACTAACCCTAACCCTAACCCTAACCCATACCCTACGCCGTACCCAAAGCCCTCCCCGAACCCGTACCATAAGCCGTACCCTAAGCCGTACCCTAAGCCTAACCCTAACCCTAGGCTACCCTTGACTGCTTCTTCCTCCAATAGATTTCCTAAGCACTAGTGTTTTAAGGAACAGCTTAAAAATAGAATCCTAATGTGATTTCTTTATAATGGGTGTGTTCCGTATCGTATCCTAGTGTCTAAACTCTTCTCCATGGCTGGACCCCCAAATAATATTCCTTTACGTGCTAAGGGGTATCTAGAGAGTGGGATAGGTTTAATAACTACCCTAACCCTAACGCGTACCCTAACCCTATCCCCTACCCTAACCCTAACACGTACCCTAATCCTAACCCGTACCCTAAACCGAGCCCTAACCCTAACACTAACCCTAACCCTAACCCTAACCCATACCCTACGCCGTACCCGAAGCCCTCACCGAACCCGTACCCTAAGCCGTACCCTAAGCCTAACCCTAAGCCTAACCCTAACCCTAGGCTACCCTTGACTGCTTCTGCCTCCAATAGATTTCCTAAGCACTAGTGTTTTAAGGAACAGCTTAAAAAGAGAATCCTAATGTGATTTCTTTATAATGGGTGTGTTCCTTATCTTATCCTAGTGTCTAAACTCTTCTCCATGGCTGGACTTCCAAATAATATTCCTTTACGTGCTAAGGGGTATCTACAGAGTGGGATAGGTTTAATAACTAACCTAACACTAACGCGTACCCTAACCCTAACCCCTACCCTAACACTAACACGTACCCTAATCCTAACCAAAACCCTAAACCGAGCCCTAACCCTAACACTAACCCTAACCCTAACCCTAACCCATACCCTACGCCGTACCCGAAGCCCTCCCCGAACCCGTACCCTAAGCCGTACCCTAAGCCTAACCCCAAGCCTAACCCTAACCCTAGGCTACCCTTGACTGCTTCTGCCTCCAATAGATTTCCTAAGCACTAGTGTTTTAAGGAACAACTTAAAAAGAGAATCCTAATGTGATTTCTTTATAATGGGTGTGTTCCTTATCTTATCCTAGTGTCTAAACTCTTCTCCATGGCTGCACCTCCAAATAATATTCCTTTACGTGCTAAGGGGTATCTAGAGAGTGAGATAGGTTTAATAACTACCCTAACACTAACGCGTACCCTAACCCTAACCCCTACCCTAACCCTAACACGTACCCTAATCCTAACCAATACCCTAAACCGAGCCCTAACCCTAACACTAACCCTAACCCTAACCCTAACCCATACCCTACGCCGTACCCGAACCCCTCCCCGAACCCGTACCCTAAGCCGTACCCTAAGCCGTACCCTAAGCCGTACCCTAACCCTAGGCTACCCTTCACTGCTTCTGCCTCCAATAGATTTCCTAAGCACTAGTGTTTTAAGGAACAACTTAAAAAGAGAATCCTAATGTGATTTCTTTATAATGGGTGTGTTCCTTATCTTATCCTAGTGTCTAAACTCTTCTCCATGGCTGGACCTCCAAATAATATTCCTTTACGTGCTAAGGGGTATCTAGAGATTGGGATAGGTTTAATAAATACCCTAACACTAACGCGTACCCTAACCCTAACCCCTACCCTAACCCTAACACGTACCCTAATCCTAACCAATACCCTAAGCCGAGCCCTAACCCTAACACTAACCCTAACCCTAACCCTAACCCATACCCTAAGCCATACCCGAAGCCCTCCCCAAACCCGTACCCTAAGCCGTACCCTAAGCCGTACCCTAAGCCTAACCCTAACCCTAGGCTACCC
Organism: Balaenoptera physalus; assembly: GCF_965194825.1. NCBI lineage: Eukaryota > Metazoa > Chordata > Mammalia > Artiodactyla > Balaenopteridae > Balaenoptera > Balaenoptera physalus. Next base: position 205,337 of record NW_028126285.1, read on the forward strand.
TTGACTGCTTCTGCCTCCAATAGATTTCCTAAGCACTAGTGTTTTAAGGAACAGCTTAAAAAGAGAATCCTAATGTGATTTCTTTATAATGTGTCTGTTCCTTATCTTATCCTAGTGTCTAAACTCTTCTCCATGGCTGGAACTCCAAATAATATTCCTTTACATGCTAAGCGGTATCTAGATAGTGGGATAGGTTTAATAACTACCCTAACACTAACGCGTACCCTAACCCTAACCCCTACCCTAACCCTAACACGTACCCTAATCCTAACCAATACCCTAAACCGAGCCCTAACCCTAACACTAACCCTATCCCTAACCCTAACCCATACCCTACGCCGTACCCGAAGCCCTCCCCGAACCCGTACCCTAAGCCGTACCCTAAGCCTAACCCCAAGCCTAACCCTAACCCTTGGTTACCCTTGACTGCTTCTGCCTCCAATAGCTTTCCTAAGCACTAGTGTTTTAAGGAACAGCTTAAAAAGAGAATCCTAATGTGATTTCTTTATAATGGGTGTGTTCCTTATCTTATCCTAGTGTCTAAACTCTTCTCCATGGCTGGACCCCCAAATAATATTCCTTTACGTGCTAAGGTGTATCTAGAGAGTGGGATAGGTTTAATAACTACCCTAACCCTAACGCGTACCCTAAACCTAACCCCTACCCTAACCCTAACATGTACCCTAATTCTATCCCGTACCCTAAACCGAGCCCTAACCCTAACACTAACCCTAACCCTAACCCTAACCCATACCCTACGCCGTACCCAAAGCCCTCCCCGAACTCGTACCCTAAGCCGTACCCTAAGCCGTACCCTAAGCCTAACCCTAACCCTAGGCTACCCTTGACTGCTTCTTCCTCCAATAGATTTCCTAAGCACTAGTGTTTTAAGGAACAGCTTAAAAATAGAATCCTAATGTGATTTCTTTATAATGGGTGTGTTCCTTATCGTATCCTAGTGTCTAAACTCTTCTCCATGGCTGGACCCCCAAATAATATTCCTTTACGTGCTAAGGGGTATCTAGAGAGTGGGATAGGTTTAATAACTACCCTAACCCTAACGCGTACCCTAACCCTATCCCCTACCCTAACCCTAACACGTACCCTAATCCTAACCCGTACCCTAAACCGAGCCCTAACCCTAACCCTAACCATAACCCTAACCCTAACCCATACCCTACGCCGTACCCGAAGCCCTCACCGAACAAGTACCCTAAGCCGTACCCTAAGCCTAACCCTAAGCCTAACCCTAACCCTAGGCTACCCTTGACTGCTTCTGCCTCCAATAGATTTCCTAAGCACTAGTGTTTTAAGGAACAGCTTAAAAAGAGAATCCTAATGTGATTTCTTTATAATGGGTGTGTTCCTTATCTTATCCTAGTGTCTAAACTCTTCTCCATGGCTGGACCTCCAAATAATATTCCTTTACGTGCTAAGGGGTATCTACAGAGTGGGATAGGTTTAATAACTAACCTAACACTAACGCGTACCCTAACCCTAACCCCTACCCTAACACTAACACGTACCCTAATCCTAACCAAAACCCTAAACCGAGCCCTAACCCTAACACTAACCCTAACCATAACCTTAACCCATACCCTACGCCGTACCCGAACCCCTCCCCGAACCCGTACCCTAAGCCGTACCCTAAGCCTAACCCCAAGCCTAACCCTAACCCTAGGCTACCCTTGACTGCTTCTGCCTCCAATAGATTTCCTAAGCACTGGTGTTTTAAGGAACAACTTAAAAAGAGAATCCTAATGTGATTTCTTTATAATGGGTGTGTTCCTTATCTTATCCTAGTGTCTAAACTCTTCTCCATGGCTGGACCTCCAAATAATATTCCTTTACGTGCTAAGGGGTATCTAGAGATTGGGATAGGTTTAATAAATACCCTAACACTAACGCGTACCCTAACCCTAACCCCTACCCTAACCCTAACACGTACCCTAATCCTAACCAATACCCTAAGCCGAGCCCTAACCCTAACACTAACCCTAACCCTAACCCTAACCCATACCCTAAGCCGTACCCGAAGCCCTCCCCAAACCCGTACCCTAAGCCGTACCCTAAGCCGTACCCTAAGCCTAACCCTAACCCTAGGCTACCCTTGACTGCTTCTGCCTCCAATAGATTTCCTAAGCACTAGTGTTTTAAGGAACAGCTTAAAAAGAGAATCCTAATGTGATTTCTTTATAATGTGTCTGTTCCTTATCTTATCCTAGTGTCTAAACTCTTCTCCATGGCTGGAACTCCAAATAATATTCCTTTACGTGCTAAGCGGTATCTAGAGAGTGGGATAGGTTTAATAACTACCCTAACACTAACGCGTACCCTAACCCTAACCCCTACCCTAACACTAACACGTACCCTAATCCTAAACAATACCCTAAACCGAGCCCTAACCCTAACACTAACCCTAACCTTAACCCTAACCCATACCCTACGCCGTACCCGAAGCCCTCCCCGAACCCGTACCCTAAGCCGTACCCTAAGCCTAACCCCAAGCCTAACCCTAACCCTTGGTTACCCTTGACTGCTTCTGCCTCCAATAGCTTTCCTAAGCACTAGTGTTTTAAGGAACAGCTTAAAAAGAGAATCCTAATGTGATTTCTTTATAATGGGTGTGTTCCTTATCTTATCCGAGTGTCTAAACTCTTCTCCATGGCTGGACCCCCAAATAATATTCCTTTACGTGCTAAGGTGTATCTAGAGAGTGGGATAGGTTTAATAACTACCCTAACCCTAACGCGTACCCTAAACCTAACCCCTACCCTAACCCTAACATGTACCCTAATTCTATCCCGTACCCTAAACCGAGCCCTAACCCTAACACTAACCCTAACCCTAACCCTAACCCATACCCTACGCCGTACCCAAAGTCCTCCCCGAACCCGTACCGTAAGCCGTACCCTAAGCCGTACACTAAGCCTAACCCTAACCCTAGGCTACCCTTGACTGCTTCTTCCTCCAATAGATTTCCTAAGCACTAGTGTTTTAAGGAACAGCTTAAAAAGAGAATCCTAATGTGATTTCTTTATAATGGGTGTGTTCCTTATCTTATCCTAGTGTCTAAACTCTTCTCCATGGCTGGACCCCCAAATAATATTCCTTTACGTGCTAAGGGGTATCTAGAGAGTGGGATAGGTTTAATAACTACCCTAACCCTAACGCGTACCCTAACCCTATCCCCTACCCTAACCCTAACACGTACCCTAATCCTAACCCGTACCCTAAACCGAGCCCTAACCCTAACACTAACCCTAACCCTAACCCTAACCCATACCCTACGCCGTACCCGAAGCCCTCACCGAACCCGTACCCTAAGCCGTACCCTAAGCCTAACCCTAAGCCTAACCCTAACCCTAGGCTACCCTTGACTGCTTCTGCCTCCAATAGATTTCCTAAGCACTAGTGTTTTAAGGAACAGCTTAAAAAGTGAATCCTAATGTGATTTCTTTATAATGGGTGTGTTCCTTATCTTATCCTAGTGTCTAAACTCTTCTCCATGGCTGGACCTCCAAATAATATTCCTTTACGTGCTAAGGGGTATCTACAGAGTGGGATAGGTTTAATAACTAACCTAACACTAACGCGTACCCTAACCCTAACCCCTACCCTAACACTAACACGTACCCTAATCCTAACGAAAACCCTAAACCGAGCCCTAACCCTAACACTAACCCTAACCCTAACCCTAACCCATACCCTACGCCGTACCCGAACCCCTCCCCGAACCCGTACCCTAAGCCGTACCCTAAGCCTAACCCCAAGCCTAACCCTAACCCTTGGTTACCCTTGACTGCTTCTGCCTCCAATAGCTTTCCTAAGCACTAGTGTTTTAAGGAACAGCTTAAAAAGAGAATCCTAATGTGATTTCTTTATAATGGGTGTGTTCCTTATCTTATCCTAGTGTCTAAACTCTTCTCCATGGCTGGACCCCCAAATAATATTCCTTTACGTGCTAAGGGGTATCTAGAGAGTGGGATAGGTTTAATAACTACCCTAACCCTAACGCGTACCCTAAACCTAACCCCTACCCTAACCCTAACATGTACCCTAATTCTATCCCGTACCCTAAACCGAGCCCTAACCCTAACACTAACCCTAACCCTAACCCTAACCCATACCCTACGCCGTACCCAAAGCCCTCCCCGAACCCGTACCCTAAGCCGTACCCTAAGCCGTACCCTAAGCCTAACCCTAACCCTAGGCTACCCTTGACTGCTTCTTCCTCCAATAGATTTCCTAAGCACTAGTGTTTTAAGGAACAGCTTAAAAAGAGAATCCTAATGTGATTTCTTTATAATGGGTGTGTTCCTTATCGTATCCTAGTGTCTAAACTCTTCTCCATGGCTGGACCCCCAAATAATATTCCTTTACGTGCTAAGGGGTATCTAGAGAGTGGGATAAGTTTAATAACTACCCTAAACCTAACGCGTACCCTAACCCTATCCCCTACCCTAACCCTAACACGTACCCTAATCCTAACCCGTACCCTAAACCGAGCCCTAACCCGAACACTAACCCTAACCCTAACCCTAACCCATACCCTACGCCGTACCCGAAGCCCTCACCGAACCCGTACCCTAAGCCGTACCCTAAGCCTAACCCTAAGCCTAACCCTAACCCTAGGCTACCCTTGACTGCTTCTGCCTCCAATAGATTTCCTAAGCACTAGTGTTTTAAGGAACAGCTTAAAAAGAGAATCCTAATGTGATTTCTTTATAATGGGTGTGTTCCTTATCTTATCCTAGTGTCTAAACTCTTCTCCATGGCTGGACCTCCAAATAATATTCCTTTACGTGCTAAGGGGTATCTACAGAGTGGGATAGGTTTAATAACTAAACTAACACTAACGCGTACCCTAACCCTAACCCCTACCCTAACACTAACACGTACCCTAATCCTAACCAAAACCCTAAACCGAGCCCTAACCCTAACACTAACCCTAACCCTAACCCTAACCCATACCCTACGCCGTACCCGAAGCCCTCCCCGAACCCGTACCCTAAGCCGTACCCTAAGCCGTACCCTAAGCCGTACCCTAACCCTAGGCTACCCTTCACGGCTTCTGCCTCCAATAGATTTCCTAAGCACTAGTGTTTTAAGGAACAGCTTAAAAAGAGAATCCTAATGTGATTTCTTTATAATGGGTGTGTTCCTTATCTTATCCTAGTGTCTAAACTCTTCTCCATGGCTGGACCCCCAAATAATATTCCTTTACGTGCTAAGGTGTATCTAGAGAGTGGGATAGGTTTAATAACTACCCTAACCCTAACGCGTACCCTAAACCTAACCCCTACCCTAACCCTAACATGTACCCTAATTCTATCCCGTACCCTAAACCGAGCCCTAACCCTAACACTAACCCTAACCCTAACCCTAACCCATACCCTACGCCGTACCCGAAGCCCTCCCCGAACCCGTACCCTAAGCCGTACCCTAAGCCGTACCCTAAGCCTAACCCTAACCCTAGGCTACCCTTGACTGCTTCTTCCTCCAATAGATTTCCTAAGCACTAGTGTTTTATGGAACAGCTTAAAAATAGAATCCTAATGTGATTTCTTTATAATGGGTGTGTTCCTTATCGTATCCTAGTGTCTAAACTCTTCTCCATGGCTGGACCCCCAAATAATATTTCTTTACGTGCTAAGGGGTATCTAGAGAGTGGGATAGGTTTAATAACTACCCTAACCCTGACGCGTACCCTAACCCTATCCCCTACCCTAACCCTAACACGTACCCTAATCCTAACCCGTACCCTAAACCGAGCCCTAACCCTAACCCTAACCCTAACCCTAACCCTAACCCATACCCTACGCCGTACCCGAAGCCCTCACCGAACCCGTACCCTAAGCCGTACCCTAAGCCTAACCCTAAGCCTAACCCTAACCCTAGGCTACCCTTGACTGCTTCTGCCTCCAATAGATTTCCTAAGCACTAGTGTTTTAAGGAACAGCTTAAAAAGAGAATCCTAATGTGATTTCTTTATAATGGGTGTGTTCCTTATCTTATCCTAGTGTCTAAACTCTTCTCCATGGCTGGACCTCCAAATAATATTCCTTTACGTGCTAAGGGGTATCTACAGAGTGGGATAGGTTAAATAACTAACCTAACACTAACGCGTACCCTAACCCTAACCCCTACCCTAACACTAACACGTACCCTAATCCTAACGAAAACCCTAAACCGAGCCCTAACCCTAACACTAACCCTAACCCTAACCTTAACCCATACCCTACGCCGTACCCGAACCCCTCCCCGAACCCGTACCCTAAGTCGTACCCTAAGCCTAACCCCAAGCCTAAACCTAACCCTAGGCTACCCTTGACTGCTTCTGCCTCCAATAGATTTCCTAAGCACTAGTGTTTTAAGGAACAACTTAAAAAGAGAATCCTAATGTGATTTCTTTATAATGGGTGTGTTCCTTATCTTATCCTAGTGTCTAAACTCTTCTCCATGGCTGCACCTCCAAATAATATTCCTTTACGTGCTAAGGGGTATCTAGAGAGTGAGATAGGTTTAATAACTACCCTAACACTAACGTGTACCCTAACCCTAACCCCTACCCTAACCCTAACACGTACCCTAATCCTAACCAATACCCTAAACCGAGCCCTAACCCTAACACTAACCCTAACCCTTACCCATACCCTACGCCGTACCCGAAGCCCTCCCCGAACCCGTACCCTAAGCCGTACCCTAAGCCGTACCCTAAGCCTAACCCTAACCCTAGGCTACCCTTGACTGCTTCTGCCTCCAATAGATTTCCTAAGCACTAGTGTTTTAAGGAACAACTTAAAAAGAGAATCCTAATGTCATTTCTTTATAATGGGTGTGTTCCTTATCTTATCCTAGTGTCTAAACTCTTCTCCATGGCTGGACCTCCAAATAATATTCCTTTACGTGCTGAGGGGTATCTAGAGAGTGGGATAGGTTTAATAACTACCCTAACACTAACGCGTACCATAACCCTAACCCCTACCCTAACACTAACTCGTACCCTAATCCTAACCAATACCCTAAACCGAGCCCTAACCCTAACACTAACCCTAACCCTAACCCTAACCCATACCCTACGCCGTACCCGAAGCCCTCCCCGAACCAGTACCCTAAGCCGTACCCTAAGCCGTACCCTAAGCCTAACCCTAACCCTAGGCTACCCTTCACTGCTTCTGCCTCCAATAGATTTCCTAAGCACTAGTGTTTTAAGGAACAGCTTAAAAAGAGAATCCTAATGAGATTTCTTTATAATGGGTGTGTTCCTTATCTTATCCTAGTGTCTAAACTCTTCTCCATGGCTGGACCCCCAAATAATATTCCTTTACGTGCTAAGGTGTATCTAGAGAGTGGGATAGGTTTAATAACTACCCTAACCCTAACGCGTACCCTAAACCTAACCCCTACCCTAACCCTAACATGTACCCTAATTCTATCCCGTACCCTAAACCGAGCCCTAACCCTAACACTAACCCTAACCCTAACCCTAACCCATACCCTACGCCGTACCCAAAGCCCTCCCCGAACCCGTACCCTAAGCCGTACCCTAAGCCGTACCCTAAGCCTAACCCTAACCCTAGGCTACCCTTGACTGCTTCTTCCTCCAATAGATTTCCTAAGCACTAGTGTTTTAAGGAACAGCTTAAAAATAGAATCCTAATGTGATTTCTTTATAATGGGTGTGTTCCTTATCGTATCCTAGAGTCTAAACTCTTCTCCATGGCTGGACCCCCAAATAATATTCCTTTACGTGCTAAGGGGTATCTAGAGAGTGGGATAGGTTTAATAACTACCCTAACCCTAACGCGTACCCTAACCCTATCCCCTACCCTAACCCTAACACGTACCCTAATCCTAACCCGTACCCTAAACCGAGCCCTAACCCTAACCCTAACCCTAACCCTAACCCTAACCCATACCCTACGCCGTACCCGAAGCCCTCACCGAACCCGTACCCTAAGCCGTACCCTAAGCCTAACCCTAAGCCTAACCCTAACCCTAGGCTACCCTTGACTGCTTCTGCCTCCAATAGATTTCCTAAGCACTAGTGTTTTAAGGAACAGCTTAAAAAGAGAATCCTAATGTGATTTCTTTATAATGGGTGTGTTCCTTATCTTATCCTAGTGTCTAAACTCTTCTCCATGGCTGGACCTCCAAATAATATTCCTTTACGTGCTAAGGGGTATCTACAGAGTGGGATAGGTTAAATAACTAACCGAACACTAACGCGTACCCTAACCCTAACCCCTACCCTAACCCTAACACGTACCCTAATCCTAACCCGTACCCTAAACCGAGCCCTAACCCTAACCCTAACCCTAACCCTAACCCTAACCCATACCCTACGCCGTACCCGAAGCCCTCACCGAACCCGTACCCTAAGCCGTACCCTAAGCCTAACCCTAAGCCTAACCCTAACCCTAGGCTACCCTTGACTGCTTCTGCCTCCAATAGATTTCCTAAGCACTAGTGTTTTAAGGAACAGCTTAAAAAGAGAATCCTAATGTGATTTCTTTATAATGGGTGTGTTCCTTATCTTATCCTAGTGTCTAAACTCTTCTCCATGGCTGGACCTCCAAATAATATTCCTTTACGTGCTAAGGGGTATCGACAGAGTGGGATAGGTTAAATAACTAACCGAACACTAACGCGTACCCTAACCCTAACCCCTACCCTAACACTAACACGTACCCTAATCCTAACCAAAACCCTAAACCGAGCCCTAACCCTAACACTAACCCTAACCCTAACCTTAACCCATACCCTACGCCGTACCCGAACCCCTCCCCGAACCCGTACCCTAAGCCGTACCCTAAGCCTAACCCCAAGCCTAACCCTAACCCTAGGCTACCCTTGACTGCTTCTGCCTCCAATAGATTTCCTAAGCACTAGTGTTTTAAGGAACAACTTAAAAAGAGAATCCTAATGTGATTTCTTTATAATGGGTGTGTTCCTTATCTTATCCTAGTGTCTAAACTCTTCTCCATGGCTGCACCTCCAAATAATATTCCTTTACGTGCTAAGGGGTATCTAGAGAGTGGGATAGGTTTAATAACTACCCTAACACTAACGTGTACCCTAACCCTAACCCCTACCCTAACCCTAACACGTACCCTAATCCTAACCAATACCCTAAACCGAGCCCTAACCCTAACACTAACCCTAACCCTAACCCTAACCCATACCCTACGCCGTACCCGAACCCCTCCCCGAACCCGTACCCTAAGCCGTACCCTAAGCCGTACCCTAAGCCTAACCCTAACCCTAGGCTACCCTTCACTGCGTCTGCCTCCAATAGATTTCCTAAGCACTAGTGTTTTAAGGAACAGCTTAAAAAGAGAATCCTAATGTGATTTCTTTATAATGGGTGTGTTCCTTATCTTATCCTAGTGTCTAAACTCTTCTCCATGGCTGGACCTCCAAATAATATTCCTTTACGTGCTAAGGTGTATCTAGAGAGTGGGATAGGTTTAATAACTACCCTAACACTAACGCGTACCCTAAACCTAACCCCTACCCTAACCCTAACATGTACCCTAATTCTATCCCGTACCCTAAACCGAGCCCTAACCCTAACACTAACCCTAACCCTAACCCTAACCCATACCCTACGCCGTACCCAAAGTCCTCCCCGAACCCGTACCGTAAGCCGTACCCTAAGCCGTACCCTAAGCCTAACCCTAACCCTAGGCTACCCTTGACTGCTTCTTCCTCCAATAGATTTCCTAAGCACTAGTGTTTTAAGGAACAGCTTAAAAAGAGAATCCTAATGTGATTTCTTTATAATGGGTGTGTTCCTTATCTTATCCTAGTGTCTAAACTCTTCTCCATGGCTGGACCCCCAAATAATATTCCTTTACGTGCTAAGGGGTATCTAGAGAGTGGGATAGGTTTAATAACTACCCTAACCCTAACGCGTACCCTAACCCTATCCCCTACCCTAACCCTAACACGTACCCTAATCCTAACCCGTACCCTAAACCGAGCCCTAACCCTAACACTAACCCTAACCCTAACCCTAGCCCATACCCTACGCCGTACCCGAAGCCCTCACCGAACCCGTACCCTAAGCCGTACCCTAAGCCGTACCCTAAGCCTAACCCTAACCCTAGGCTACCCTTGACTGCTTCTGCCTCCAATAGATTTCCTAAGCACTAGTGTTTTAAGGAACAGCTTAAAAAGTGAATCCTAATGTGATTTCTTTATAATGGGTGTGTTCGTTATCTTATCCTAGTGTCTAAACTCTTCTCCATGGCTGGACCTCCAAATAATATTCCTTTACGTGCTAAGGGGTATCTACAGAGTGGGATAGGTTTAATAACTAACCTAACACTAACGCGTACCCTAACCCTAACCCCTACCCTAACACTAACACGTACCCTAATCCTAACGAAAACCCTAAACCGAGCCCTAACCCTAACACTAACCCTAACCCTAACCCTAACCCATACCCTACGCCGTACCCGAACCCCTCCCCGAACCCGTACCCTAAGCCGTACCCTAAGCCTAACCCCAAGCCTAACCCTAACCCTAGGCTACCCTTGACTGCTTCTGCCTCCAATAGATTTCCTAAGCACTAGTGTTTTAAGGAACAACTTAAAAAGAGAATCCTAATGTGATTTCTTTATAATGGGTGTGTTCCTTATCTTATCCTAGTGTCTAAACTCTTCTCCATGGCTGCACCTCCAAATAATATTCCTTTACGTGCTAAGGGGTATCTAGAGAGTGGGATAGGTTTAATAACTACCCTAACACTAACGCGTACCCTAACCCTAACCCCTACCCTAACCCTAACACGTACCCTAATCCTAACCAATACCCTAAACCGAGCCCTAACCCTAACACTAACCCTAACCCTAACCCTAACCCATACCCTACGCCGTACCCGAAGCCCTCCCCGAACCAGTACCCTAAGCCGTACCCTAAGCCGTACCCTAAGCCTAACCCTAACCCTACGCTACCCTTCACTGCTTCTGCCTCCAATAGATTTCCTAAGCACTAGTGTTTTAAGGAACAGCTTAAAAAGAGAATCCTAATGTGATTTCTTTATAATGGGTGTGTTCCTTATCTTATCCTAGTGTCTAAACTCTTCTCCATGGCTGGACCTCCAAATAATATTCCTTTACGTGCTAAGGGGTATCTAGAGATTGGGATAGGTTTAATAAATACCCTAACACTAACGCGTACCCTAACCCTAACCCCTACCCTAACCCTAACACGTACCCTAATCCTAACCAATACCCTAAGCCGAGCCCTAACCCTAACACTAACCCTAACCCTAACCCTAACCCATACCCTAAGCCGTACCCGAAGCCCTCCCCAAACCCGTATCCTAAGCCGTACCCTAAGCCGTACCCTAAGCCTAACCCTAACCCTAGGCTACCCTTGACTGCTTCTGCCTCCAATAGATTTCCTAAGCACTAGTGTTTTAAGGAACAGCTTAAAAAGAGAATCCTAATGTGATTTCTTTATAATGTGTCTGTTCCTTATCTTATCCTAGTGTCTAAACTCTTCTCCATGGCTGGAACTCCAAATAATATTCCTTTACGTGCTAAGCGGTATCTAGAGAGTGGGATAGGTTTAATAACTACCCTAACACTAACGCGTACCCTAACCCTAACCCCTACCCTAACACTAACAAGTACCCTAATCCTAACCAATACCCTAAACCGAGCCCTAACCCTAACACTAACCCTAACCCTAACCCTAACCCATACCCTACGCCGTACCCGAAGCCCTCCCCGAACCCGTACCCTAAGCCGTACCCTAAGCCTAACCCCAAGCCTAACCCTAACCCTTGGTTACCCTTCACTGCTTCTGCCTCCAATAGCTTTCCTAAGCACTAGTGTTTTAAGGAACAGCTTAAAAAGAGAATCCTAATGTGATTTCTTTATAATGGGTGTGTTCCTTATCTTATCCTAGTGTCTAAACTCTTCTCCATGGCTGGACCCCCAAATAATATTCCTTTACGTGCTAAGGTGTATCTAGAGAGTGGGATAGGTTTAATAACTACCCTAACCCTAACACGTACCCTAAACCTAACCCCTACCCTAACCCTAACATGTATCCTAATTCTATCCCGTACCCTAAACCGAGCCCTAACCCTAACACTAACCCTAACCCTAACCCTAACCCATACCCTACGCCGTACCCAAAGCCCTCCCCGAACCCGTACCCTAAGCCGTACCCTAAGCCGTACCCTAAGCCTAACCCTAACCCTAGGCTACCCTTGACTGCTTCTTCCTCCAATAGATTTCCTAAGCACTAGTGTTTTAAGGAACAGCTTAAAAATAGAATCCTAATGTGATTTCTTTATAATGGGTGTGTTCCTTATCGTATCCTAGTGTCTAAACTCTTCTCCATGGCTGGACCCCCAAATAATATTCCTTTACGTGCTAAGGGGTATCTAGAGAGTGGGATAAGTTTAATAACTACCCTAACCCTAACGCGTACCCTAACCCTATCCCCTACCCTAACCCTAACACGTACCCTAATCCTAACCCGTACCCTAAACCGAGCCCTAACCCTAACACTAACCCTAACCCTAACCCTAACCCATACCCTACGCCGTACCCGAAGCCCTCACCGAACCCGTACCCTAAGCCGTACCCTAAGCCTAACCCTAAGCCTAACCCTAACCCTAGGCTACCCTTGACTGCTTCTGCCTCCAATAGATTTCCTAAGCACTAGTGTTTTAAGGAACAACTTAAAAAGAGAATCCTAATGTGATTTCTTTATAATGGGTGTGTTCCTTATCTTATCCTAGTGTCTAAACTCTTCTCCATGGCTGCACCTCCAAATAATATTCCTTTACGTGCTAAGGGGTATCTAGAGAGTGGGATAGGTTTAATAACTACCCTAACACTAACGCGTACCCTAACCCTAACCCCTACCCTAACCCTAACACGTACCCTAATCCTAACCAATACCCTAAACCGAGCCCTAACCCTAACACTAACCCTAACCCTAACCCTAACCCATACCCTACGCCGTACCCGAACCCCTCCCCGAACCCGTACCCTAAGCCGTACCCTAAGCCGTACCCTAAGCCGTACCCTAACCCTAGGCTACCCTTCACTGCTTCTGCCTCCAATAGATTTCCTAAGCACTAGTGTTTTAAGGAAGAGCTTAAAAAGAGAATCCTAATGTGATTTCTTTATAATGGGTGTGTTCCTTATCTTATCCTAGTGTCTAAACTCTTCTCCATGGCTGGACCTCCAAATAATATTCCTTTACGTGCTAAGGGGTATCTAGAGATTGGGATAGGTTTAATAACTACCCTAACACTAACGCGTACCCTAAACCTAACCCCTACCCTAACCCTAACATGTACCCTAATTCTATCCCGTACCCTAAACCGAGCCCTAACCCTAACACTAACCCTAACCCTAACCCTAACCCATACCCTACGCCGTACCCAAAGTCCTCCCCGAACCCGTACCGTAAGCCGTACCCTAAGCCGTACCCTAAGCCTAACCCTAACCCTAGGCTACCCTTGACTGCTTCTTCCTCCAATAGATTTCCTAAGCACTAGTGTTTTAAGGAACAGCTTAAAAAGAGAATCCTAATGTGATTTCTTTATAATGGGTGTGTTCCTTATCTTATCCTAGTGTCTAAACTCTTCTCCATGGCTGGACCCCCAAATAATATTCCTTTACGTGCTAAGGGGTATCTAGAGAGTGGGATAGGTTTAATAACTACCCTAACCCTAACGCGTACCCTAACCCTATCCCCTACCCTAACCCTAACACGTACCCTAATCCTAACCCGTACCCTAAACCGAGCCCTAACCCTAACACTAACCCTAACCCTAACCCTAGCCCATACCCTACGCCGTACCCGAAGCCCTCACCGAACCCGTACCCTAAGCCGTACCCTAAGCCGTACCCTAAGCCTAACCCTAACCCTAGGCTACCCTTGACTGCTTCTGCCTCCAATAGATTTCCTAAGCACTAGTGTTTTAAGGAACAGCTTAAAAAGTGAATCCTAATGTGATTTCTTTATAATGGGTGTGTTCGTTATCTTATCCTAGTGTCTAAACTCTTCTCCATGGCTGGACCTCCAAATAATATTCCTTTACGTGCTAAGGGGTATCTACAGAGTGGGATAGGTTTAATAACTAACCTAACACTAACGCGTACCCTAACCCTAACCCCTACCCTAACACTAACACGTACCCTAATCCTAACGAAAACCCTAAACCGAGCCCTAACCCTAACACTAACCCTAACCCTAACCCTAACCCATACCCTACGCCGTACCCGAACCCCTCCCCGAACCCGTACCCTAAGCCGTACCCTAAGCCTAACCCCAAGCCTAACCCTAACCCTAGGCTACCCTTGACTGCTTCTGCCTCCAATAGATTTCCTAAGCACTAGTGTTTTAAGGAACAACTTAAAAAGAGAATCCTAATGTGATTTCTTTATAATGGGTGTGTTCCTTATCTTATCCTAGTGTCTAAACTCTTCTCCATGGCTGCACCTCCAAATAATATTCCTTTACGTGCTAAGGGGTATCTAGAGAGTGGGATAGGTTTAATAACTACCCTAACACTAACGCGTACCCTAACCCTAACCCCTACCCTAACCCTAACACGTACCCTAATCCTAACCAATACCCTAAACCGAGCCCTAACCCTAACACTAACCCTAACCCTAACCCTAACCCATACCCTACGCCGTACCCGAAGCCCTCCCCGAACCAGTACCCTAAGCCGTACCCTAAGCCGTACCCTAAGCCTAACCCTAACCCTACGCTACCCTTCACTGCTTCTGCCTCCAATAGATTTCCTAAGCACTAGTGTTTTAAGGAACAGCTTAAAAAGAGAATCCTAATGTGATTTCTTTATAATGGGTGTGTTCCTTATCTTATCCTAGTGTCTAAACTCTTCTCCATGGCTGGACCTCCAAATAATATTCCTTTACGTGCTAAGGGGTATCTAGAGATTGGGATAGGTTTAATAAATACCCTAACACTAACGCGTACCCTAACCCTAACCCCTACCCTAACCCTAACACGTACCCTAATCCTAACCAATACCCTAAGCCGAGCCCTAACCCTAACACTAACCCTAACCCTAACCCTAACCCATACCCTAAGCCGTACCCGAAGCCCTCCCCAAACCCGTATCCTAAGCCGTACCCTAAGCCGTACCCTAAGCCTAACCCTAACCCTAGGCTACCCTTGACTGCTTCTGCCTCCAATAGATTTCCTAAGCACTAGTGTTTTAAGGAACAGCTTAAAAAGAGAATCCTAATGTGATTTCTTTATAATGTGTCTGTTCCTTATCTTATCCTAGTGTCTAAACTCTTCTCCATGGCTGGAACTCCAAATAATATTCCTTTACGTGCTAAGCGGTATCTAGAGAGTGGGATAGGTTTAATAACTACCCTAACACTAACGCGTACCCTAACCCTAACCCCTACCCTAACACTAACAAGTACCCTAATCCTAACCAATACCCTAAACCGAGCCCTAACCCTAACACTAACCCTAACCCTAACCCTAACCCATACCCTACGCCGTACCCGAAGCCCTCCCCGAACCCGTACCCTAAGCCGTACCCTAAGCCTAACCCCAAGCCTAACCCTAACCCTTGGTTACCCTTCACTGCTTCTGCCTCCAATAGCTTTCCTAAGCACTAGTGTTTTAAGGAACAGCTTAAAAAGAGAATCCTAATGTGATTTCTTTATAATGGGTGTGTTCCTTATCTTATCCTAGTGTCTAAACTCTTCTCCATGGCTGGACCCCCAAATAATATTCCTTTACGTGCTAAGGTGTATCTAGAGAGTGGGATAGGTTTAATAACTACCCTAACCCTAACACGTACCCTAAACCTAACCCCTACCCTAACCCTAACATGTATCCTAATTCTATCCCGTACCCTAAACCGAGCCCTAACCCTAACACTAACCCTAACCCTAACCCTAACCCATACCCTACGCCGTACCCAAAGCCCTCCCCGAACCCGTACCCTAAGCCGTACCCTAAGCCGTACCCTAAGCCTAACCCTAACCCTAGGCTACCCTTGACTGCTTCTTCCTCCAATAGATTTCCTAAGCACTAGTGTTTTAAGGAACAGCTTAAAAATAGAATCCTAATGTGATTTCTTTATAATGGGTGTGTTCCTTATCGTATCCTAGTGTCTAAACTCTTCTCCATGGCTGGACCCCCAAATAATATTCCTTTACGTGCTAAGGGGTATCTAGAGAGTGGGATAAGTTTAATAACTACCCTAACCCTAACGCGTACCCTAACCCTATCCCCTACCCTAACCCTAACACGTACCCTAATCCTAACCCGTACCCTAAACCGAGCCCTAACCCTAACACTAACCCTAACCCTAACCCTAACCCATACCCTACGCCGTACCCGAAGCCCTCACCGAACCCGTACCCTAAGCCGTACCCTAAGCCTAACCCTAAGCCTAACCCTAACCCTAGGCTACCCTTGACTGCTTCTGCCTCCAATAGATTTCCTAAGCACTAGTGTTTTAAGGAACAACTTAAAAAGAGAATCCTAATGTGATTTCTTTATAATGGGTGTGTTCCTTATCTTATCCTAGTGTCTAAACTCTTCTCCATGGCTGCACCTCCAAATAATATTCCTTTACGTGCTAAGGGGTATCTAGAGAGTGGGATAGGTTTAATAACTACCCTAACACTAACGCGTACCCTAACCCTAACCCCTACCCTAACCCTAACACGTACCCTAATCCTAACCAATACCCTAAACCGAGCCCTAACCCTAACACTAACCCTAACCCTAACCCTAACCCATACCCTACGCCGTACCCGAACCCCTCCCCGAACCCGTACCCTAAGCCGTACCCTAAGCCGTACCCTAAGCCGTACCCTAACCCTAGGCTACCCTTCACTGCTTCTGCCTCCAATAGATTTCCTAAGCACTAGTGTTTTAAGGAAGAGCTTAAAAAGAGAATCCTAATGTGATTTCTTTATAATGGGTGTGTTCCTTATCTTATCCTAGTGTCTAAACTCTTCTCCATGGCTGGACCTCCAAATAATATTCCTTTACGTGCTAAGGGGTATCTAGAGATTGGGATAGGTTTAATAAATACCCTAACACTAACGCGTACCCTAACCCTAACCCCTACCCTAACCCTAACACGTACCCTAATCCTAACCAATACCCTAAGCCGAGCCCTAACCCTAACACTAACCCTAACCCTAACCCTAACCCATACCCTAAGCCGTACCCGAAGCCCTCCCCAAACCCGTACCCTAAGCCGTACCCTAAGCCGTACCCTAAGCCTAACCCTAACCCTAGGCTACCCTTGACTGCTTCTGCCTCCAACAGATTTCCTAAGCACTAGTGTTTTAAGGAACAGCTTAAAAAGAGAATCTTAATGTGATTTCTTTATAATGTGTCTGTTCCTTATCTTATCCTAGTGTCTAAACTCTTCTCCATGGCTGGAACTCCAAATAATATTCCTTTACATGCTAAGCGGTATCTAGAGAGTGGGATAGGTTTAATAACTACCCTAACACTAACGCGTACCCTAACCCTAACCCCTACCCTAACACTAACACGTACCCTAATCCTAACCAATACCCTAAACCGAGCCCTAACCCTAACACTAACCCTAACCCTAACCCTAACCCATACCCTACGCCATACCCGAAGCCCTCCCCGAACCCGTACCCTAAGCCGTACCCTAAGCCTAACCCCAAGCCTAACCCTAACCCTTGGTTACCCTTGACTGCTTCTGCCTCCAATAGCTTTCCTAAGCACTAGTGTTTTAAGGAACAGCTTAAAAAGAGAATCCTAATGTGATTTCTTTATAATGGGTGTGTTCCTTATCTTATCCTAGTGTCTAAACTCTTCTCCATGGCTGGAACTCCAAATAATATTCCTTTACATGCTAAGCGGTATCTAGAGAGTGGGGTAGGTTTAATAACTACCCTAACCCTAACACGTACCCTAAACCTAACCCCTACCCTAACCCTAACATGTACCCTAATTCTATCCCGTACCCTAAACCGAGCCCTAACCCTAACACTAACCCTAACCCTAACCCTAACCCATACCCTACGCCGTACCCAAAGCCCTCCCCGAACCCGTACCATAAGCCGTACCCTAAGCCGTACCCTAAGCCTAACCCTAACCCTAGGCTACCCTTGACTGCTTCTTCCTCCAATAGATTTCCTAAGCACTAGTGTTTTAAGGAACAGCTTAAAAATAGAATCCTAATGTGATTTCTTTATAATGGGTGTGTTCCTTATCGTATCCTAGTGTCTAAACTCTTCTCCATGGCTGGACCCCCAAATAATATTCCTTTACGTGCTAAGGGGTATCTAGAGAATGGGATAGGTTTAATAACTACCATAACCCTAACGCGTACCCTAACCCTTTCCCCTACCCTAACCCTAACACGTACCCTAATCCTAACCCGTACCCTAAACCGAGCCCTAACCCTAACCCTAACCCTAACCCTAACCCTAACCCGTACCCTACGCCGTACCCGAAGCCCTCCCCAAACCCGTACCCTAAGCCGTACCCTAAGCCTAACCCCAAGCCTAACCCTAACCCTTGGTTACCCTTGACTGCTTCTGCCTCCAATAGATTTCCTAAGCACTAGTGTTTTAAGGAACAGCTTAAAAAGAGAATCCTAATGTGATTTCTTTATAATGGGTGTGTTCCTTATCTTATCCTAGTGTCTAAACTCTTCTCCATGGCTGGACCCCCAAATAATATTCCTTTACGTGCTAAGGTGTATCTAGAGAGTGGGATAGGTTTAATAACTACCCTAACCCTAACGCGTACCCTAAACCTAACCCCTACCCTAACCCTAACATGTACCCTAATTCTATCCCGTACCCTAAACCGAGCCCTAACCCTAACACTAACCCTAACCCTAACCCTAACCCATACCCTACGCCGTACCCAAAGCCCTCCCCGAACCCGTACCGTAAGCCGTACCCTAAGCCGTACCCTAAGCCTAACCCTAACCCTAGGCTACCCTTGACTGCTTCTTCCTCCAATAGATTTCCTAAGCACTAGTGTTTTAAGGAACAGCTTAAAAAGAGAATCCTAATGTGATTTCTTTATAATGGGTGTGTTCCTTATCTTATCCTAGTGTCTAAACTCTTCTCCATGGCTGCACCTCCAAATAATATTCCTTTACGTGCTAAGGGGTATCTAGAGAGTGGGATAGGTTTAATAACTACCCTAACACTAACGCGTACCCTAACCCTAACCCCTACCCTAACCCTAACACGTACCCTAATCCTAACCAATACCCTAAACCGAGCCCTAACCCTAACACTAACCCTAACCCTAACCCTAACCCATACCCTACGCCGTACCCGAAGCCCTCCCCGAACCAGTACCCTAAGCCGTACCCTAAGCCGTACCCTAAGCCTAACCCTAACCCTACGCTACCCTTCACTGCTTCTGCCTCCAATAGATTTCCTAAGCACTAGTGTTTTAAGGAACAGCTTAAAAAGAGAATCCTAATGTGATTTCTTTATAATGGGTGTGTTCCTTATCTTATCCTAGTGTCTAAACTCTTCTCCATGGCTGGACCTCCAAATAATATTCCTTTACGTGCTAAGGGGTATCTAGAGATTGGGATAGGTTTAATAAATACCCTAACACTAACGCGTACCCTAACCCTAACCCCTACCCTAACCCTAACACGTACCCTAATCCTAACCAATACCCTAAGCCGAGCCCTAACCCTAACACTAACCCTAACCCTAACCCTAACCCATACCCTAAGCCGTACCCGAAGCCCTCCCCAAACCCGTATCCTAAGCCGTACCCTAAGCCGTACCCTAAGCCTAACCCTAACCCTAGGCTACCCTTGACTGCTTCTGCCTCCAATAGATTTCCTAAGCACTAGTGTTTTAAGGAACAGCTTAAAAAGAGAATCCTAATGTGATTTCTTTATAATGTGTCTGTTCCTTATCTTATCCTAGTGTCTAAACTCTTCTCCATGGCTGGAACTCCAAATAATATTCCTTTACGTGCTAAGCGGTATTTAGAGAGTGGGATAGGTTTAATAACTACCCTAACACTAACGCGTACCCTAACCCTAACCCCTACCCTAACACTAACAAGTACCCTAATCCTAACCAATACCCTAAACCGAGCCCTAACCCTAACACTAACCCTAACCCTAACCCTAACCCATACCCTACGCCGTACCCGAAGCCCTCCCCGAACCCGTACCCTAAGCCGTACCCTAAGCCTAACCCCAAGCCTAACCCTAACCCTTGGTTACCCTTCACTGCTTCTGCCTCCAATAGCTTTCCTAAGCACTAGTGTTTTAAGGAACAGCTTAAAAAGAGAATCCTAATGTGATTTCTTTATAATGGGTGTGTTCCTTATCTTATCCTAGTGTCTAAACTCTTCTCCATGGCTGGACCCCCAAATAATATTCCTTTACGTGCTAAGGTGTATCTAGAGAGTGGGATAGGTTTAATAACTACCCTAACCCTAACACGTACCCTAAACCTAACCCCTACCCTAACCCTAACATGTATCCTAATTCTATCCCGTACCCTAAACCGAGCCCTAACCCTAACACTAACCCTAACCCTAACCCTAACCCATACCCTACGCCGTACCCAAAGCCCTCCCCGAACCCGTACCCTAAGCCGTACCCTAAGCCGTACCCTAAGCCTAACCCTAACCCTAGGCTACCCTTGACTGCTTCTTCCTCCAATAGATTTCCTAAGCACTAGTGTTTTAAGGAACAGCTTAAAAATAGAATCCTAATGTGATTTCTTTATAATGGGTGTGTTCCTTATCGTATCCTAGTGTCTAAACTCTTCTCCATGGCTGGACCCCCAAATAATATTCCTTTACGTGCTAAGGGGTATCTAGAGAGTGGGATAAGTTTAATAACTACCCTAACCCTAACGCGTACCCTAACCCTATCCCCTACCCTAACCCTAACACGTACCCTAATCCTAACCCGTACCCTAAACCGAGCCCTAACCCTAACACTAACCCTAACCCTAACCCTAACCCATACCCTACGCCGTACCCGAAGCCCTCACCGAACCCGTACCCTAAGCCGTACCCTAAGCCTAACCCTAAGCCTAACCCTAACCCTAGGCTACCCTTGACTGCTTCTGCCTCCAATAGATTTCCTAAGCACTAGTGTTTTAAGGAACAACTTAAAAAGAGAATCCTAATGTGATTTCTTTATAATGGGTGTGTTCCTTATCTTATCCTAGTGTCTAAACTCTTCTCCATGGCTGCACCTCCAAATAATATTCCTTTACGTGCTAAGGGGTATCTAGAGAGTGGGATAGGTTTAATAACTACCCTAACACTAACGCGTACCCTAACCCTAACCCCTACCCTAACCCTAACACGTACCCTAATCCTAACCAATACCCTAAACCGAGCCCTAACCCTAACACTAACCCTAACCCTAACCCTAACCCATACCCTACGCCGTACCCGAACCCCTCCCCGAACCCGTACCCTAAGCCGTACCCTAAGCCGTACCCTAAGCCGTACCCTAACCCTAGGCTACCCTTCACTGCTTCTGCCTCCAATAGATTTCCTAAGCACTAGTGTTTTAAGGAAGAGCTTAAAAAGAGAATCCTAATGTGATTTCTTTATAATGGGTGTGTTCCTTATCTTATCCTAGTGTCTAAACTCTTCTCCATGGCTGGACCTCCAAATAATATTCCTTTACGTGCTAAGGGGTATCTAGAGATTGGGATAGGTTTAATAAATACCCTAACACTAACGCGTACCCTAACCCTAACCCCTACCCTAACCCTAACACGTACCCTAATCCTAACCAATACCCTAAGCCGAGCCCTAACCCTAACACTAACCCTAACCCTAACCCTAACCCATACCCTAAGCCGTACCCGAAGCCCTCCCCAAACCCGTACCCTAAGCCGTACCCTAAGCCGTACCCTAAGCCTAACCCTAACCCTAGGCTACCCTTGACTGCTTCTGCCTCCAACAGATTTCCTAAGCACTAGTGTTTTAAGGAACAGCTTAAAAAGAGAATCTTAATGTGATTTCTTTATAATGTGTCTGTTCCTTATCTTATCCTAGTGTCTAAACTCTTCTCCATGGCTGGAACTCCAAATAATATTCCTTTACATGCTAAGCGGTATCTAGAGAGTGGGATAGGTTTAATAACTACCCTAACACTAACGCGTACCCTAACCCTAACCCCTACCCTAACACTAACACGTACCCTAATCCTAAACAATACCCTAAACCGAGCCCTAACCCTAACACTAACCCTAACCCTAACCCTAACCCATACCCTACGCCGTACCCGAAGCCCTCCCCGAACCCGTACCCTAAGCCGTACCCTAAGCCTAACCCCAAGCCTAACCCTAACCCTTGGTTACCCTTGACTGCTTCTGCCTCCAATAGCTTTCCTAAGCACTAGTGTTTTAAGGAACAGCTTAAAAAGAGAATCCTAATGTGATTTCTTTATAATGGGTGTGTTCCTTATCTTATCCTAGTGTCTAAACTCTTCTCCATGGCTGGAACTCCAAATAATATTCCTTTACATGCTAAGCGGTATCTAGAGAGTGGGATAGGTTTAATAACTACCCTAACCCTAACACGTACCCTAAACCTAACCCCTACCCTAACCCTAACATGTACCCTAATTCTATCCCGTACCCTAAACCGAGCCCTAACCCTAACACTAACCCTAACCCTAACCCTAACCCATACCCTACGCCGTACCCAAAGCCCTCCCCGAACCCGTACCATAAGCCGTACCCTAAGCCGTACCCTAAGCCTAACCCTAACCCTAGGCTACCCTTGACTGCTTCTTCCTCCAATAGATTTCCTAAGCACTAGTGTTTTAAGGAACAGCTTAAAAAGAGAATCCTAATGTGATTTCTTTATAATGGGTGTGTTCCTTATCTTATCCTAGTGTCTAAACTCTTCTCCATGGCTGCACCTCCAAATAATATTCCTTTACGTGCTAAGGGGTATCTAGAGAGTGGGATAGGTTTAATAACTACCCTAACACTAACGCGTACCCTAACCCTAACCCCTACCCTAACCCTAACACGTACCCTAATCCTAACCAATACCCTAAACCGAGCCCTAACCCTAACACTAACCCTAACCCTAACCCTAACCCATACCCTACGCCGTACCCGAAGCCCTCCCCGAACCAGTACCCTAAGCCGTACCCTAAGCCGT
Organism: Balaenoptera physalus; assembly: GCF_965194825.1. NCBI lineage: Eukaryota > Metazoa > Chordata > Mammalia > Artiodactyla > Balaenopteridae > Balaenoptera > Balaenoptera physalus. The sequence goes on from NW_028126285.1 coordinate 228,509, forward strand.
ACCCTAAGCCTAACCCTAACCCTACGCTACCCTTCACTGCTTCTGCCTCCAATAGATTTCCTAAGCACTAGTGTTTTAAGGAACAGCTTAAAAAGAGAATCCTAATGTGATTTCTTTATAATGGGTGTGTTCCTTATCTTATCCTAGTGTCTAAACTCTTCTCCATGGCTGGACCTCCAAATAATATTCCTTTACGTGCTAAGGGGTATCTAGAGATTGGGATAGGTTTAATAAATACCCTAACACTAACGCGTACCCTAACCCTAACCCCTACCCTAACCCTAACACGTACCCTAATCCTAACCAATACCCTAAGCCGAGCCCTAACCCTAACACTAACCCTAACCCTAACCCTAACCCATACCCTAAGCCGTACCCGAAGCCCTCCCCAAACCCGTATCCTAAGCCGTACCCTAAGCCGTACCCTAAGCCTAACCCTAACCCTAGGCTACCCTTGACTGCTTCTGCCTCCAATAGATTTCCTAAGCACTAGTGTTTTAAGGAACAGCTTAAAAAGAGAATCCTAATGTGATTTCTTTATAATGTGTCTGTTCCTTATCTTATCCTAGTGTCTAAACTCTTCTCCATGGCTGGAACTCCAAATAATATTCCTTTACGTGCTAAGCGGTATTTAGAGAGTGGGATAGGTTTAATAACTACCCTAACACTAACGCGTACCCTAACCCTAACCCCTACCCTAACACTAACAAGTACCCTAATCCTAACCAATACCCTAAACCGAGCCCTAACCCTAACACTAACCCTAACCCTAACCCTAACCCATACCCTACGCCGTACCCGAAGCCCTCCCCGAACCCGTACCCTAAGCCGTACCCTAAGCCTAACCCCAAGCCTAACCCTAACCCTTGGTTACCCTTCACTGCTTCTGCCTCCAATAGCTTTCCTAAGCACTAGTGTTTTAAGGAACAGCTTAAAAAGAGAATCCTAATGTGATTTCTTTATAATGGGTGTGTTCCTTATCTTATCCTAGTGTCTAAACTCTTCTCCATGGCTGGACCCCCAAATAATATTCCTTTACGTGCTAAGGTGTATCTAGAGAGTGGGATAGGTTTAATAACTACCCTAACCCTAACACGTACCCTAAACCTAACCCCTACCCTAACCCTAACATGTATCCTAATTCTATCCCGTACCCTAAACCGAGCCCTAACCCTAACACTAACCCTAACCCTAACCCTAACCCATACCCTACGCCGTACCCAAAGCCCTCCCCGAACCCGTACCCTAAGCCGTACCCTAAGCCGTACCCTAAGCCTAACCCTAACCCTAGGCTACCCTTGACTGCTTCTTCCTCCAATAGATTTCCTAAGCACTAGTGTTTTAAGGAACAGCTTAAAAATAGAATCCTAATGTGATTTCTTTATAATGGGTGTGTTCCTTATCGTATCCTAGTGTCTAAACTCTTCTCCATGGCTGGACCCCCAAATAATATTCCTTTACGTGCTAAGGGGTATCTAGAGAGTGGGATAAGTTTAATAACTACCCTAACCCTAACGCGTACCCTAACCCTATCCCCTACCCTAACCCTAACACGTACCCTAATCCTAACCCGTACCCTAAACCGAGCCCTAACCCTAACACTAACCCTAACCCTAACCCTAACCCATACCCTACGCCGTACCCGAAGCCCTCACCGAACCCGTACCCTAAGCCGTACCCTAAGCCTAACCCTAAGCCTAACCCTAACCCTAGGCTACCCTTGACTGCTTCTGCCTCCAATAGATTTCCTAAGCACTAGTGTTTTAAGGAACAACTTAAAAAGAGAATCCTAATGTGATTTCTTTATAATGGGTGTGTTCCTTATCTTATCCTAGTGTCTAAACTCTTCTCCATGGCTGCACCTCCAAATAATATTCCTTTACGTGCTAAGGGGTATCTAGAGAGTGGGATAGGTTTAATAACTACCCTAACACTAACGCGTACCCTAACCCTAACCCCTACCCTAACCCTAACACGTACCCTAATCCTAACCAATACCCTAAACCGAGCCCTAACCCTAACACTAACCCTAACCCTAACCCTAACCCATACCCTACGCCGTACCCGAACCCCTCCCCGAACCCGTACCCTAAGCCGTACCCTAAGCCGTACCCTAAGCCGTACCCTAACCCTAGGCTACCCTTCACTGCTTCTGCCTCCAATAGATTTCCTAAGCACTAGTGTTTTAAGGAAGAGCTTAAAAAGAGAATCCTAATGTGATTTCTTTATAATGGGTGTGTTCCTTATCTTATCCTAGTGTCTAAACTCTTCTCCATGGCTGGACCTCCAAATAATATTCCTTTACGTGCTAAGGGGTATCTAGAGATTGGGATAGGTTTAATAAATACCCTAACACTAACGCGTACCCTAACCCTAACCCCTACCCTAACCCTAACACGTACCCTAATCCTAACCAATACCCTAAGCCGAGCCCTAACCCTAACACTAACCCTAACCCTAACCCTAACCCATACCCTAAGCCGTACCCGAAGCCCTCCCCAAACCCGTACCCTAAGCCGTACCCTAAGCCGTACCCTAAGCCTAACCCTAACCCTAGGCTACCCTTGACTGCTTCTGCCTCCAACAGATTTCCTAAGCACTAGTGTTTTAAGGAACAGCTTAAAAAGAGAATCTTAATGTGATTTCTTTATAATGTGTCTGTTCCTTATCTTATCCTAGTGTCTAAACTCTTCTCCATGGCTGGAACTCCAAATAATATTCCTTTACATGCTAAGCGGTATCTAGAGAGTGGGATAGGTTTAATAACTACCCTAACACTAACGCGTACCCTAACCCTAACCCCTACCCTAACACTAACACGTACCCTAATCCTAAACAATACCCTAAACCGAGCCCTAACCCTAACACTAACCCTAACCCTAACCCTAACCCATACCCTACGCCGTACCCGAAGCCCTCCCCGAACCCGTACCCTAAGCCGTACCCTAAGCCTAACCCCAAGCCTAACCCTAACCCTTGGTTACCCTTGACTGCTTCTGCCTCCAATAGCTTTCCTAAGCACTAGTGTTTTAAGGAACAGCTTAAAAAGAGAATCCTAATGTGATTTCTTTATAATGGGTGTGTTCCTTATCTTATCCTAGTGTCTAAACTCTTCTCCATGGCTGGAACTCCAAATAATATTCCTTTACATGCTAAGCGGTATCTAGAGAGTGGGATAGGTTTAATAACTACCCTAACCCTAACACGTACCCTAAACCTAACCCCTACCCTAACCCTAACATGTACCCTAATTCTATCCCGTACCCTAAACCGAGCCCTAACCCTAACACTAACCCTAACCCTAACCCTAACCCATACCCTACGCCGTACCCAAAGCCCTCCCCGAACCCGTACCATAAGCCGTACCCTAAGCCGTACCCTAAGCCTAACCCTAACCCTAGGCTACCCTTGACTGCTTCTTCCTCCAATAGATTTCCTAAGCACTAGTGTTTTAAGGAACAGCTTAAAAATAGAATCCTAATGTGATTTCTTTATAATGGGTGTGTTCCTTATCGTATCCTAGTGTCTAAACTCTTCTCCATGGCTGGACCCCCAAATAATATTCCTTTACGTGCTAAGGGGTATCTAGAGAATGGGATAGGTTTAATAACTACCATAACCCTAACGCGTACCCTAACCCTTTCCCCTACCCTAACCCTAACACGTACCCTAATCCTAACCCGTACCCTAAACCGAGCCCTAACCCTAACCCTAACCCTAACCCTAACCCTAACCCGTACCCTACGCCGTACCCGAAGCCCTCCCCAAACCCGTACCCTAAGCCGTACCCTAAGCCTAACCCCAAGCCTAACCCTAACCCTTGGTTACCCTTGACTGCTTCTGCCTCCAATAGATTTCCTAAGCACTAGTGTTTTAAGGAACAGCTTAAAAAGAGAATCCTAATGTGATTTCTTTATAATGGGTGTGTTCCTTATCTTATCCTAGTGTCTAAACTCTTCTCCATGGCTGGACCCCCAAATAATATTCCTTTACGTGCTAAGGTGTATCTAGAGAGTGGGATAGGTTTAATAACTACCCTAACCCTAACGCGTACCCTAAACCTAACCCCTACCCTAACCCTAACATGTACCCTAATTCTATCCCGTACCCTAAACCGAGCCCTAACCCTAACACTAACCCTAACCCTAACCCTAACCCATACCCTACGCCGTACCCAAAGCCCTCCCCGAACCCGTACCGTAAGCCGTACCCTAAGCCGTACCCTAAGCCTAACCCTAACCCTAGGCTACCCTTGACTGCTTCTTCCTCCAATAGATTTCCTAAGCACTAGTGTTTTAAGGAACAGCTTAAAAAGAGAATCCTAATGTGATTTCTTTATAATGGGTGTGTTCCTTATCTTATCCTAGTGTCTAAACTCTTCTCCATGGCTGGACCCCCAAATAATATTCCTTTACGTGCTAAGGGGTATCTAGAGAGTGGGATAGGTTTAATAACTACCCTAACCCTAACGCGTACCCTAACCCTATCCCCTACCCTAACCCTAACACGTACCCTAATCCTAACCCGTACCCTAAACCGAGCCCTAACCCTAACACTAACCCTAACCCTAACCCTAACCCATACCCTACGCCGTACCCGAAGCCCTCACCGAACCCGTACCCTAAGCCGTACCCTAAGCCTAACCCTAAGCCTAACCCTAACCCTAGGCTACCCTTGACTGCTTCTGCCTCCAATAGATTTCCTAAGCACTAGTGTTTTAAGGAACAGCTTAAAAAGAGAATCCTAATGTGATTTCTTTATAATGGGTGTGTTCCTTATCTTATCCTAGTGTCTAAACTCTTCTCCATGGCTGGACCTCCAAATAATATTCCTTTACGTGCTAAGGGGTATCTACAGAGTGGGATAGGTTTAATAACTAACCTAACACTAACGCGTACCCTAACCCTAACCCCTACCCTAACACTTACACGTACCCTAATCCTAACGAAAACCCTAAACCGAGCCCTAACCCTAACACTAACCCTAACCCTAACCCTAACCCATACCCTACGCCGTACCCGAACCCCTCCCCGAACCCATACCCTAAGCCGTACCCTAAGCCTAACCCCAAGCCTAACCCTAACCCTAGGCTACCCTTGACTGCTTCTGCCTCCAATAGATTTCCTAAGCACTAGTGTTTTAAGGAACAACTTAAAAAGAGAATCCTAATGTGATTTCTTTATAATGGGTGTGTTCCTTATCTTATCCTAGTGTCTAAACTCTTCTCCATGGCTGCACCTCCAAATAATATTCCTTTACGTGCTAAGGGGTATCTAGAGAGTGGGATAGGTTTAATAACTACCCTAACACTAACGCGTACCCTAACCCTAACCCCTACCCTAACCCTAACACGTACCCTAATCCTAACCAATACCCTAAACCGAGCCCTAACCCTAACACTAACCCTAACCCTAACCCATACCCTACGCCGTACCCGAAGCCCTCCCCGATCCCGTACCCTAAGCCGTACCCTAAGCCGTACCCTAAGCCTAACCCTAACCCTAGGCTACCCTTGACTGCTTCTGCCTCCAATAGATTTCCTAAGCACTACTGTTTTAAGGAACAACTTAAAAAGAGAATCCTAATGTCATTTCTTTATAATGGGTGTGTTCCTTATCTTATCCTAGTGTCTAAACTCTTCTCCATGGCTGGACCTCCAAATAATATTCCTTTACGTGCTGAGGGGTATCTAGAGAGTGGGATAGGTTTAATAACTACCCTAACACTAACGCGTACCATAACCCTAACCCCTACCCTAACACTAACTCGTACCCTAATCCTAACCAATACCCTAAACCGAGCCCTAACCCTAACACTAACCCTAACCCTAACCCTAACCCATACCCTACGCCGTACCCGAAGCCCTCCCCGAACCAGTACCCTAAGCCGTACCCTAAGCCGTACCCTAAGCCTAACCCTAACCCTAGGCTACCCTTCACTGCTTCTGCCTCCAATAGATTTCCTAAGCACTAGTGTTTTAAGGAACAGCTTAAAAAGAGAATCCTAATGTGATTTCTTTATAATGTGTCTGTTCCTTATCTTATCCTAGTGTCTAAACTCTTCTCCATGGCTGGAACTCCAAATAATATTCATTTACGTGCTAAGCGGTATCTAGAGAGTGGGATAGGTTTAATAACTACCCTAACACTAACGCGTACCCTAACCCTAACCCCTACCCTAACCCTAACACGTACCCTAATCCTAACCAATACCCTAAACCGAGCCCTAACCCTAACACTAACCCTAACCCTAACCCTAACCCATACCCTACGCCGTACCCGAACCCCTCCCCGAACCCGTACCCTAAGCCGTACCCTAAGCCGTACCCTAAGCCGTACCCTAACCCTAGGCTACCCTTCACTGCTTCTGCCTCCAATAGATTTCCTAAGCACTAGTGTTTTAAGGAAGAGCTTAAAAAGAGAATCCTAATGTGATTTCTTTATAATGGGTGTGTTCCTTATCTTATCCTAGTGTCTAAACTCTTCTCCATGGCTGGACCTCCAAATAATATTCCTTTACGTGCTAAGGGGTATCTAGAGATTGGGATAGGTTTAATAAATACCCTAACACTAACGCGTACCCTAACCCTAACCCCTACCCTAACCCTAACACGTACCCTAATCCTAACCAATACCCTAAGCCGAGCCCTAACCCTAACACTAACCCTAACCCTAACCCTAACCCATACCCTAAGCCGTACCCGAAGCCCTCCCCAAACCCGTACCCTAAGCCGTACCCTAAGCCGTACCCTAAGCCTAACCCTAACCCTAGGCTACCCTTGACTGCTTCTGCCTCCAACAGATTTCCTAAGCACTAGTGTTTTAAGGAACAGCTTAAAAAGAGAATCTTAATGTGATTTCTTTATAATGTGTCTGTTCCTTATCTTATCCTAGTGTCTAAACTCTTCTCCATGGCTGGAACTCCAAATAATATTCCTTTACATGCTAAGCGGTATCTAGAGAGTGGGATAGGTTTAATAACTACCCTAACACTAACGCGTACCCTAACCCTAACCCCTACCCTAACACTAACACGTACCCTAATCCTAAACAATACCCTAAACCGAGCCCTAACCCTAACACTAACCCTAACCCTAACCCTAACCCATACCCTACGCCGTACCCGAAGCCCTCCCCGAACCCGTACCCTAAGCCGTACCCTAAGCCTAACCCCAAGCCTAACCCTAACCCTTGGTTACCCTTGACTGCTTCTGCCTCCAATAGCTTTCCTAAGCACTAGTGTTTTAAGGAACAGCTTAAAAAGAGAATCCTAATGTGATTTCTTTATAATGGGTGTGTTCCTTATCTTATCCTAGTGTCTAAACTCTTCTCCATGGCTGGAACTCCAAATAATATTCCTTTACATGCTAAGCGGTATCTAGAGAGTGGGATAGGTTTAATAACTACCCTAACCCTAACACGTACCCTAAACCTAACCCCTACCCTAACCCTAACATGTACCCTAATTCTATCCCGTACCCTAAACCGAGCCCTAACCCTAACACTAACCCTAACCCTAACCCTAACCCATACCCTACGCCGTACCCAAAGCCCTCCCCGAACCCGTACCATAAGCCGTACCCTAAGCCGTACCCTAAGCCTAACCCTAACCCTAGGCTACCCTTGACTGCTTCTTCCTCCAATAGATTTCCTAAGCACTAGTGTTTTAAGGAACAGCTTAAAAATAGAATCCTAATGTGATTTCTTTATAATGGGTGTGTTCCTTATCGTATCCTAGTGTCTAAACTCTTCTCCATGGCTGGACCCCCAAATAATATTCCTTTACGTGCTAAGGGGTATCTAGAGAATGGGATAGGTTTAATAACTACCATAACCCTAACGCGTACCCTAACCCTTTCCCCTACCCTAACCCTAACACGTACCCTAATCCTAACCCGTACCCTAAACCGAGCCCTAACCCTAACCCTAACCCTAACCCTAACCCTAACCCGTACCCTACGCCGTACCCGAAGCCCTCCCCAAACCCGTACCCTAAGCCGTACCCTAAGCCTAACCCCAAGCCTAACCCTAACCCTTGGTTACCCTTGACTGCTTCTGCCTCCAATAGATTTCCTAAGCACTAGTGTTTTAAGGAACAGCTTAAAAAGAGAATCCTAATGTGATTTCTTTATAATGGGTGTGTTCCTTATCTTATCCTAGTGTCTAAACTCTTCTCCATGGCTGGACCCCCAAATAATATTCCTTTACGTGCTAAGGTGTATCTAGAGAGTGGGATAGGTTTAATAACTACCCTAACCCTAACGCGTACCCTAAACCTAACCCCTACCCTAACCCTAACATGTACCCTAATTCTATCCCGTACCCTAAACCGAGCCCTAACCCTAACACTAACCCTAACCCTAACCCTAACCCATACCCTACGCCGTACCCAAAGCCCTCCCCGAACCCGTACCGTAAGCCGTACCCTAAGCCGTACCCTAAGCCTAACCCTAACCCTAGGCTACCCTTGACTGCTTCTTCCTCCAATAGATTTCCTAAGCACTAGTGTTTTAAGGAACAGCTTAAAAAGAGAATCCTAATGTGATTTCTTTATAATGGGTGTGTTCCTTATCTTATCCTAGTGTCTAAACTCTTCTCCATGGCTGGACCCCCAAATAATATTCCTTTACGTGCTAAGGGGTATCTAGAGAGTGGGATAGGTTTAATAACTACCCTAACCCTAACGCGTACCCTAACCCTATCCCCTACCCTAACCCTAACACGTACCCTAATCCTAACCCGTACCCTAAACCGAGCCCTAACCCTAACACTAACCCTAACCCTAACCCTAACCCATACCCTACGCCGTACCCGAAGCCCTCACCGAACCCGTACCCTAAGCCGTACCCTAAGCCTAACCCTAAGCCTAACCCTAACCCTAGGCTACCCTTGACTGCTTCTGCCTCCAATAGATTTCCTAAGCACTAGTGTTTTAAGGAACAGCTTAAAAAGAGAATCCTAATGTGATTTCTTTATAATGGGTGTGTTCCTTATCTTATCCTAGTGTCTAAACTCTTCTCCATGGCTGGACCTCCAAATAATATTCCTTTACGTGCTAAGGGGTATCTACAGAGTGGGATAGGTTTAATAACTAACCTAACACTAACGCGTACCCTAACCCTAACCCCTACCCTAACACTTACACGTACCCTAATCCTAACGAAAACCCTAAACCGAGCCCTAACCCTAACACTAACCCTAACCCTAACCCTAACCCATACCCTACGCCGTACCCGAACCCCTCCCCGAACCCATACCCTAAGCCGTACCCTAAGCCTAACCCCAAGCCTAACCCTAACCCTAGGCTACCCTTGACTGCTTCTGCCTCCAATAGATTTCCTAAGCACTAGTGTTTTAAGGAACAACTTAAAAAGAGAATCCTAATGTGATTTCTTTATAATGGGTGTGTTCCTTATCTTATCCTAGTGTCTAAACTCTTCTCCATGGCTGCACCTCCAAATAATATTCCTTTACGTGCTAAGGGGTATCTAGAGAGTGGGATAGGTTTAATAACTACCCTAACACTAACGCGTACCCTAACCCTAACCCCTACCCTAACCCTAACACGTACCCTAATCCTAACCAATACCCTAAACCGAGCCCTAACCCTAACACTAACCCTAACCCTAACCCATACCCTACGCCGTACCCGAAGCCCTCCCCGATCCCGTACCCTAAGCCGTACCCTAAGCCGTACCCTAAGCCTAACCCTAACCCTAGGCTACCCTTGACTGCTTCTGCCTCCAATAGATTTCCTAAGCACTACTGTTTTAAGGAACAACTTAAAAAGAGAATCCTAATGTCATTTCTTTATAATGGGTGTGTTCCTTATCTTATCCTAGTGTCTAAACTCTTCTCCATGGCTGGACCTCCAAATAATATTCCTTTACGTGCTGAGGGGTATCTAGAGAGTGGGATAGGTTTAATAACTACCCTAACACTAACGCGTACCATAACCCTAACCCCTACCCTAACACTAACTCGTACCCTAATCCTAACCAATACCCTAAACCGAGCCCTAACCCTAACACTAACCCTAACCCTAACCCTAACCCATACCCTACGCCGTACCCGAAGCCCTCCCCGAACCAGTACCCTAAGCCGTACCCTAAGCCGTACCCTAAGCCTAACCCTAACCCTAGGCTACCCTTCACTGCTTCTGCCTCCAATAGATTTCCTAAGCACTAGTGTTTTAAGGAACAGCTTAAAAAGAGAATCCTAATGTGATTTCTTTATAATGTGTCTGTTCCTTATCTTATCCTAGTGTCTAAACTCTTCTCCATGGCTGGAACTCCAAATAATATTCATTTACGTGCTAAGCGGTATCTAGAGAGTGGGATAGGTTTAATAACTACCCTAACACTAACGCGTACCCTAACCCTAACCCCTACCCTAACACTAACAAGTACCCTAATCCTAACCAATACCCTAAACCGAGCCCTAACCCTAACACTAACCCTAACCCTAACCCTAACCCATACCCTACGCCGTACCCGAAGCCCTCCCCGAACCCGTACCCTAAGCCGTACCCTAAGCCTAACCCCAAGCCTAACCCTAACCCTTGGTTACCCTTCACTGCTTCTGCCTCCAATAGCTTTCCTAAGCACTAGTGTTTTAAGGAACAGCTTAAAAAGAGAATCCTAATGTGATTTCTTTATAATGGGTGTGTTCCTTATCTTATCCTAGTGTCTAAACTCTTCTCCATGGCTGGACCCCCAAATAATATTCCTTTACGTGCTAAGGTGTATCTAGAGAGTGGGATAGGTTTAATAACTACCCTAACCCTAACACGTACCCTAAACCTAACCCCTACCCTAACCCTAACATGTATCCTAATTCTATCCCGTACCCTAAACCGAGCCCTAACCCTAACACTAACCCTAACCCTAAGCCTAACCCATACCCTACGCCGTACCCAAAGCCCTCCCCGAACCCGTACCCTAAGCCGTACCCTAAGCCGTACCCTAAGCCTAACCCTAACCCTAGGCTACCCTTGACTGCTTCTTCCTCCAATAGATTTCCTAAGCACTAGTGTTTTAAGGAACAGCTTAAAAATAGAATCCTAATGTGATTTCTTTATAATGGGTGTGTTCCTTATCGTATCCTAGTGTCTAAACTCTTCTCCATGGCTGGACCCACAAATAATATTCCTTTACGTGCTAAGGGGTATCTAGAGAGTGGGATAGGTTTAATAACTACCCTAACACTAACGCGTACCCTAACCCTAACCCCTACCCTAACCCTAACACGTACCCTAATCCTAACCAATACCCTAAACCGAGCCCTAACCCTAACACTAACCCTAACCCTAACCCTAACCCATACCCTACGCCGTACCCGAACCCCTCCCCGAACCCGTACCCTAAGCCGTACCCTAAGCCGTACCCTAAGCCGTACCCTAACCCTAGGCTACCCTTCACTGCTTCTGCCTCCAATAGATTTCCTAAGCACTAGTGTTTTAAGGAACAGCTTAAAAAGAGAATCCTAATGTGATTTCTTTATAATGGGTGTGTTCCTTATCTTATCCTAGTGTCTAAACTCTTCTCCATGGCTGCACCTCCAAATAATATTCCTTTACGTGCTAAGGGGTATCTAGAGAGTGGGATAGGTTTAATAACTACCCTAACACTAACGCGTACCCTAACCCTAACCCCTACCCTAACCCTAACACGTACCCTAATCCTAAGCAATACCCTAAACCGAGCCCTAACCCTAACACTAACCCTAACCCTAACCCTAACCCATACCCTACGCCGTACCCGAAGCCCTCACCGAACCCGTACCCTAAGCCGTACCCTAAGCCTAACCCTAAGCCTAACCCTAACCCTAGGCTACCCTTGACTGCTTCTGCCTCCAATAGATTTCCTAAGCACTAGTGTTTTAAGGAACAGTTTAAAAAGAGAATCCTAATGTGATTTCTTTATAATGGGTGTGTTCCTTATCTTATCCTAGTGTCTAAACTCTTCTCCATGGCTGGACCTCCAAATAATATTCCTTTACGTGCTAAGGGGTATCTACAGAGTGGGATAGGTTTAATAACTAACCTAACACTAACGCGTACCCTAACCCTAACCCCTACCCTAACACTAACACGTACCCTAATCCTAACGAAAACCCTAAACCGAGCCCTAACCCTAACACTAACCCTAACCCTAACCCTAACCCATACCCTACGCCGTACCCGAACCCCTCCCCGAACCCATACCCTAAGCCGTACCCTAAGCCTAACCCCAAGCCTAACCCTAACCCTAGGCTACCCTTGACTGCTTCTGCCTCCAATAGATTTCCTAAGCACTAGTGTTTTAAGGAACAACTTAAAAAGAGAATCCTAATGTGATTTCTTTATAATGGGTGTGTTCCTTATCTTATCCTAGTGTCTAAACTCTTCTCCATGGCTGCACCTCCAAATAATATTCCTTTACGTGCTAAGGGGTATCTAGAGAGTGGGATAGGTTTAATAACTACCCTAACACTAACGCGTACCCTAACCCTAACCCCTACCCTAACCCTAACACGTACCCTAATCCTAACCAATACCCTAAACCGAGCCCTAACCCTAACACTAACCCTAACCCTAACCCATACCCTACGCCGTACCCGAAGCCCTCCCCGATCCCGTACCCTAAGCCGTACCCTAAGCCGTACCCTAAGCCTAACCCTAACCCTAGGCTACCCTTGACTGCTTCTGCCTCCAATAGATTTCCTAAGCACTACTGTTTTAAGGAACAACTTAAAAAGAGAATCCTAATGTCATTTCTTTATAATGGGTGTGTTCCTTATCTTATCCTAGTGTCTAAACTCTTCTCCATGGCTGGACCTCCAAATAATATTCCTTTACGTGCTGAGGGGTATCTAGAGAGTGGGATAGGTTTAATAACTACCCTAACACTAACGCGTACCATAACCCTAACCCCTACCCTAACACTAACTCGTACCCTAATCCTAACCAATACCCTAAACCGAGCCCTAACCCTAACACTAACCCTAACCCTAACCCTAACCCATACCCTACGCCGTACCCGAAGCCCTCCCCGAACCAGTACCCTAAGCCGTACCCTAAGCCGTACCCTAAGCCTAACCCTAACCCTAGGCTACCCTTCACTGCTTCTGCCTCCAATAGATTTCCTAAGCACTAGTGTTTTAAGGAACAGCTTAAAAAGAGAATCCTAATGTGATTTCTTTATAATGGGTGTGTTCCTTATCTTATCCTAGTGTCTAAACTCTTCTCCATGGCTGGACCTCCAAATAATATTCCTTTATGTGCTAAGGGGTATCTAGAGATTGGGATAGGTTTAATAAATACCCTAACACTAACGCGTACCCTAACCCTAACCCCTACCCTAACCCTAACACGTACCCTAATCCTAACCAATACCCTAAGCCGAGCCCTAACCCTAACACTAACCCTAACCCTAACCCTAACCCATACCCTACGCCGTACCCGAAGCCCTCCCCGAACCCGTACCCTAAGCCGTACCCTAAGCCTAACCCCAAGCCTAACCCTAACCCTTGGTTACCCTTGACTGCTTCTGCCTCCAATAGCTTTCCTAAGCACTAGTGTTTTAAGGAACAGCTTAAAAAGAGAATCCTAATGTGATTTCTTTATAATGGGTGTGTTCCTTATCTTATCCTAGTGTCTAAACTCTTCTCCATGGCTGGAACTCCAAATAATATTCCTTTACATGCTAAGCGGTATCTAGAGAGTGGGATAGGTTTAATAACTACCCTAACCCTAACGCGTACCCTAAACCTAACCCCTACCCTAACCCTAACATGTACCCTAATTCTATGCCGTACCCTAAACCGAGCCCTAACCGTAACACTAACCCTAACCCTAACCCTAACCCATACCCTACGCCGTACCCAAAGCCCTCCCCGAACCCGTACCATAAGCCGTACCCTAAGCCGTACCCTAAGCCTAACCCTAACCCTAGGCTACCCTTGACTGCTTCTTCCTCCAATAGATTTCCTAAGCACTAGTGTTTTAAGGAACAGCTTAAAAATAGAATCCTAATGTGATTTCTTTATAATGGGTGTGTTCCTTATCGTATCCTAGTGTCTAAACTCTTCTCCATGGCTGGACCCCCAAATAATATTCCTTTACGTGCTAAGGGGTATCTAGAGAGTGGGATAGGTTTAATAACTACCCTAACCCTAACGCGTACCCTAACCCTTTCCCCTACCCTAACCCTAACACGTACCCTAATCCTAACCCGTACCCTAAACCGAGCCCTAACCCTAACCCTAACCCTAACCCTAACCCTAACCCGTACCCTACGCTGTACCCGAAGCCCTCACCGAATCCGTACCCTAAGCCGTACCCTAAGCCTAACCCTAAGCCTAACCCTAACCCTAGGCTACCCTTGACTGCTTCTGCCTCCAATAGATTTCCTAAGCACTAGTGTTTTAAGGAACAGCTTAAAAAGAGAATCCTAATGTGATTTCTTTATAATGGGTGTGTTCCTTATCTTATCCTAGTGTCTAAACTCTTCTCCATGGCTGCACCTCCAAATAATATTCCTTTACGTGCTAAGGGGTATCTAGAGAGTGGGATAGGTTTAATAACTACCCTAACACTAACGCGTACCCTAACCCTAACCCCTACCCTAACCCTAACACGTACCCTAATCCTAAGCAATACCCTAAACCGAGCCCTAACCCTAACACTAACCCTAACCCTAACCCTAACCCATACCCTACGCCGTACCCGAAGCCCTCACCGAACCCGTACCCTAAGCCGTACCCTAAGCCTAACCCTAAGCCTAACCCTAACCCTAGGCTACCCTTGACTGCTTCTGCCTCCAATAGATTTCCTAAGCACTAGTGTTTTAAGGAACAGTTTAAAAAGAGAATCCTAATGTGATTTCTTTATAATGGGTGTGTTCCTTATCTTATCCTAGTGTCTAAACTCTTCTCCATGGCTGGACCTCCAAATAATATTCCTTTACGTGCTAAGGGGTATCTACAGAGTGGGATAGGTTTAATAACTAACCTAACACTAACGCGTACCCTAACCCTAACCCCTACCCTAACACTAACACGTACCCTAATCCTAACGAAAACCCTAAACCGAGCCCTAACCCTAACACTAACCCTAACCCTAACCCTAACCCATACCCTACGCCGTACCCGAACCCCTCCCCGAACCCATACCCTAAGCCGTACCCTAAGCCTAACCCCAAGCCTAACCCTAACCCTAGGCTACCCTTGACTGCTTCTGCCTCCAATAGATTTCCTAAGCACTAGTGTTTTAAGGAACAACTTAAAAAGAGAATCCTAATGTGATTTCTTTATAATGGGTGTGTTCCTTATCTTATCCTAGTGTCTAAACTCTTCTCCATGGCTGCACCTCCAAATAATATTCCTTTACGTGCTAAGGGGTATCTAGAGAGTGGGATAGGTTTAATAACTACCCTAACACTAACGCGTACCCTAACCCTAACCCCTACCCTAACCCTAACACGTACCCTAATCCTAACCAATACCCTAAACCGAGCCCTAACCCTAACACTAACCCTAACCCTAACCCATACCCTACGCCGTACCCGAAGCCCTCCCCGATCCCGTACCCTAAGCCGTACCCTAAGCCGTACCCTAAGCCTAACCCTAACCCTAGGCTACCCTTGACTGCTTCTGCCTCCAATAGATTTCCTAAGCACTACTGTTTTAAGGAACAACTTAAAAAGAGAATCCTAATGTCATTTCTTTATAATGGGTGTGTTCCTTATCTTATCCTAGTGTCTAAACTCTTCTCCATGGCTGGACCTCCAAATAATATTCCTTTACGTGCTGAGGGGTATCTAGAGAGTGGGATAGGTTTAATAACTACCCTAACACTAACGCGTACCATAACCCTAACCCCTACCCTAACACTAACTCGTACCCTAATCCTAACCAATACCCTAAACCGAGCCCTAACCCTAACACTAACCCTAACCCTAACCCTAACCCATACCCTACGCCGTACCCGAAGCCCTCCCCGAACCAGTACCCTAAGCCGTACCCTAAGCCGTACCCTAAGCCTAACCCTAACCCTAGGCTACCCTTCACTGCTTCTGCCTCCAATAGATTTCCTAAGCACTAGTGTTTTAAGGAACAGCTTAAAAAGAGAATCCTAATGTGATTTCTTTATAATGGGTGTGTTCCTTATCTTATCCTAGTGTCTAAACTCTTCTCCATGGCTGGACCTCCAAATAATATTCCTTTATGTGCTAAGGGGTATCTAGAGATTGGGATAGGTTTAATAAATACCCTAACACTAACGCGTACCCTAACCCTAACCCCTACCCTAACCCTAACACGTACCCTAATCCTAACCAATACCCTAAGCCGAGCCCTAACCCTAACACTAACCCTAACCCTAACCCTAACCCATACCCTACGCCGTACCCGAAGCCCTCCCCGAACCCGTACCCTAAGCCGTACCCTAAGCCTAACCCCAAGCCTAACCCTAACCCTTGGTTACCCTTGACTGCTTCTGCCTCCAATAGCTTTCCTAAGCACTAGTGTTTTAAGGAACAGCTTAAAAAGAGAATCCTAATGTGATTTCTTTATAATGGGTGTGTTCCTTATCTTATCCTAGTGTCTAAACTCTTCTCCATGGCTGGAACTCCAAATAATATTCCTTTACATGCTAAGCGGTATCTAGAGAGTGGGATAGGTTTAATAACTACCCTAACCCTAACGCGTACCCTAAACCTAACCCCTACCCTAACCCTAACATGTACCCTAATTCTATGCCGTACCCTAAACCGAGCCCTAACCGTAACACTAACCCTAACCCTAACCCTAACCCATACCCTACGCCGTACCCAAAGCCCTCCCCGAACCCGTACCATAAGCCGTACCCTAAGCCGTACCCTAAGCCTAACCCTAACCCTAGGCTACCCTTGACTGCTTCTTCCTCCAATAGATTTCCTAAGCACTAGTGTTTTAAGGAACAGCTTAAAAATAGAATCCTAATGTGATTTCTTTATAATGGGTGTGTTCCTTATCGTATCCTAGTGTCTAAACTCTTCTCCATGGCTGGACCCCCAAATAATATTCCTTTACGTGCTAAGGGGTATCTAGAGAGTGGGATAGGTTTAATAACTACCCTAACCCTAACGCGTACCCTAACCCTTTCCCCTACCCTAACCCTAACACGTACCCTAATCCTAACCCGTACCCTAAACCGAGCCCTAACCCTAACCCTAACCCTAACCCTAACCCTAACCCGTACCCTACGCTGTACCCGAAGCCCTCACCGAATCCGTACCCTAAGCCGTACCCTAAGCCTAACCCTAAGCCTAACCCTAACCCTAGGCTACCCTTGACTGCTTCTGCCTCCAATAGATTTCCTAAGCACTAGTGTTTTAAGGAACAGCTTAAAAAGAGAATCCTAATGTGATTTCTTTATAATGGGTGTGTTCCTTATCTTATCCTAGTGTCTAAACTCTTCTCCATGGCTGCACCTCCAAATAATATTCCTTTACGTGCTAAGGGGTATCTAGAGAGTGGGATAGGTTTAATAACTACCCTAACACTAACGCGTACCCTAACCCTAACCCCTACCCTAACCCTAACACGTACCCTAATCCTAAGCAATACCCTAAACCGAGCCCTAACCCTAACACTAACCCTAACCCTAACCCTAACCCATACCCTACGCCGTACCCGAAGCCCTCACCGAACCCGTACCCTAAGCCGTACCCTAAGCCTAACCCTAAGCCTAACCCTAACCCTAGGCTACCCTTGACTGCTTCTGCCTCCAATAGATTTCCTAAGCACTAGTGTTTTAAGGAACAGTTTAAAAAGAGAATCCTAATGTGATTTCTTTATAATGGGTGTGTTCCTTATCTTATCCTAGTGTCTAAACTCTTCTCCATGGCTGGACCTCCAAATAATATTCCTTTACGTGCTAAGGGGTATCTACAGAGTGGGATAGGTTTAATAACTAACCTAACACTAACGCGTACCCTAACCCTAACCCCTACCCTAACCCTAACACGTACCCTAATCCTAACGAAAACCCTAAACCGAGCCCTAACCCTAACACTAACCCTAACCCTAACCCTAACCCATACCCTACGCCGTACCCGAACCCCTCCCCGAACCCATACCCTAAGCCGTACCCTAAGCCTAACCCCAAGCCTAACCCTAACCCTAGGCTACCCTTGACTGCTTCTGCCTCCAATAGATTTCCTAAGCACTAGTGTTTTAAGGAACAACTTAAAAAGAGAATCCTAATGTGATTTCTTTATAATGGGTGTGTTCCTTATCTTATCCTAGTGTCTAAACTCTTCTCCATGGCTGCACCTCCAAATAATATTCCTTTACGTGCTAAGGGGTATCTAGAGAGTGGGATAGGTTTAATAACTACCCTAACACTAACGCGTACCCTAACCCTAACCCCTACCCTAACCCTAACACGTACCCTAATCCTAACCAATACCCTAAACCGAGCCCTAACCCTAACACTAACCCTAACCCTAACCCATACCCTACGCCGTACCCGAAGCCCTCCCCGATCCCGTACCCTAAGCCGTACCCTAAGCCGTACCCTAAGCCTAACCCTAACCCTAGGCTACCCTTGACTGCTTCTGCCTCCAATAGATTTCCTAAGCACTACTGTTTTAAGGAACAACTTAAAAAGAGAATCCTAATGTCATTTCTTTATAATGGGTGTGTTCCTTATCTTATCCTAGTGTCTAAACTCTTCTCCATGGCTGGACCTCCAAATAATATTCCTTTACGTGCTGAGGGGTATCTAGAGAGTGGGATAGGTTTAATAACTACCCTAACCCTAACGCGTACCATAACCCTAACCCCTACCCTAACACTAACTCGTACCCTAATCCTAACCAATACCCTAAACCGAGCCCTAACCCTAACACTAACCCTAACCCTAACCCTAACCCATACCCTACGCCGTACCCGAAGCCCTCCCCGAACCAGTACCCTAAGCCGTACCCTAAGCCGTACCCTAAGCCTAACCCTAACCCTAGGCTACCCTTCACTGCTTCTGCCTCCAATAGATTTCCTAAGCACTAGTGTTTTAAGGAACAGCTTAAAAAGAGAATCCTAATGTGATTTCTTTATAATGGGTGTGTTCCTTATCTTATCCTAGTGTCTAAACTCTTCTCCATGGCTGGACCTCCAAATAATATTCCTTTATGTGCTAAGGGGTATCTAGAGATTGGGATAGGTTTAATAAATACCCTAACACTAACGCGTACCCTAACCCTAACCCCTACCCTAACCCTAACACGTACCCTAATCCTAACCAATACCCTAAGCCGAGCCCTAACCCTAACACTAACCCTAACCCTAACCCTAACCCATACCCTACGCCGTACCCGAAGCCCTCCCCGAACCCGTACCCTAAGCCGTACCCTAAGCCTAACCCCAAGCCTAACCCTAACCCTTGGTTACCCTTGACTGCTTCTGCCTCCAATAGCTTTCCTAAGCACTAGTGTTTTAAGGAACAGCTTAAAAAGAGAATCCTAATGTGATTTCTTTATAATGGGTGTGTTCCTTATCTTATCCTAGTGTCTAAACTCTTCTCCATGGCTGGAACTCCAAATAATATTCCTTTACATGCTAAGCGGTATCTAGAGAGTGGGATAGGTTTAATAACTACCCTAACCCTAACGCGTACCCTAAACCTAACCCCTACCCTAACCCTAACATGTACCCTAATTCTATGCCGTACCCTAAACCGAGCCCTAACCGTAACACTAACCCTAACCCTAACCCTAACCCATACCCTACGCCGTACCCAAAGCCCTCCCCGAACCCGTACCATAAGCCGTACCCTAAGCCGTACCCTAAGCCTAACCCTAACCCTAGGCTACCCTTGACTGCTTCTTCCTCCAATAGATTTCCTAAGCACTAGTGTTTTAAGGAACAGCTTAAAAATAGAATCCTAATGTGATTTCTTTATAATGGGTGTGTTCCTTATCGTATCCTAGTGTCTAAACTCTTCTCCATGGCTGGACCCCCAAATAATATTCCTTTACGTGCTAAGGGGTATCTAGAGAGTGGGATAGGTTTAATAACTACCCTAACCCTAACGCGTACCCTAACCCTTTCCCCTACCCTAACCCTAACACGTACCCTAATCCTAACCCGTACCCTAAACCGAGCCCTAACCCTAACCCTAACCCTAACCCTAACCCTAACCCGTACCCTACGCTGTACCCGAAGCCCTCACCGAACCCGTACCCTAAGCCGTACCCTAAGCCTAACCCTAAGCCTAACGCTAACCCTAGGCTACCCTTGACTGCTTCTGCCTCCAATAGATTTCCTAAGCACTAGTGTTTTAAGGAACAGCTTAAAAAGAGAATCCTAATGTGATTTCTTTATAATGGGTGTGTTCCTTATCTTATCCTAGTGTCTAAACTCTTCTCCATGGCTGCACCTCCAAATAATATTCCTTTACGTGCTAAGGGGTATCTAGAGAGTGGGATAGGTTTAATAACTACCCTAACACTAACGCGTACCCTAACCCTAACCCCTACCCTAACCCTAACACGTACCCTAATCCTAAGCAATACCCTAAACCGAGCCCTAACCCTAACACTAACCCTAACCCTAACCCTAACCCATACCCTACGCCGTACCCGAAGCCCTCACCGAACCCGTACCCTAAGCCGTACCCTAAGCCTAACCCTAAGCCTAACCCTAACCCTAGGCTACCCTTGACTGCTTCTGCCTCCAATAGATTTCCTAAGCACTAGTGTTTTAAGGAACAGTTTAAAAAGAGAATCCTAATGTGATTTCTTTATAATGGGTGTGTTCCTTATCTTATCCTAGTGTCTAAACTCTTCTCCATGGCTGGACCTCCAAATAATATTCCTTTACGTGCTAAGGGGTATCTACAGAGTGGGATAGGTTTAATAACTAACCTAACACTAACGCGTACCCTAACCCTAACCCCTACCCTAACACTAACACGTACCCTAATCCTAACGAAAACCCTAAACCGAGCCCTAACCCTAACACTAACCCTAACCCTAACCCTAACCCATACCCTACGCCGTACCCGAACCCCTCCCCGAACCCATACCCTAAGCCGTACCCTAAGCCTAACCCCAAGCCTAACCCTAACCCTAGGCTACCCTTGACTGCTTCTGCCTCCAATAGATTTCCTAAGCACTAGTGTTTTAAGGAACAACTTAAAAAGAGAATCCTAATGTGATTTCTTTATAATGGGTGTGTTCCTTATCTTATCCTAGTGTCTAAACTCTTCTCCATGGCTGCACCTCCAAATAATATTCCTTTACGTGCTAAGGGGTATCTAGAGAGTGGGATAGGTTTAATAACTACCCTAACACTAACGCGTACCCTAACCCTAACCCCTACCCTAACCCTAACACGTACCCTAATCCTAACCAATACCCTAAACCGAGCCCTAACCCTAACACTAACCCTAACCCTAACCCATACCCTACGCCGTACCCGAAGCCCTCCCCGATCCCGTACCCTAAGCCGTACCCTAAGCCGTACCCTAAGCCTAACCCTAACCCTAGGCTACCCTTGACTGCTTCTGCCTCCAATAGATTTCCTAAGCACTACTGTTTTAAGGAACAACTTAAAAAGAGAATCCTAATGTCATTTCTTTATAATGGGTGTGTTCCTTATCTTATCCTAGTGTCTAAACTCTTCTCCATGGCTGGACCTCCAAATAATATTCCTTTACGTGCTGAGGGGTATCTAGAGAGTGGGATAGGTTTAATAACTACCCTAACACTAACGCGTACCATAACCCTAACCCCTACCCTAACACTAACTCGTACCCTAATCCTAACCAATACCCTAAACCGAGCCCTAACCCTAACACTAACCCTAACCCTAACCCTAACCCATACCCTACGCCGTACCCGAAGCCCTCCCCGAACCAGTACCCTAAGCCGTACCCTAAGCCGTACCCTAAGCCTAACCCTAACCCTAGGCTACCCTTCACTGCTTCTGCCTCCAATAGATTTCCTAAGCACTAGTGTTTTAAGGAACAGCTTAAAAAGAGAATCCTAATGTGATTTCTTTATAATGGGTGTGTTCCTTATCTTATCCTAGTGTCTAAACTCTTCTCCATGGCTGGACCTCCAAATAATATTCCTTTATGTGCTAAGGGGTATCTAGAGATTGGGATAGGTTTAATAAATACCCTAACACTAACGCGTACCCTAACCCTAACCCCTACCCTAACCCTAACACGTACCCTAATCCTAACCAATACCCTAAGCCGAGCCCTAACCCTAACACTAACCCTAACCCTAACCCTAACCCATACCCTAAGCCGTACCCGAAGCCCTCCCCAAACCCGTACCCTAAGCCGTACCCTAAGCCGTACCCTAAGCCTAACCCTAACCCTAGGCTACCCTTGACTGCTTCTGCCTCCAATAGATTTCCTAAGCACTAGTGTTTTAAGGAACAGATTAAAAAGAGAATCCTAATGTGATTTCTTTATAATGTGTCTGTTCCTTATCTTATCCTAGTGTCTAAACTCTTCTCCATGGCTGGAACTCCAAATAATATTCATTTACGTGCTAAGCGATATCTAGAGAGTGGGATAGGTTTAATAACTACCCTAACACTAACGCGTACCCTAACCCTAACCCCTACCCTAACACTAACAAGTACCCTAATCCTAACCAATACCCTAAACCGAGCCCTAACCCTAACACTAACCCTAACCCTAACCCTAACCCATACCCTACGCCGTACCCGAAGCCCTCCCCGAACCCGTACCCTAAGCCGTACCCTAAGCCTAACCCCAAGCCTAACCCTAACCCTTGGTTACCCTTCACTGCTTCTGCCTCCAATAGCTTTCCTAAGCACTAGTGTTTTAAGGAACAGCTTAAAAAGAGAATCCTAATGTGATTTCTTTATAATGGGTGTGTTCCTTATCTTATCCTAGTGTCTAAACTCTTCTCCATGGCTGGACCCCCAAATAATATTCCTTTACGTGCTAAGGTGTATCTAGAGAGTGGGATAGGTTTAATAACTACCCTAACCCTAACACGTACCCTAAACCTAACCCCTACCCTAACCCTAACATGTATCCTAATTCTATCCCGTACCCTAAACCGAGCCCTAACCCTAACACTAACCCTAACCCTAACCCTAACCCATACCCTACGCCGTACCCAAAGCCCTCCCCGAACCCGTACCCTAAGCCGTACCCTAAGCCGTACCCTAAGCCTAACCCTAACCCTAGGCTACCCTTGACTGCTTCTTCCTCCAATAGATTTCCTAAGCACTAGTGTTTTAAGGAACAGCTTAAAAATAGAATCCTAATGTGATTTCTTTATAATGGGTGTGTTCCTTATCGTATCCTAGTGTCTAAACTCTTCTCCATGGCTGGACCCACAAATAATATTCCTTTACGTGCTAAGGGGTATCTAGAGAGTGGGATAAGTTTAATAACTACCCTAACCCTAACGCGTACCCTAACCCTATCCCCTACCCTAACCCTAACACGTACCCTAATCCTAACCCGTACCCTAAACCGAGCCCTAACCCTAACACTAACCCTAACCCTAACCCTAACCCATACCCTACGCCGTACCCGAAGCCCTCACCGAACCCGTACCCTAAGCCGTACCCTAAGCCTAACCCTAAGCCTAACCCTAACCCTAGGCTACCCTTGACTGCTTCTGCCTCCAATAGATTTCCTAAGCACTAGTGTTTTAAGGAACAACTTAAAAAGAGAATCCTAATGTGATTTCTTTATAATGGGTGTGTTCCTTATCTTATCCTAGTGTCTAAACTCTTCTCCATGGCTGCACCTCCAAATAATATTCCTTTACGTGCTAAGGGGTATCTAGAGAGTGGGATAGGTTTAATAACTACCCTAACACTAACGCGTACCCTAACCCTAACCCCTACCCTAACCCTAACACGTACCCTAAACCTAACCAATACCCTAAACCGAGCCCTAACCCTAACACTAACCCTAACCCTAACCCTAACCCATACCCTACGCCGTACCCGAACCCCTCCCCGAACCCGTACCCTAAGCCGTACCCTAAGCCGTACCCTAAGCCGTACCCTAACCCTAGGCTACCCTTCACTGCTTCTGCCTCCAATAGATTTCCTAAGCACTAGTGTTTTAAGGAACAGCTTAAAAAGAGAATCCTAATGTGATTTCTTTATAATGGGTGTGTTCCTTATCTTATCCTAGTGTCTAAACTCTTCTCCATGGCTGGACCTCCAAATAATATTCCTTTACGTGCTAAGGGGTATCTAGAGATTGGGATAGGTTTAATAAATACCCTAACACTAACGCGTACCCTAACCCTAACCCCTACCCTAACCCTAACACGTACCCTAATCCTAACCAATA
Organism: Balaenoptera physalus; assembly: GCF_965194825.1. NCBI lineage: Eukaryota > Metazoa > Chordata > Mammalia > Artiodactyla > Balaenopteridae > Balaenoptera > Balaenoptera physalus. The sequence continues at coordinate 252,836 of NW_028126285.1, forward strand.
CCCTAAGCCGAGCCCTAACCCTAACACTAACCCTAACCCTAACCCTAACCCATACCCTAAGCCGTACCCGAAGCCCTCCCCAAACCCGTACCCTAAGCCGTACCCTAAGCCGTACCCTAAGCCTAACCCTAACCCTAGGCTACCCTTGACTGCTTCTGCCTCCAACAGATTTCCTAAGCACTAGTGTTTTAAGGAACAGCTTAAAAAGAGAATCTTAATGTGATTTCTTTATAATGTGTCTGTTCCTTATCTTATCCTAATGTCTAAACTCTTCTCCATGGCTGGAACTCCAAATAATAATCCTTTACATGCTAAGCGGTATCTAGAGAGTGGGATAGGTTTAATAACTACCCTAACACTAACGCGTACCCTAACCCTAACCCCTACCCTAACACTAACACGTACCCTAATCCTAACCAATACCCTAAACCGAGCCCTAACCCTAACACTAACCCTAACCCTAACCCTAACCCATACCCTACGCCGTACCCGAAGCCCTCCCCGAACCCGTACCCTAAGCCGTACCCTAAGCCTAACCCCAAGCCTAACCCTAACCCTTGGTTACCCTTGACTGCTTCTGCCTCCAATAGCTTTCCTAAGCACTAGTGTTTTAAGGAACAGCTTAAAAAGAGAATCCTAATGTGATTTCTTTATAATGGGTGTGTTCCTTATCTTATCCTAGTGTCTAAACTCTTCTCCATGGCTGGAACTCCAAATAATATTCCTTTACATGCTAAGCGGTATCTAGAGAGTGGGATAGGTTTAATAACTACCCTAACCCTAACGCGTACCCTAAACCTAACCCCTACCCTAACCCTAACATGTATCCTAATTCTATCCCGTACCCTAAACCGAGCCCTAACCCTAACACTAACCCTAACCCTAACCCTAACCCATACCCTACGCCGTACCCAAAGCCCTCCCCGAACCCGTACCATAAGCCGTACCCTAAGCCGTACCCTAAGCCTAACCCTAACCCTAGGCTACCCTTGACTGCTTCTTCCTCCAATAGATTTCCTAAGCACTAGTGTTTTAAGGAACAGCTTAAAAATAGAATCCTAATGTGATTTCTTTATAATGGGTGTGTTCCTTATCGTATCCTAGTGTCTAAACTCTTCTCCATGGCTGGACCCCCAAATAATATTCCTTTACGTGCTAAGGGGTATCTAGAGAGTGGGATAGGTTTAATAACTACCCTAACCCTAACGCGTACCCTAACCCTTTCCCCTACCCTAACCCTAACACGTACCCTAATCCTAACCCGTACCCTAAACCGAGCCATAACCCTAACCCTAACCCTAACCCTAACCCTAACCCGTACCCTACGCCGTACCCGAAGCCCTCACCGAACCCGTACCCTAAGCCGTACCCTAAGCCTAACCCTAAGCCTAACCCTAACCCTAGGCTACCCTTGACTGCTTCTGCCTCAAATAGATTTCCTAAGCACTAGTGTTTTAAGGAACAGCTTAAAAAGAGAATCCTAATGTGATTTCTTTATAATGGGTGTGTTCCTTATCTTATCCTAGTGTCTAAACTCTTCTCCATGGCTGCACCTCCAAATAATATTCCTTTACGTGCTAAGGGGTATCTAGAGAGTGGGATAGGTTTAATAACTACCCTAACACTAACGCGTACCCTAACCCTAACCCCTACCCTAACCCTAACACGTACCCTTATCCTAACCAATACCCTAAACCGAGCCCTAACCCTAACACTTACCCTAACCCTAACCCTAAACCATACCCTACGCCGTACCCGAACCCCTCCCCGAACCCGTACCCTAAGCCGTACCCTAAGCCGTACCCTAAGCCTAACCCTAACCCTAGGCTACCCTTCACTGCTTCTGCCTCCAATAGATTTCCTAAGCACTAGTGTTTTAAGGAACAGCTTAAAAAGAGAATCCTAATGTGATTTCTTTATAATGGGTGTGTTCCTTATCTTATCCTAGTGTCTAAACTCTTCTCCATGGCTGGACCTCCAAATAATATTCCTTTACGTGCTAAGGGGTATCTAGAGATTGGGATAGGTTTAATAAATACCCTAACACTAACGCGTACCCTAACCCTAACCCCTACCCTAACCCTGACACGTACCCTAATCCTAACCAATACCCTAAGCCGAGCCCTAACCCTAACACTAACCCTAACCCTAACCCTAACCCATACCCTAAGCCGTACCCGAAGCCCTCCCCAAACCCGTACCCTAAGCCGTACCCTAAGCCGTACCCTAAGCCTAACCCTAACCCTAGGCTACCCTTGACTGCTTCTGCCTCCAATAGATTTCCTAAGCACTAGTGTTTTAAGGAACAGCTTAAAAAGAGAATCCTAATGTGATTTCTTTATAATGTGTCTGTTCCTTATCTTATCCTAGTGTCTAAACTCTTCTCCATGGCTGGAACTCCAAATAATATTCCTTTACGTGCTAAGCAGTATCTAGAGAGTGGGATAGGTTTAATAACTACCCTAACACTAACGCGTACCCTAACCCTAACCCCTACCCTAACCCTAACACGTACCCTAATCCTAACCAATACCCTAAAAAGAGCCCTAACCCTAACACTAACCCTAACCCTAACCCTAACCCATACCCTACGCCGTACCCGAAGCCCTCCCCGAACCCGTACCCTAAGCCGTACCCTAAGCCTAACCCCAAGCCTAACCCTAACCCTTGGTTACCCTTGACTGCTTCTGCCTCCAATAGATTTCCTAAGCACTAGTGTTTTAAGGAACAGCTTAAAAAGAGAATCCTAATGTGATTTCTTTATAATGGGTGTGTTCCTTATCTTATCCTAGTGTCTAAACTCTTCTCCATGGCTGGACCCCCAAATAATATTCCTTTACGTGCTAAGGTGTATCTAGAGAGTGGGATAGGTTTAATAACTACCCTAACCCTAACGCGTACCCTAAACCTAACCCCTACCCTAACCCTAACATGTACCCTAATTCTATCCCGTACCCTAAACCGAGCCCTAACCCTAACACTAACCCTAACCCTAACCCTAACCCATACCCTACGCCGTACCCAAAGCCCTCCCCGAACCCGTACCCTAAGCCGTACCCTAAGCCGTACCCTAAGCCGTACCCTAACCCTAGGCTACCCTTGACTGCTTCTGCCTCCAATAGATTTCCTAAGCACTAGTGTTTTAAGGAACAGCTTAAAAATAGAATCCTAATGTGATTTCTTTATAATGGGTGTGTTCCTTATCGTATCCTAGTGTCTAAACTCTTCTCCATGGCTGGACCCCCAAATAATATTCCTTTACGTGCTAAGGGGTATCTAGAGAGTGGGATAGGTTTAATAACTACCCTAACCCTAACGCGTACCCTAACCCTTTCCCCTACCCTAACCCTAACACGTACCCTAATCCTAACCCGTACCCTAAACCGAGCCCTAACCCTAACCCTAACCCTAACCCTAACCCGTACCCTACGCCGTACCCGAAGCCCTCACCGAACCCGTACCCTAAGCCGTACCCTAAGCCTAACCCTAAGCCTAACGCTAACCCTAGGCTACCCTTGACTGCTTCTGCCTCCAATAGATTTCCTAAGCACTAGTGTTTTAAGGAACAGCTTAAAAAGAGAATCCTAATGTGATTTCTTTATAATGGGTGTGTTCCTTATCTTATCCTAGTGTCTAAACTCTTCTCCATGGCTGCACCTCCAAATAATATTCCTTTACGTGCTAAGGGGTATCTAGAGAGTGGGATAGGTTTAATAACTACCCTAACACTAACGCGTACCCTAACCCTAACCCCTACCCTAACCCTAACACGTACCCTAATCCTAACCAATACCCTAAACCGAGCCCTAACCCTAACACTAACCCTAACCCTAACCCTAAACCATACCCTACGCCGTACCCGAACCCCTCCCCGAACCCGTACCCTAAGCCGTACCCTAAGCCGTACCCTAAGCCTAACCCTAACCCTAGGCTACCCTTCACTGCTTCTGCCTCCAATAGATTTCCTAAGCACTAGTGTTTTAAGGAACAGCTTAAAAAGAGAATCCTAATGTGATTTCTTTATAATGGGTGTGTTCCTTATCTTATCCTAGTGTCTAAACTCTTCTCCATGGCTGGACCTCCAAATAATATTCCTTTACGTGCTAAGCGGTATCTAGAGATTGGGATAGGTTTAATAAATACCCTAACACTAACGCGTACCCTAACCCTAACCCCTACCCTAACCCTGACACGTACCCTAATCCTAACCAATACCCTAAGCCGAGCCCTAACCCTAACACTAACCCTAACCCTAACCCTAACCCATACCCTAAGCCGTACCCGAAGCCCTCCCCAAACCCGTACCCTAAGCCGTACCCTAAGCCGTACCCTAAGCCTAATCCTAACCCTAGGCTACCCTTGACTGCTTCTGCCTCCAATAGATTTCCTAAGCACTAGTGTTTTAAGCAACAGCTTAAAAAGAGAATCCTAATGTGATTTCTTTATAATGTGTCTGTTCCTTATCTTATCCTAGTGTCTAAACTCTTCTCCATGGCTGGAACTCCAAATAATATTCCTTTACGTGCTAAGCGGTATCTAGAGAGTGGGATAGGTTTAATAACTACCCTAACACTAACGCGTACCCTAACCCTAACCCCTACCCTAACCCTAACACGTACCCTAATCCTAACCAATACCCTAAACCGAGCCCTAACCCTAACACTAACCCTAACCCTAACCCTAACCCATACCCTACGCCGTACCCGAAGCCCTCCCCGAACCCGTACCCTAAGCCGTACCCTAAGTCTAACCCCAAGCCTAACCCTAACCCTTGGTTACCCTTGACTGCTTCTGCCTCCAATAGATTTCCTAAGCACTAGTGTTTTAAGGAACAGCTTAAAAAGAGAATCCTAATGTGATTTCTTTATAATGGGTGTGTTCCTTATCTTATCCTAGTGTCTAAACTCTTCTCCATGGCTGGACCCCCAAATAATATTCCTTTACGTGCTAAGGTGTATCTAGAGAGTGGGATAGGTTTAATAACTACCCTAACCCTAACGCGTACCCTAAACCTAACCCCTACCCTAACCCTAACATGTACCCTAATTCTATCCCGTACCCTAAACCGAGCCCTAACCCTAACACTAACCCTAACCCTAACCCTAACCCATACCCTACGCCGTACCCAAAGCCCTCCCCGAACCCGTACCGTAAGCCGTACCCTAAGCCGTACCCTAAGCCTAACCCTAACCCTAGGCTACCCTTGACTGCTTCTTCCTCCAATAGATTTCCTAAGCACTAGTGTTTTAAGGAACAGCTTAAAAAGAGAATCCTAATGTGATTTCTTTATAATGGGTGTGTTCCTTATCTTATCCTAGTGTCTAAACTCTTCTCCATGGCTGGACCCCCAAATAATATTCCTTTACGTGCTAAGGGGTATCTAGAGAGTGGGATAGGTTTAATAACTACCCTAACCCTAACGCGTACCCTAACCCTATCCCCTACCCTAACCCTAACACGTACCCTAATCCTAACCCGTACCCTAAACCGAGCCCTAACCCTAACACTAAACCTAACCCTAACCCTAACCCATACCCTACGCCGTACCCGAAGCCCTCCCCGAACCCGTACCCTAAGCCGTACCCTAAGCCGTACCCTAAGCCTAACCCTAACCCTAGGCTACCCTTGACTGCTTCTGCCTCCAATAGATTTCCTAAGCACTACTGTTTTAAGGAACAACTTAAAAAGAGAATCCTAATGTCATTTCTTTATAATGGGTGTGTTCCTTATCTTATCCTAGTGTCTAAACTCTTCTCCATGGCTGGACCTCCAAATAATATTCCTTTACGTGCTGAGGGGTATCTAGAGAGTGGGATAGGTTTAATAACTACCCTAACACTAACGCGTACCATAACCCTAACCCCTACCCTAACACTAACTCGTACCCTAATCCTAACCAATACCCTAAACCGAGCCCTAACCCTAACACTAACCCTAACCCTAACCCTAACCCATACCCTACGCCGTACCCGAAGCCCTCCCCGAACCAGTACCCTAAGCCGTACCCGAAGCCGTACCCTAAGCCTAACCCTAACCCTAGGCTACCCTTCACTGCTTCTGCCTCCAATAGATTTCCTAAGCACTAGTGTTTTAAGGAACAGCTTAAAAAGAGAATCCTAATGTGATTTCTTTATAATGGGTGTGTTCCTTATCTTATCCTAGTGTCTAAACTCTTCTCCATGGCTGGACCTCCAAATAATATTCCTTTACGTGCTAAGGGGTATCTAGAGATTGGGATAGGTTTAATAAATACCCTAACACTAACGCGTACCCTAACCCTTACCCCTACCCTAACCCTAACACGTACCCTAATCCTAACCAATACCCTAAGCCGAGCCCTAACCCTAACACTAACCCTAACCCTAACCCTAACCCATACCCTAAGCCGTACCCGAAGCCCTCCCCAAACCCGTACCATAAGCCGTACCCTAAGCCGTACCCTAAGCCTAACCCTAACCCTAGGCTACCCTTGACTGCTTCTGCCTCCAATAGATTTCCTAAGCACTAGTGTTTTAAGGAACAGCTTAAAAAGAGAATCCTAATGTGATTTCTTTATAATGTGTCTGTTCCTTATCTTATCCTAGTGTCTAAACTCTTCTCCATGGCTGGAACTCCAAATAATATTCCTTTACGTGCTAAGCGGTATCTAGAGAGTGGGATAGGTTTAATAACTACCCTAACACTAACGCGTACCCTAACCCTAACCCCTACCCTAACACTAACAAGTACCCTAATCCTAACCAATACCCTAAACCGAGCCCTAACCCTAACACTAACCCTAACACTAACCCTAACCCATACCCTACGCCGTACCCGAAGCCCTCCCCGAACCCGTACCCTAAGCCGTACCCTAAGCCTAACCCCAAGCCTAACCCTAACCCTTGGTTACCCTTCACTGCTTCTGCCTCCAATAGCTTTCCTAAGCACTAGTGTTTTAAGGAACAGCTTAAAAAGAGAATCCTAATGTGATTTCTTTATAATGGGTGTGTTCCTTATCTTATCCTAGTGTCTAAACTCTTCTCCATGGCTGGACCCCCAAATAATATTCCTTTACGTGCTAAGGTGTATCTAGAGAGTGGGATAGGTTTAATAACTACCCTAACCCTAACGCGTACCCTAAACCTAACCCCTACCCTACCCCTAACATGTACCCTAATTCTATCCCGTACCCTAAACCGAGCCCTAACACTAACACTAACCCTAACCCTAACCCATACCCTACGCCGTACCCAAAGCCCTCCCCGAACCCGTACCCTAAGCCGTACCCTAAGCCTAACCCTAACCCTAGGCTACCCTTGACTGCTTCTTCCTCCAATAGATTTCCTAAGCACTATTGTTTCAAGGAACAGCTTAAAAATAGAATCCTAATGTGATTTCTTTATAATGGGTGTGTTCCTTATCGTATCCTAGTGTCTAAACTCTTCTCCATGGCTGGACCCCCAAATAATATTCCTTTACGTGCTAAGGGGTATCTAGAGAGTGGGATAGGTTTAATAACTACCCTAACACTAACGCGTACCCTAACCCTAACCCCTACCCTAACCCTAACACGTACCCTAATCCTAACCAATACCCTAAACCGAGCCCTAACCCTAACACTAACCCTAACCCTAACCCTGACCCATACCCTACGCCGTACCCGAACCCCTCCCCGAACCCGTACCCTAAGCCGTACCCTAAGCCGTACCCTAAGCCTAACCCTAACCCTAGGCTACCCTTCACTGCTTCTGCCTCCAATAGATTTCCTAAGCACTAGTGTTTTAAGGAACAGCTTAAAAAGAGAATCCTAATGTGATTTCTTTATAATGGGTGTGTTCCTTATCTTATCCTAGTGTCTAAACTCTTCTCCATGGCTGGACCTCCAAATAATATTCCTTTACGTGCTAAGGGGTATCTAGAGATTGGGATAGGTTTAATAAATACCCTAACACTAACGCGTACCCTAACCCTAACCCCTACCCTAACCCTGACACGTACCCTAATCCTAACCAATACCCTAAGCCGAGCCCTAACCCTAACACTAACCCTAACCCTAACCCTAACCCATACCCTAAGCCGTACCCGAAGCCCTCCCCAAACCCGTACCCTAAGCCGTACCCTAAGCCGTACCCTAAGCCTAACCCTAACCCTAGGCTACCCTTGACTGCTTCTGCCTCCAATAGATTTCCTAAGCACTAGTGTTTTAAGGAACAGCTTAAAAAGAGAATCCTAATGTGATTTCTTTATAATGTGTCTGTTCCTTATCTTATCCTAGTGTCTAAACTCTTCTCCATGGCTGGAACTCCAAATAATATTCCTTTACGTGCTATGCGGTATCTAGAGAGTGGGATAGGTTTAATAACTACCCTAACACTAACGCGTACCCTAACCCTAACCCCTACCCTAACCCTAACACGTACCCTAATCCTAACCAATACCCTAAAAAGAGCCCTAACCCTAACACTAACCCTAACCCTAACCCTAACCCATACCCTACGCCGTACCCGAAGCCCTCCCCGAACCCGTACCCTAAGCCGTACCCTAAGCCTAACCCCAAGCCTAACCCTAACCCTTGGTTACCCTTGACTGCTTCTGCCTCCAATAGATTTCCTAAGCACTAGTGTTTTAAGGAACAGCTTAAAAAGAGAATCCTAATGTGATTTCTTTATAATGGGTGTGTTCCTTATCTTATCCTAGTGTCTAAACTCTTCTCCATGGCTGGACCCCCAAATAATATTCCTTTACGTGCTAAGGTGTATCTAGAGAGTGGGATAGGTTTAATAACTACCCTAACCCTAACGCGTACCCTAAACCTAACCCCTACCCTAACCCTAACATGTACCCTAATTCTATCCCGTACCCTAAACCGAGCCCTAACCCTAACACTAACCCTAACCCTAACCCTAACCCATACCCTACGCCGTACCCAAAGCCCTCCCCGAACCCGTACCCTAAGCCGTACCCTAAGCCGTACCCTAAGCCGTACCCTAACCCTAGGCTACCCTTGACTGCTTCTTCCTCCAATAGATTTCCTAAGCACTAGTGTTTTAAGGAACAGCTTAAAAAGAGAATCCTAATGTGATTTCTTTATAATGGGTGTGTTCCTTATCGTATCCTAGTGTCTAAACTCTTCTCCATGGCTGGACCCCCAAATAATATTCCTTTACGTGCTAAGGGGTATCTAGAGAGTGGGATAGGTTTAATAACTACCCTAACCCTAACGCGTACCCTAACCCTTTCCCCTACCCTAACCCTAACACGTACCCTAATCCTAACCCGTACCCTAAACCGAGCCCTAACCCTAACCCTAACCCTAACCCTAACCCGTACCCTACGCCGTACCCGAAGCCCTCACCGAACCCGTACCCTAAGCCGTACCCTAAGCCTAACCCTAAGCCTAACGCTAACCCTAGGCTACCCTTGACTGCTTCTGCCTCCAATAGATTTCCTAAGCACTAGTGTTTTAAGGAACAGCTTAAAAAGAGAATCCTAATGTGATTTCTTTATAATGGGTGTGTTCCTTATCTTATCCTAGTGTCTAAACTCTTCTCCATGGCTGCACCTCCAAATAATATTCCTTTACGTGCTAAGGGGTATCTAGAGAGTGGGATAGGTTTAATAACTACCCTAACACTAACGCGTACCCTAACCCTAACCCCTACCCTAACCCTAACACGTACCCTAATCCTAACCAATACCCTAAACCGAGCCCTAACCCTAACACTAACCCTAACCCTAACCCTAAACCATACCCTACGCCGTACCCGAACCCCTCCCCGAACCCGTACCCTAAGCCGTACCCTAAGCCGTACCCTAAGCCTAACCCTAACCCTAGGCTACCCTTCACTGCTTCTGCCTCCAATAGATTTCCTAAGCACTAGTGTTTTAAGGAACAGCTTAAAAAGAGAATCCTAATGTGATTTCTTTATAATGGGTGTGTTCCTTATCTTATCCTAGTGTCTAAACTCTTCTCCATGGCTGGACCTCCAAATAATATTCCTTTACGTGCTAAGCGGTATCTAGAGATTGGGATAGGTTTAATAAATACCCTAACACTAACGCGTACCCTAACCCTAACCCCTACCCTAACCCTGACACGTACCCTAATCCTAACCAATACCCTAAGCCGAGCCCTAACCCTAACACTAACCCTAACCCTAACCCTAACCCATACCCTAAGCCGTACCCGAAGCCCTCCCCAAACCCGTACCCTAAGCCGTACCCTAAGCCGTACCCTAAGCCTAATCCTAACCCTAGGCTACCCTTGACTGCTTCTGCCTCCAATAGATTTCCTAAGCACTAGTGTTTTAAGCAACAGCTTAAAAAGAGAATCCTAATGTGATTTCTTTATAATGTGTCTGTTCCTTATCTTATCCTAGTGTCTAAACTCTTCTCCATGGCTGGAACTCCAAATAATATTCCTTTACGTGCTAAGCGGTATCTAGAGAGTGGGATAGGTTTAATAACTACCCTAACACTAACGCGTACCCTAACCCTAACCCCTACCCTAACCCTAACACGTACCCTAATCCTAACCAATACCCTAAACCGAGCCCTAACCCTAACACTAACCCTAACCCTAACCCTAACCCATACCCTACGCCGTACCCGAAGCCCTCCCCGAACCCGTACCCTAAGCCGTACCCTAAGTCTAACCCCAAGCCTAACCCTAACCCTTGGTTACCCTTGACTGCTTCTGCCTCCAATAGATTTCCTAAGCACTAGTGTTTTAAGGAACAGCTTAAAAAGAGAATCCTAATGTGATTTCTTTATAATGGGTGTGTTCCTTATCTTATCCTAGTGTCTAAACTCTTCTCCATGGCTGGACCCCCAAATAATATTCCTTTACGTGCTAAGGTGTATCTAGAGAGTGGGATAGGTTTAATAACTACCCTAACCCTAACGCGTACCCTAAACCTAACCCCTACCCTAACCCTAACATGTACCCTAATTCTATCCCGTACCCTAAACCGAGCCCTAACCCTAACACTAACCCTAACCCTAACCCTAACCCATACCCTACGCCGTACCCAAAGCCCTCCCCGAACCCGTACCGTAAGCCGTACCCTAAGCCGTACCCTAAGCCTAACCCTAACCCTAGGCTACCCTTGACTGCTTCTTCCTCCAATAGATTTCCTAAGCACTAGTGTTTTAAGGAACAGCTTAAAAAGAGAATCCTAATGTGATTTCTTTATAATGGGTGTGTTCCTTATCTTATCCTAGTGTCTAAACTCTTCTCCATGGCTGGACCCCCAAATAATATTCCTTTACGTGCTAAGGGGTATCTAGAGAGTGGGATAGGTTTAATAACTACCCTAACCCTAACGCGTACCCTAACCCTATCCCCTACCCTAACCCTAACACGTACCCTAATCCTAACCCGTACCCTAAACCGAGCCCTAACCCTAACACTAACCCTAACCCTAACCCTAACCCATACCCTACGCCGTACCCGAAGCCCTCCCCGAACCCGTACCCTAAGCCGTACCCTAAGCCGTACCCTAAGCCTAACCCTAACCCTAGGCTACCCTTGACTGCTTCTGCCTCCAATAGATTTCCTAAGCACTACTGTTTTAAGGAACAACTTAAAAAGAGAATCCTAATGTCATTTCTTTATAATGGGTGTGTTCCTTATCTTATCCTAGTGTCTAAACTCTTCTCCATGGCTGGACCTCCAAATAATATTCCTTTACGTGCTGAGGGGTATCTAGAGAGTGGGATAGGTTTAATAACTACCCTAACACTAACGCGTACCATAACCCTAACCCCTACCCTAACACTAACTCGTACCCTAATCCTAACCAATACCCTAAACCGAGCCCTAACCCTAACACTAACCCTAACCCTAACCCTAACCCATACCCTACGCCGTACCCGAAGCCCTCCCCGAACCAGTACCCTAAGCCGTACCCTAAGCCGTACCCTAAGCCTAACCCTAACCCTAGGCTACCCTTCACTGCTTCTGCCTCCAATAGATTTCCTAAGCACTAGTGTTTTAAGGAACAGCTTAAAAAGAGAATCCTAATGTGATTTCTTTATAATGGGTGTGTTCCTTATCTTATCCTAGTGTCTAAACTCTTCTCCATGGCTGGACCTCCAAATAATATTCCTTTACGTGCTAAGGGGTATCTAGAGATTGGGATAGGTTTAATAAATACCCTAACACTAACGCGTACCCTAACCCTTACCCCTACCCTAACCCTAACACGTACCCTAATCCTAACCAATACCCTAAGCCGAGCCCTAACCCTAACACTAACCCTAACCCTAACCCTAACCCATACCCTAAGCCGTACCCGAAGCCCTCCCCAAACCCGTACCATAAGCCGTACCCTAAGCCGTACCCTAAGCCTAACCCTAACCCTAGGCTACCCTTGACTGCTTCTGCCTCCAATAGATTTCCTAAGCACTAGTGTTTTAAGGAACAGCTTAAAAAGAGAATCCTAATGTGATTTCTTTATAATGTGTCTGTTCCTTATCTTATCCTAGTGTCTAAACTCTTCTCCATGGCTGGAACTCCAAATAATATTCCTTTACGTGCTAAGCGGTATCTAGAGAGTGGGATAGGTTTAATAACTACCCTAACACTAACGCGTACCCTAACCCTAACCCCTACCCTAACACTAACAAGTACCCTAATCCTAACCAATACCCTAAACCGAGCCCTAACCCTAACACTAACCCTAACACTAACCCTAACCCATACCCTACGCCGTACCCGAAGCCCTCCCCGAACCCGTACCCTAAGCCGTACCCTAAGCCTAACCCCAAGCCTAACCCTAACCCTTGGTTACCCTTCACTGCTTCTGCCTCCAATAGCTTTCCTAAGCACTAGTGTTTTAAGGAACAGCTTAAAAAGAGAATCCTAATGTGATTTCTTTATAATGGGTGTGTTCCTTATCTTATCCTAGTGTCTAAACTCTTCTCCATGGCTGGACCCCCAAATAATATTCCTTTACGTGCTAAGGTGTATCTAGAGAGTGGGATAGGTTTAATAACTACCCTAACCCTAACGCGTACCCTAAACCTAACCCCTACCCTACCCCTAACATGTACCCTAATTCTATCCCGTACCCTAAACCGAGCCCTAACACTAACACTAACCCTAACCCTAACCCATACCCTACGCCGTACCCAAAGCCCTCCCCGAACCCGTACCCTAAGCCGTACCCTAAGCCTAACCCTAACCCTAGGCTACCCTTGACTGCTTCTTCCTCCAATAGATTTCCTAAGCACTATTGTTTCAAGGAACAGCTTAAAAATAGAATCCTAATGTGATTTCTTTATAATGGGTGTGTTCCTTATCGTATCCTAGTGTCTAAACTCTTCTCCATGGCTGGACCCCCAAATAATATTCCTTTACGTGCTAAGGGGTATCTAGAGAGTGGGATAGGTTTAATAACTACCCTAACACTAACGCGTACCCTAACCCTAACCCCTACCCTAACCCTAACACGTACCCTAATCCTAACCAATACCCTAAACCGAGCCCTAACCCTAACACTAACCCTAACCCTAACCCTGACCCATACCCTACGCCGTACCCGAACCCCTCCCCGAACCCGTACCCTAAGCCGTACCCTAAGCCGTACCCTAAGCCTAACCCTAACCCTAGGCTACCCTTCACTGCTTCTGCCTCCAATAGATTTCCTAAGCACTAGTGTTTTAAGGAACAGCTTAAAAAGAGAATCCTAATGTGATTTCTTTATAATGGGTGTGTTCCTTATCTTATCCTAGTGTCTAAACTCTTCTCCATGGCTGGACCTCCAAATAATATTCCTTTACGTGCTAAGGGGTATCTAGAGATTGGGATAGGTTTAATAAATACCCTAACACTAACGCGTACCCTAACCCTAACCCCTACCCTAACCCTGACACGTACCCTAATCCTAACCAATACCCTAAGCCGAGCCCTAACCCTAACACTAACCCTAACCCTAACCCTAACCCATACCCTAAGCCGTACCCGAAGCCCTCCCCAAACCCGTACCCTAAGCCGTACCCTAAGCCGTACCCTAAGCCTAACCCTAACCCTAGGCTACCCTTGACTGCTTCTGCCTCCAATAGATTTCCTAAGCACTAGTGTTTTAAGGAACAGCTTAAAAAGAGAATCCTAATGTGATTTCTTTATAATGTGTCTGTTCCTTATCTTATCCTAGTGTCTAAACTCTTCTCCATGGCTGGAACTCCAAATAATATTCCTTTACGTGCTAAGCGGTATCTAGAGAGTGGGATAGGTTTAATAACTACCCTAACACTAACGCGTACCCTAACCCTAACCCCTACCCTAACCCTAACACGTACCCTAATCCTAACCAATACCCTAAAAAGAGCCCTAACCCTAACACTAACCCTAACCCTAACCCTAACCCATACCCTACGCCGTACCCGAAGCCCTCCCCGAACCCGTACCCTAAGCCGTACCCTAAGCCTAACCCCAAGCCTAACCCTAACCCTTGGTTACCCTTGACTGCTTCTGCCTCCAATAGATTTCCTAAGCACTAGTGTTTTAAGGAACAGCTTAAAAAGAGAATCCTAATGTGATTTCTTTATAATGGGTGTGTTCCTTATCTTATCCTAGTGTCTAAACTCTTCTCCATGGCTGGACCCCCAAATAATATTCCTTTACGTGCTAAGGTGTATCTAGAGAGTGGGATAGGTTTAATAACTACCCTAACCCTAACGCGTACCCTAAACCTAACCCCTACCCTAACCCTAACATGTACCCTAATTCTATCCCGTACCCTAAACCGAGCCCTAACCCTAACACTAACCCTAACCCTAACCCTAACCCATACCCTACGCCGTACCCAAAGCCCTCCCCGAACCCGTACCCTAAGCCGTACCCTAAGCCGTACCCTAAGCCGTACCCTAACCCTAGGCTACCCTTGACTGCTTCTTCCTCCAATAGATTTCCTAAGCACTAGTGTTTTAAGGAACAGCTTAAAAATAGAATCCTAATGTGATTTCTTTATAATGGGTGTGTTCCTTATCGTATCCTAGTGTCTAAACTCTTCTCCATGGCTGGACCCCCAAATAATATTCCTTTACGTGCTAAGGGGTATCTAGAGAGTGGGATAGGTTTAATAACTACCCTAACCCTAACGCGTACCCTAACCCTTTCCCCTACCCTAACCCTAACACGTACCCTAATCCTAACCCGTACCCTAAACCGAGCCCTAACCCTAACCCTAACCCTAACCCTAACCCGTACCCTACGCCGTACCCGAAGCCCTCACCGAACCCGTACCCTAAGCCGTACCCTAAGCCTAACCCTAAGCCTAACGCTAACCCTAGGCTACCCTTGACTGCTTCTGCCTCCAATAGATTTCCTAAGCACTAGTGTTTTAAGGAACAGCTTAAAAAGAGAATCCTAATGTGATTTCTTTATAATGGGTGTGTTCCTTATCTTATCCTAGTGTCTAAACTCTTCTCCATGGCTGCACCTCCAAATAATATTCCTTTACGTGCTAAGGGGTATCTAGAGAGTGGGATAGGTTTAATAACTACCCTAACACTAACGCGTACCCTAACCCTAACCCCTACCCTAACCCTAACACGTACCCTAATCCTAACCAATACCCTAAACCGAGCCCTAACCCTAACACTAACCCTAACCCTAACCCTAAACCATACCCTACGCCGTACCCGAACCCCTCCCCGAACCCGTACCCTAAGCCGTACCCTAAGCCGTACCCTAAGCCTAACCCTAACCCTAGGCTACCCTTCACTGCTTCTGCCTCCAATAGATTTCCTAAGCACTAGTGTTTTAAGGAACAGCTTAAAAAGAGAATCCTAATGTGATTTCTTTATAATGGGTGTGTTCCTTATCTTATCCTAGTGTCTAAACTCTTCTCCATGGCTGGACCTCCAAATAATATTCCTTTACGTGCTAAGCGGTATCTAGAGATTGGGATAGGTTTAATAAATACCCTAACACTAACGCGTACCCTAACCCTAACCCCTACCCTAACCCTGACACGTACCCTAATCCTAACCAATACCCTAAGCCGAGCCCTAACCCTAACACTAACCCTAACCCTAACCCTAACCCATACCCTAAGCCGTACCCGAAGCCCTCCCCAAACCCGTACCCTAAGCCGTACCCTAAGCCGTACCCTAAGCCTAATCCTAACCCTAGGCTACCCTTGACTGCTTCTGCCTCCAATAGATTTCCTAAGCACCAGTGTTTTAAGGAACAGCTTAAAAAGAGAATCCTAATGTGATTTCTTTATAATGTGTCTGTTCCTTATCTTATCCTAGTGTCTAAACTCTTCTCCATGGCTGGAACTCCAAATAATATTCCTTTACGTGCTAAGCGGTATCTAGAGAGTGGGATAGGTTTAATAACTACCCTAACACTAACGCGTACCCTAACCCTAACCCCTACCCTAACCCTAACACGTACCCTAATCCTAACCAATACCCTAAAAAGAGCCCTAACCCTAACACTAACCCTAACCCTAACCCTAACCCATACCCTACGCCGTACCCGAAGCCCTCCCCGAACCCGTACCCTAAGCCGTACCCTAAGCCTAACCCCAAGCCTAACCCTAACCCTTGGTTACCCTTGACTGCTTCTGCCTCCAATAGATTTCCTAAGCACTAGTGTTTTAAGGAACAGCTTAAAAAGAGAATCCTAATGTGATTTCTTTATAATGGGTGTGTTCCTTATCTTATCCTAGTGTCTAAACTCTTCTCCATGGCTGGACCCCCAAATAATATTCTTTACGTGCTAAGGTGTATCTAGAGAGTGGGATAGGTTTAATAACTACCCTAACCCTAACGCGTACCCTAAACCTAACCCCTACCCTAACCCTAACATGTACCCTAATTCTATCCCGTACCCTAAACCGAGCCCTAACCCTAACACTAACCCTAACCCTAACCCTAACCCATACCCTACGCCGTACCCAAAGCCCTCCCCGAACCCGTACCCTAAGCCGTACCCTAAGCCGTACCCTAAGCCGTACCCTAACCCTAGGCTACCCTTGACTGCTTCTTCCTCCAATAGATTTCCTAAGCACTAGTGTTTTAAGGAACAGCTTAAAAATAGAATCCTAATGTGATTTCTTTATAATGGGTGTGTTCCTTATCGTATCCTAGTGTCTAAACTCTTCTCCATGGCTGGACCCCCAAATAATATTCCTTTACGTGCTAAGGGGTATCTAGAGAGTGGGATAGGTTTAATAACTACCCTAACCCTAACGCGTACCCTAACCCTTTCCCCTACCCTAACCCTAACACGTACCCTAATCCTAACCCGTACCCTAAACCGAGCCCTAACCCTAACCCTAACCCTAACCCTAACCCGTACCCTACGCCGTACCCGAAGCCCTCACCGAACCCGTACCCTAAGCCGTACCCTAAGCCTAACCCTAAGCCTAACGCTAACCCTAGGCTACCCTTGACTGCTTCTGCCTCCAATAGATTTCCTAAGCACTAGTGTTTTAAGGAACAGCTTAAAAAGAGAATCCTAATGTGATTTCTTTATAATGGGTGTGTTCCTTATCTTATCCTAGTGTCTAAACTCTTCTCCATGGCTGCACCTCCAAACAATATTCCTTTACGTGCTAAGGGGTATCTAGAGAGTGGGATAGGTTTAATAACTACCCTAACACTAACGCGTACCCTAACCCTAACCCCTACCCTAACCCTAACACGTACCCTAATCCTAACCAATACCCTAAACCGAGCCCTAACCCTAACACTAACCCTAACCCTAACCCTAAACCATACCCTACGCCGTACCCGAACCCCTCCCCGAACCCGTACCCTAAGCCGTACCCTAAGCCGTACCCTAAGCCTAACCCTAACCCTAGGCTACCCTTCACTGCTTCTGCCTCCAATAGATTTCCTAAGCACTAGTGTTTTAAGGAACAGCTTAAAAAGAGAATCCTAATGTGATTTCTTTATAATGGGTGTGTTCCTTATCTTATCCTAGTGTCTAAACTCTTCTCCATGGCTGGACCTCCAAATAATATTCCTTTACGTGCTAAGCGGTATCTAGAGATTGGGATAGGTTTAATAAATACCCTAACACTAACGCGTACCCTAACCCTAACCCCTACCCTAACCCTGACACGTACCCTAATCCTAACCAATACCCTAAGCCGAGCCCTAACCCTAACACTAACCCTAACCCTAACCCTAACCCATACCCTAAGCCGTACCCGAAGCCCTCCCCAAACCCGTACCCTAAGCCGTACCCTAAGCCGTACCCTAAGCCTAATCCTAACCCTAGGCTACCCTTGACTGCTTCTGCCTCCAATAGATTTCCTAAGCACTAGTGTTTTAAGGAACAGCTTAAAAAGAGAATCCTAATGTGATTTCTTTATAATGTGTCTGTTCCTTATCTTATCCTAGTGTCTAAACTCTTCTCCATGGCTGGAACTCCAAATAATATTCCTTTACGTGCTAAGCGGTATCTAGAGAGTGGGATAGGTTTAATAACTACCCTAACACTAACGCGTACCCTAACCCTAACCCCTACCCTAACCCTAACACGTACCCTAATCCTAACCAATACCCTAAACCGAGCCCTAACCCTAACACTAACCCTAACCCTAACCCTAACCCATACCCTACGCCGTACCCGAAGCCCTCCCCGAACCCGTACCCTAAGCCGTACCCTAAGTCTAACCCCAAGCCTAACCCTAACCCTTGGTTACCCTTGACTGCTTCTGCCTCCAATAGATTTCCTAAGCACTAGTGTTTTAAGGAACAGCTTAAAAAGAGAATCCTAATGTGATTTCTTTATAATGGGTGTGTTCCTTATCTTATCCTAGTGTCTAAACTCTTCTCCATGGCTGGACCCCCAAATAATATTCCTTTACGTGCTAAGGTGTATCTAGAGAGTGGGATAGGTTTAATAACTAACCTAACCCTAACGCGTACCCTAAACCTAACCCCTACCCTAACCCTAACATGTACCCTAATTCTATCCCGTACCCTAAACCGAGCCCTAACCCTAACACTAACCCTAACCCTAACCCTAACCCATACCCTACGCCGTACCCAAAGCCCTCCCCGAACCCGTACCGTAAGCCGTACCCTAAGCCGTACCCTAAGCCTAACCCTAACCCTAGGCTACCCTTGACTGCTTCTTCCTCCAATAGATTTCCTAAGCACTAGTGTTTTAAGGAACAGCTTAAAAAGAGAATCCTAATGTGATTTCTTTATAATGGGTGTGTTCCTTATCTTATCCTAGTGTCTAAACTCTTCTCCATGGCTGGACCCCCAAATAATATTCCTTTACGTGCTAAGGGGTATCTAGAGAGTGGGATAGGTTTAATAACTACCCTAACCCTAACGCGTACCCTAACCCTATCCCCTACCCTAACCCTAACACGTACCCTAATCCTAACCCGTACCCTAAACCGAGCCCTAACCCTAACACTAACCCTAACCCTAACCCTAACCCATACCCTACGCCGTACCCGAAGCCCTCCCCGAACCCGTACCCTAAGCCGTACCCTAAGCCGTACCCTAAGCCTAACCCTAACCCTAGGCTACCCTTGACTGCTTCTGCCTCCAATAGATTTCCTAAGCACTACTGTTTTAAGGAACAACTTAAAAAGAGAATCCTAATGTCATTTCTTTATAATGGGTGTGTTCCTTATCTTATCCTAGTGTCTAAACTCTTCTCCATGGCTGGACCTCCAAATAATATTCCTTTACGTGCTGAGGGGTATCTAGAGAGTGGGATAGGTTTAATAACTACCCTAACACTAACGCGTACCATAACCCTAACCCCTACCCTAACACTAACTCGTACCCTAATCCTAACCAATACCCTAAACCGAGCCCTAACCCTAACACTAACCCTAACCCTAACCCTAACCCATACCCTACGCCGTACCCGAAGCCCTCCCCGAACCAGTACCCTAAGCCGTACCCTAAGCCGTACCCTAAGCCTAACCCTAACCCTAGGCTACCCTTCACTGCTTCTGCCTCCAATAGATTTCCTAAGCACTAGTGTTTTAAGGAACAGCTTAAAAAGAGAATCCTAATGTGATTTCTTTATAATGGGTGTGTTCCTTATCTTATCCTAGTGTCTAAACTCTTCTCCATGGCTGGACCTGCAAATAATATTCCTTTACGTGCTAAGGGGTATCTAGAGATTGGGATAGGTTTAATAAATACCCTAACACTAACGCGTACCCTAACCCTTACCCCTACCCTAACCCTAACACGTACCCTAATCCTAACCAATACCCTAAGCCGAGCCCTAACCCTAACACTAACCCTAACCCTAACCCTAACCCATACCCTAAGCCGTACCCGAAGCCCTCCCCAAACCCGTACCATAAGCCGTACCCTAAGCCGTACCCTAAGCCTAACCCTAACCCTAGGCTACCCTTGACTGCTTCTGCCTCCAATAGATTTCCTAAGCACTAGTGTTTTAAGGAACAGCTTAAAAAGAGAATCCTAACGTGATTTCTTTATAATGTGTCTGTTCCTTATCTTATCCTAGTGTCTAAACTCTTCTCCATGGCTGGAACTCCAAATAATATTCCTTTACGTGCTAAGCGGTATCTAGAGAGTGGGATAGGTTTAATAACTACCCTAACACTAACGCGTACCCTAACCCTAACCCCTACCCTAACACTAACAAGTACCCTAATCCTAACCAATACCCTAAACCGAGCCCTAACCCTAACACTAACCCTAACACTAACCCTAACCCATACCCTACGCCGTACCCGAAGCCCTCCCCGAACCCGTACCCTAAGCCGTACCCTAAGCCTAACCCCAAGCCTAACCCTAACCCTTGGTTACCCTTCACTGCTTCTGCCTCCAATAGCTTTCCTAAGCACTAGTGTTTTAAGGAACAGCTTAAAAAGAGAATCCTAATGTGATTTCTTTATAATGGGTGTGTTCCTTATCTTATCCTAGTGTCTAAACTCTTCTCCATGGCTGGACCCCCAAATAATATTCCTTTACGTGCTAAGGTGTATCTAGAGAGTGGGATAGGTTTAATAACTACCCTAACCCTAACGCGTACCCTAAACCTAACCCCTACCCTACCCCTAACATGTACCCTAATTCTATCCCGTACCCTAAACCGAGCCCTAACACTAACACTAACCCTAACCCTAACCCATACCCTACGCCGTACCCAAAGCCCTCCCCGAACCCGTACCCTAAGCCGTACCCTAAGCCTAACCCTAACCCTAGGCTACCCTTGACTGCTTCTTCCTCCAATAGATTTCCTAAGCACTATTGTTTCAAGGAACAGCTTAAAAATAGAATCCTAATGTGATTTCTTTATAATGGGTGTGTTCCTTATCGTATCCTAGTGTCTAAACTCTTCTCCATGGCTGGACCCCCAAATAATATTCCTTTACGTGCTAAGGGGTATCTAGAGAGTGGGATAGGTTTAATAACTACCCTAACACTAACGCGTACCCTAACCCTAACCCCTACCCTAACCCTAACACGTACCCTAATCCTAACCAATACCCTAAACCGAGCCCTAACCCTAACACTAACCCTAACCCTAACCCTGACCCATACCCTACGCCGTACCCGAACCCCTCCCCGAACCCGTACCCTAAGCCGTACCCTAAGCCGTACCCTAACCCTAGGCTACCCTTCACTGCTTCTGCCTCCAATAGATTTCCTAAGCAGTAGTGTTTTAAGGAACAGCTTAAAAAGAGAATCCTAATGTGATTTCTTTATAATGGGTGTGTTCCTTATCTTATCCTAGTGTCTAAACTCTTCTCCATGGCTGGACCTCCAAATAATATTCCTTTACGTGCTAAGGGGTATCTAGAGATTGGGATAGGTTTAATAAATACCCTAACACTAACGCGTACCCTAACCCTAACACCTATCCTAACACTAACACGTACCCTAATCCTAACCAATACCCTAAGCCGAGCCCTAACCCTAACACTAACCCTAACCCTAACCCTAACCCATACCCTACGCCGTACCCGAAGCCCTCCCCGAACCCGTACCCTAAGCCGTACCCTAAGCCTAACCCCAAGCCTAACCCTAACCCTTGGTTACCCTTGACTGCTTCTGCCTCCAATAGCTTTCCTAAGCACTAGTGTTTTAAGGAACAGCTTAAAAAGAGAATCCTAATGTGATTTCTTTATAATGGGTGTGTTCCTTATCTTATCCTAGTGTCTAAACTCTTCTCCATGGCTGGACCCCCAAATAATATTCCTTTACGTGCTAAGGGGTATCTAGAGAGTGGGATAGGTTTAATAACTACCCTAACCCTAACGCGTACCCTAACCCTATCCCCTAACCTAACCCTAACACGTACCCTAATCCTAACACGTACCCTAAACCGAGCCCTAACCCTAACCCTAACCCTAACCCTAACCCATACCCTACGCCGTACCCGAAGCCCTCACCGAACCCGTACCCTAAGCCGTACCCTAAGCCTAACCCTAAGCCTAACCCTAACCCTAGGCTACCCTTGACCGCTTCTGCCTCCAATAGATTTCCTAAGCACTAGTGTTTTAAGGAACAGCTTAAAAAGAGAATCCTAATGTGATTTCTTTATAATGGGTGTGTTCCTTATCTTATCCTAGTTTCTAAACTCTTCTCCATGGCTGGACCCCCAAATAATATTCCTTTACGTGCTAAGGTGTATCTAGAGAGTGGGATAGGTTTAATAACTACCCTAACCCTAACGCGTACCCTAAACCTAACCCCTACCCTAACCCTAACATGTACCCTAATTCTATCCCGTACCCTAAACCGAGCCCTAACCCTAACACTAACCCTAACCCTAACCCTAACCCATACCCTACGCCGTACCCAAAGCCCTCCCCGAACCCGTACCCTAAGCCGTACCCTAAGCCGTACCCTAAGCCGTACCCTAACCCTAGGCTACCCTTGACTGCTTCTTCCTCCAATAGATTTCCTAAGCACTAGTGTTTTAAGGAACAGCTTAAAAATAGAATCCTAATGTGATTTCTTTATAATGGGTGTGTTCCTTATCGTATCCTAGTGTCTAAACTCTTCTCCATGGCTGGACCCCCA
This sequence comes from Balaenoptera physalus, assembly GCF_965194825.1. Taxonomy (NCBI): domain Eukaryota; kingdom Metazoa; phylum Chordata; class Mammalia; order Artiodactyla; family Balaenopteridae; genus Balaenoptera; species Balaenoptera physalus. The sequence continues at coordinate 275,819 of NW_028126285.1, forward strand.
AATAATATTCCTTTACGTGCTAAGGGGTATCTAGAGAGTGGGATAGGTTTAATAACTACCCTAACCCTAACGCGTACCCTAACCCTTTCCCCTACCCTAACCCTAACACGTACCCTAATCCTAACCCGTACCCTAAACCGAGCCCTAACCCTAACCCTAACCCTAACCCTAACCCGTACCCTACGCCGTACCCGAAGCCCTCACCGAACCCGTACCCTAAGCCGTACCCTAAGCCTAACCCTAAGCCTAACGCTAACCCTAGGCTACCCTTGACTGCTTCTGCCTCCAATAGATTTCCTAAGCACTAGTGTTTTAAGGAACAGCTTAAAAAGAGAATCCTAATGTGATTTCTTTATAATGGGTGTGTTCCTTATCTTATCCTAGTGTCTAAACTCTTCTCCATGGCTGCACCTCCAAATAATATTCCTTTACGTGCTAAGGGGTATCTAGAGAGTGGGATAGGTTTAATAACTACCCTAACACTAACGCGTACCCTAACCCTAACCCCTACCCTAACCCTAACACGTACCCTAATCCTAACCAATACCCTAAACCGAGCCCTAACCCTAACACTAACCCTAACCCTAACCCTAAACCATACCCTACGCCGTACCCGAACCCCTCCCCGAACCCGTACCCTAAGCCGTACCCTAAGCCGTACCCTAAGCCTAACCCTAACCCTAGGCTACCCTTCACTGCTTCTGCCTCCAATAGATTTCCTAAGCACTAGTGTTTTAAGGAACAGCTTAAAAAGAGAATCCTAATGTGATTTCTTTATAATGGGTGTGTTCCTTATCTTATCCTAGTGTCTAAACTCTTCTCCATGGCTGGACCTCCAAATAATATTCCTTTACGTGCTAAGCGGTATCTAGAGATTGGGATAGGTTTAATAAATACCCTAACACTAACGCGTACCCTAACCCTAACCCCTACCCTAACCCTGACACGTACCCTAATCCTAACCAATACCCTAAGCCGAGCCCTAACCCTAACACTAACCCTAACCCTAACCCTAACCCATACCCTAAGCCGTACCCGAAGCCCTCCCCAAACCCGTACCCTAAGCCGTACCCTAAGCCGTACCCTAAGCCTAATCCTAACCCTAGGCTACCCTTGACTGCTTCTGCCTCCAATAGATTTCCTAAGCACTAGTGTTTTAAGGAACAGCTTAAAAAGAGAATCCTAATGTGATTTCTTTATAATGTGTCTGTTCCTTATCTTATCCTAGTGTCTAAACTCTTCTCCATGGCTGGAACTCCAAATAATATTCCTTTACGTGCTAAGCGGTATCTAGAGAGTGGGATAGGTTTAATAACTACCCTAACACTAACGCGTACCCTAACCCTAACCCCTACCCTAACCCTAACACGTACCCTAATCCTAACCAATACCCTAAACCGAGCCCTAACCCTAACACTAACCCTAACCCTAACCCTAACCCATACCCTACGCCGTACCCGAAGCCCTCCCCGAACCCGTACCCTAAGCCGTACCCTAAGTCTAACCCCAAGCCTAACCCTAACCCTTGGTTACCCTTGACTGCTTCTGCCTCCAATAGATTTCCTAAGCACTAGTGTTTTAAGGAACAGCTTAAAAAGAGAATCCTAATGTGATTTCTTTATAATGGGTGTGTTCCTTATCTTATCCTAGTGTCTAAACTCTTCTCCATGGCTGGACCCCCAAATAATATTCCTTTACGTGCTAAGGTGTATCTAGAGAGTGGGATAGGTTTAATAACTACCCTAACCCTAACGCGTACCCTAAACCTAACCCCTACCCTAACCCTAACATGTACCCTAATTCTATCCCGTACCCTAAACCGAGCCCTAACCCTAACACTAACCCTAACCCTAACCCTAACCCATACCCTACGCCGTACCCAAAGCCCTCCCCGAACCCGTACCGTAAGCCGTACCCTAAGCCGTACCCTAAGCCTAACCCTAACCCTAGGCTACCCTTGACTGCTTCTTCCTCCAATAGATTTCCTAAGCACTAGTGTTTTAAGGAACAGCTTAAAAAGAGAATCCTAATGTGATTTCTTTATAATGGGTGTGTTCCTTATCTTATCCTAGTGTCTAAACTCTTCTCCATGGCTGGACCCCCAAATAATATTCCTTTACGTGCTAAGGGGTATCTAGAGAGTGGGATAGGTTTAATAACTACCCTAACCCTAACGCGTACCCTAACCCTATCCCCTACCCTAACCCTAACACGTACCCTAATCCTAACCCGTACCCTAAACCGAGCCCTAACCCTAACACTTACCCTAACCCTAACCCTAACCCATACCCTACGCCGTACCCGAAGCCCTCCCCGAACCCGTACCCTAAGCCGTACCCTAAGCCGTACCCTAAGCCTAACCCTAACCCTAGGCTACCCTTGACTGCTTCTGCCTCCAATAGATTTCCTAAGCACTACTGTTTTAAGGAACAACTTAAAAAGAGAATCCTAATGTCATTTCTTTATAATGGGTGTGTTCCTTATCTTATCCTAGTGTCTAAACTCTTCTCCATGGCTGGACCTCCAAATAATATTCCTTTACGTGCTGAGGGGTATCTAGAGAGTGGGATAGGTTTAATAACTACCCTAACACTAACGCGTACCATAACCCTAACCCCTACCCTAACACTAACTCGTACCCTAATCCTAACCAATACCCTAAACCGAGCCCTAACCCTAACACTAACCCTAACCCTAACCCTAACCCATACCCTACGCCGTACCCGAAGCCCTCCCCGAACCAGTACCCTAAGCCGTACCCTAAGCCGTACCCTAAGCCTAACCCTAACCCTAGGCTACCCTTCACTGCTTCTGCCTCCAATAGATTTCCTAAGCACTAGTGTTTTAAGGAACAGCTTAAAAAGAGAATCCTAATGTGATTTCTTTATAATGGGTGTGTTCCTTATCTTATCCTAGTGTCTAAACTCTTCTCCATGGCTGGACCTCCAAATAATATTCCTTTACGTGCTAAGGGGTATCTAGAGATTGGGATAGGTTTAATAAATACCCTAACACTAACGCGTACCCTAACCCTTACCCCTACCCTAACCCTAACACGTACCCTAATCCTAACCAATACCCTAAGCCGAGCCCTAACCCTAACACTAACCCTAACCCTAACCCTAACCCATACCCTAAGCCGTACCCGAAGCCCTCCCCAAACCCGTACCATAAGCCGTACCCTAAGCCGTACCCTAAGCCTAACCCTAACCCTAGGCTACCCTTGACTGCTTCTGCCTCCAATAGATTTCCTAAGCACTAGTGTTTTAAGGAACAGCTTAAAAAGAGAATCCTAATGTGATTTCTTTATAATGTGTCTGTTCCTTATCTTATCCTAGTGTCTAAACTCTTCTCCATGGCTGGAACTCCAAATAATATTCCTTTACGTGCTAAGCGGTATCTAGAGAGTGGGATAGGTTTAATAACTACCCTAACACTAACGCGTACCCTAACCCTAACCCCTACCCTAACACTAACAAGTACCCTAATCCTAACCAATACCCTAAACCGAGCCCTAACCCTAACACTAACCCTAACACTAACCCTAACCCATACCCTACGCCGTACCCGAAGCCCTCCCCGAACCCGTACCCTAAGCCGTACCCTAAGCCTAACCCCAAGCCTAACCCTAACCCTTGGTTACCCTTCACTGCTTCTGCCTCCAATAGCTTTCCTAAGCACTAGTGTTTTAAGGAACAGCTTAAAAAGAGAATCCTAATGTGATTTCTTTATAATGGGTGTGTTCCTTATCTTATCCTAGTGTCTAAACTCTTCTCCATGGCTGGACCCCCAAATAATATTCCTTTACGTGCTAAGGTGTATCTAGAGAGTGGGATAGGTTTAATAACTACCCTAACCCTAACGCGTACCCTAAACCTAACCCCTACCCTACCCCTAACATGTACCCTAATTCTATCCCGTACCCTAAACCGAGCCCTAACACTAACACTAACCCTAACCCTAACCCATACCCTACGCCGTACCCAAAGCCCTCCCCGAACCCGTACCCTAAGCCGTACCCTAAGCCTAACCCTAACCCTAGGCTACCCTTGACTGCTTCTTCCTCCAATAGATTTCCTAAGCACTATTGTTTCAAGGAACAGCTTAAAAATAGAATCCTAATGTGATTTCTTTATAATGGGTGTGTTCCTTATCGTATCCTAGTGTCTAAACTCTTCTCCATGGCTGGACCCCCAAATAATATTCCTTTACGTGCTAAGGGGTATCTAGAGAGTGGGATAGGTTTAATAACTACCCTAACACTAACGCGTACCCTAACCCTAACCCCTACCCTAACCCTAACACGTACCCTAATCCTAACCAATACCCTAAACCGAGCCCTAACCCTAACACTAACCCTAACCCTAACCCTGACCCATACCCTACGCCGTACCCGAACCCCTCCCCGAACCCGTACCCTAAGCCGTACCCTAAGCCGTACCCTAACCCTAGGCTACCCTTCACTGCTTCTGCCTCCAATAGATTTCCTAAGCAGTAGTGTTTTAAGGAACAGCTTAAAAAGAGAATCCTAATGTGATTTCTTTATAATGGGTGTGTTCCTTATCTTATCCTAGTGTCTAAACTCTTCTCCATGGCTGGACCTCCAAATAATATTCCTTTACGTGCTAAGGGGTATCTAGAGATTGGGATAGGTTTAATAAATACCCTAACACTAACGCGTACCCTAACCCTAACACCTATCCTAACACTAACACGTACCCTAATCCTAACCAATACCCTAAGCCGAGCCCTAACCCTAACACTAACCCTAACCCTAACCCTAACCCATACCCTACGCCGTACCCGAAGCCCTCCCCGAACCCGTACCCTAAGCCGTACCCTAAGCCTAACCCCAAGCCTAACCCTAACCCTTGGTTACCCTTGACTGCTTCTGCCTCCAATAGCTTTCCTAAGCACTAGTGTTTTAAGGAACAGCTTAAAAAGAGAATCCTAATGTGATTTCTTTATAATGGGTGTGTTCCTTATCTTATCCTAGTGTCTAAACTCTTCTCCATGGCTGGACCCCCAAATAATATTCCTTTACGTGCTAAGGGGTATCTAGAGAGTGGGATAGGTTTAATAACTACCCTAACCCTAACGCGTACCCTAACCCTATCCCCTAACCTAACCCTAACACGTACCCTAATCCTAACACGTACCCTAAACCGAGCCCTAACCCTAACCCTAACCCTAACCCTAACCCATACCCTACGCCGTACCCGAAGCCCTCACCGAACCCGTACCCTAAGCCGTACCCTAAGCCTAACCCTAAGCCTAACCCTAACCCTAGGCTACCCTTGACCGCTTCTGCCTCCAATAGATTTCCTAAGCACTAGTGTTTTAAGGAACAGCTTAAAAAGAGAATCCTAATGTGATTTCTTTATAATGGGTGTGTTCCTTATCTTATCCTAGTTTCTAAACTCTTTTCCATGGCTGGACCTCCAAATAATATTCCTTTACGTGCTAAGGGGTATCTACAGAGTGGGATAGGTTTAATAACTAACCTAACACTAACGCGTACCCTAACCCTAACCCCTACCCTAACACTAACACGTACCGTAATCCTAACCAAAACCCTAAACCGAGGCCTAACCCTAACACTAACCCTAACCCTAACCTTAACCCATACCCTACGCCGTACCCGAACCCCTCCCCGAACCCGTACCCTAAGCCGTACCCTAAGCCTAACCCCAAGCCTAACACTAACCCTAGGCTACCCTTGACTGCTTCTGCCTCCAATAGATTTCCTAAGCACTAGTGTTTTAAGGAACAACTTAAAAAGAGAATCCTAATGTGATTTCTTTATAATGGGTGTGTTCCTTATCTTATCCTAGTGTCTAAACTCTTCTCCATGGCTGCACCTCCAAATAATATTCCTTTACGTGCTAAGGGGTATCTAGAGAGTGGGATAGGTTTAATAACTACCCTAACACTAACGCGTACCCTAACCCTAACCCCTACCCTAACCCTAACATGTACCCTAATCCTAACCAATACCCTAAACCGAGCCCTAACCCTAACACTAACCCTAACCCTAACCCTAACCCATACCCTACGCCGTACCCGAACCCCTCCCCGAACCCGTACCCTAAGCCGTACCCTAAGCCGTACCCTAAGCCTAACCCTAACCCTAGGCTACCCTTCACTGCTTCTGCCTCCAATAGATTTCTTAAGCACTAGTGTTTTAAGGAACAGCTTAAAAAGAGAATCCTAATGTGATTTCTTTATAATGGGTGTGTTCCTTATCGTATCCTAGTGTCTAAACTCTTCTCCATGGCTGGACCCCCAAATAATATTCCTTTACGTGCTAAGGGGTATCTAGAGAGTGGGATAGGTTTAATAACTACCCTAACCCTAACGCGTACCCTAGCCCTATCCCCTACCCTAACCCTAACACGTACCCTAATCCTAACCCGTACCCTAAACCGAGCCCTAACCCTAACACTAACCCTAACCCTAACCCTAACCCATACCCTACGCCGTACCCGAAGCCCTCACCGAACCCGTACCCTAAGCCGTACCCTAAGCCTAACCCTAAGCCTAACCCTAACCCTAGGCTACCCTTGACTGCTTCTGCCTCCAATAGATTTCCTAAGCACTAGTGTTTTAAGGAACAGCTTAAAAAGAGAATCCTAATGTGATTTCTTTATAATGGGTGTGTTCCTTATCTTATCCTAGTGTCTAAACTCTTCTCCATGGCTGGACCTCCAAATAATATTCCTTTACGTGCTAAGGGGTATCTACAGAGTGGGATAGGTTTAATAACTAACCTAACACTAACGCGTACCCTAACCCTAACCCCTACCCTAACACTAACACGTACCCTAATCCTAACCAAAACCCTAAACCGAGCCCTAACCCTAACACTAACCCTAACCCTAACCCTAACCCATACCCTACGCCGTAAACGAAGCCCTCCCCGAACCCGTACCCTAAGCCGTACACTAAGCCTAACCCCAAGCCTAACCCTAACCCTAGGCTACCCTTGACTGCTTCTGCCTCCAATAGATTTCCTAAGCACTAGTGTTTTAAGGAACAACTTAAAAAGAGAATCCTAATGTGATTTCTTTATAATGGGTGTGTTCCTTATCTTATCCTAGTGTCTAAACTCTTCACCATGGCTGCACCTCCAAATAATATTCCTTTACGTGCTAAGGGGTATCTAGAGAGTGGGATAGGTTTAATAACTACCCTAACACTAACGCGTACCCTAACCCTAACCCCTACCCTAACCCTAACACGTACCCTAATCCTAACCAATACCCTAAACCGAGCCCTAACCCTAACACTAACCCTAACCCTAACCCTAACCCATACGCTACGCCGTACCCAAACCCCTCCCCGAACCCGTACCCTAAGCCGTACCCTAACCCTAGGCTACCCTTCACTGCTTCTGCCTCCAATAGATTTCCTAAGCACTAGTGTTTTAAGGAACAGCTTAAAAAGAGAATCCTAATGTGATTTCTTTATAATGGGTGTGTTCCTTATCTTATCCTAGTGTCTAAACTCTTCTCCATGGCTGGACCTCCAAATAATATTCCTTTACGTGCTAAGGGGTATCTAGAGATTGGGATAGGTTTAATAAATACCCTAACACTAACGCGTACCCTAACCCTAACCCCTACCCTAACCCTAACACGTACCCTAATCCTAACCAATACCCTAAGCCGAGCCCTAACCCTAACACTAACCCTAACCCTAACCCTAACCCATACCCTAAGCCGTACCCGAAGCCCTCCCCAAACCCTTACCCTAAGCCGTACCCTAAGCCATACCCTAAGCCTAACCCTAACCCTAGGCTACCCTTGACTGCTTCTGCCTCCAATAGATTTCCTAAGCACTAGTGTTTTAAGGAAGAGCTTAAAAAGAGAATCCTAATGTGATTTCTTTATAATGTGTCTGTTCCTTATCTTATCCTAGTGTCTAAACTCTTCTCCATGGCTGGAACTCCAAATAATATTCCTTTACGTGCTAAGCGGTATCTAGAGAGTGGGATAGGTTTAATAACTACCCTAACACTAACGCGTACCCTAACCCTAACCCCTACACTAACACTAACAAGTACCCTAATCCTAACCAATACCCTAAACCGAGCCCTAACCCTAACACTAACCCTAACCCTAACCCTAACCCATACCCTACGCCGTACCCGAAGCCCTCCCCGAACCCGTACCCTAAGCCGTACCCTAAGCCTAACCCCAAGCCTAACCCTAACCCTTGGTTACCCTTCACTGCTTCTGCCTCCAATAGCTTTCCTAAGCACTAGTGTTTTAAGGAACAGCTTAAAAAGAGAATCCTAATGTGATTTCTTTATAATGGGTGTGTTCCTTATCTTATCCTAGTGTCTAAACTCTTCTCCATGGCTGCACCTCCAAATAATATTCCTTTACGTGCTAAGGGGTATCTAGAGATTGGGATAGGTTTAATAAATACCCTAACACTAACGCGTACCCTAACCCTAACCCCTACCCTAACCCTAACACGTACCCTAATCCTAACCAATACCCTAAGCCGAGCCCTAATCCTAACACTAACCCTAACCCTAACCCTAACCCATGCCCTAAGACGTACCCGAAGCCCTCCCCAAACCCGTACCCTAAGCCGTACCCTAAGCCGTACCCTAAGCCTAACCCTAACCCTAGGCTACCCTTGACTGCTTCTGCCTCCAATAGATTTCCTAAGCACTAGTGTTTTAAGGAACAGCTTAAAAAGAGAATCTTAATGTGATTTCTTTATAATGTGTCTGTTCCTTATCTTCTCCTAGTGTCTAAACTCTTCTCCATGGCTGGAACTCCAAATAATATTCCTTTACATGCTAAGCGGTATCTAGAGAGTGGGATAGGTTTAATAACTACCCTAACACTAACGCGTACCCTAACCCTAACACCTATCCTAACACTAACACGTACCCTAATCCTAACCAATAGCCTAAACCGAGCCCTAACCCTAACACTAACCCTAACCCTAACCCTAACCCATACCCTACGCCGTACCCGAAGCCCTCCCCGAACCCGTACCCTAAGCCGTACCCTAAGCCTAACCCCAAGCCTAACCCTAACCCTTGGTTACCCTTGACTGCTTCTGCCTCCAATAGCTTTCCTAAGCACTAGTGTTTTAAGGAACAGCTTAAAAAGAGAATCCTAATGTGATTTCTTTATAATGGGTGTGTTCCTTATCTTATCCTAGTGTCTAAACTCTTCTCCATGGCTGGACCTCCAAATAATATTCCTTTACGTGCTGAGGGGTATCTAGAGAGTGGGATAGGTTTAATAACTACCCTAACACTAACGCGTACCATAACCCTAACCCCTACCCTAACCCTAACATGTACCCTAATCCTAACCAATACCCTAAACCGAGCCCTAACCCTAACACTAACCCTAACCCTAACCCTAATCCATACCCTACGCCGTACCCGAACCCCTCCCCGAACCCGTACCCTAAGCCGTACCCTAAGCCGTACCCTAAGCCTAACCCTAACCCTAGGCTACCCTTCACTGCTTCTGCCTCCAATAGATTTCTTAAGCACTAGTGTTTTAAGGAACAGCTTAAAAAGAGAATCCTAATGTGATTTCTTTATAATGGGTGTGTTCCTTATCGTATCCTAGTGTCTAAACTCTTCTCCATGGCTGGACCCCCAAATAATATTCCTTTACGTGCTAAGGGGTATCTAGAGAGTGGGATAGGTTTAATAACTACCCTAACCCTAACGCGTACCCTAGCCCTATCCCCTACCCTAACCCTAACACGTACCCTAATCCTAACCCGTACCCTAAACCGAGCCCTAACCCTAACACTAACCCTAACCCTAACCCTAACCCATACCCTACGCCGTACCCGAAGCCCTCACCGAACCCGTACCCTAAGCCGTACCCTAAGCCTAACCCTAAGCCTAACCCTAACCCTAGGCTACCCTTGACTGCTTCTGCCTCCAATAGATTTCCTAAGCACTAGTGTTTTAAGGAACAGCTTAAAAAGAGAATCCTAATGTGATTTCTTTATAATGGGTGTGTTCCTTATCTTATCCTAGTGTCTAAACTCTTCTCCATGGCTGGACCTCCAAATAATATTCCTTTACGTGCTAAGGGGTATCTACAGAGTGGGATAGGTTTAATAACTAACCTAACACTAACGCGTACCCTAACCCTAACCCCTACCCTAACACTAACACGTACCCTAATCCTAACCAAAACCCTAAACCGAGCCCTAAACCTAACACTAACCCTAACCCTAACCCTAACCCATACCCTACGCCGTAAACGAAGCCCTCCCCGAACCCGTACCCTAAGCCGTACCCTAAGCCTAACCCCAAGCCTAACCCTAACCCTAGGCTACCCTTGACTGCTTCTGCCTCCAATAGATTTCCTAAGCACTAGTGTTTTAAGGAACAACTTAAAAAGAGAATCCTAATGTGATTTCTTTATAATGGGTGTGTTCCTTATCTTATCCTAGTGTCTAAACTCTTCACCATGGCTGCACCTCCAAATAATATTCCTTTACGTGCTAAGGGGTATCTAGAGAGTGGGATAGGTTTAATAACTACCCTAACACTAACGCGTACCCTAACCCTAACCCCTACCCTAACCCTAACACGTACCCTAATCCTAACCAATACCCTAAACCGAGCCCTAACCCTAACACTAACCCTAACCCTAACCCTAACCCATACCCTACGCCGTACCCAAACCCCTCCCCGAACCCGTACCCTAAGCCGTACCCTAACCCTAGGCTACCCTTCACTGCTTCTGCCTCCAATAGATTTCCTAAGCACTAGTGTTTTAAGGAACAGCTTAAAAAGAGAATCCTAATGTGATTTCTTTATAATGGGTGTGTTCCTTATCTTATCCTAGTGTCTAAACTCTTCTCCATGGCTGGACCTCCAAATAATATTCCTTTACGTGCTAAGGGGTATCTAGAGATTGGGATAGGTTTAATAAATACCCTAACACTAACGCGTACCCTAACCCTAACCCCTACCCTAACCCTAACACGTACCCTAATCCTAACCAATACCCTAAGCCGAGCCCTAACCCTAACACTAACCCTAACCCTAACCCTAACCCATACCCTAAGCCGTACCCGAAGCCCTCCCCAAACCCTTACCCTAAGCCGTACCCTAAGCCATACCCTAAGCCTAACCCTAACCCTAGGCTACCCTTGACTGCTTCTGCCTCCAATAGATTTCCTAAGCACTAGTGTTTTAAGGAACAGCTTAAAAAGAGAATCCTAATGTGATTTCTTTATAATGTGTCTGTTCCTTATCTTATCCTAGTGTCTAAACTCTTCTCCATGGCTGGAACTCCAAATAATATTCCTTTACGTGCTAAGCGGTATCTAGAGAGTGGGATAGGTTTAATAACTACCCTAACACTAACGCGTACCCTAACCCTAACCCCTACACTAACACTAACAAGTACACTAATCCTAACCAATACCCTAAACCGAGCCCTAACCCTAACACTAACCCTAACCCTAACCCTAACCCATACCCTACGCCGTACCCGAAGCCCTCCCCGAACCCGTACCCTAAGCCGTACCCTAAGCCTAACCCCAAGCCTAACCCTAACCCTTGGTTACCCTTCACTGCTTCTGCCTCCAATAGCTTTCCTAAGCACTAGTGTTTTAAGGAACAGCTTAAAAAGAGAATCCTAATGTGATTTCTTTATAATGGGTGTGTTCCTTATCTTATCCTAGTGTCTAAACTCTTCTCCATGGCTGCACCTCCAAATAATATTCCTTTACGTGCTAAGGGGTATCTAGAGATTGGGATAGGTTTAATAAATACCCTAACACTAACGCGTACCCTAACCCTAACCCCTACCCTAACCCTAACACGTACCCTAATCCTAACCAATACCCTAAGCCGAGCCCTAATCCTAACACTAACCCTAACCCTAACCCTAACCCATACCCTAAGACGTACCCGAAGCCCTCCCCAAACCCGTACCCTAAGCCGTACCCTAAGCCGTACCCTAAGCCTAACCCTAACCCTAGGCTACCCTTGACTGCTTCTGCCTCCAATAGATTTCCTAAGCACTAGTGTTTTAAGGAACAGCTTAAAAAGAGAATCTTAATGTGATTTCTTTATAATGTGTCTGTTCCTTATCTTCTCCTAGTGTCTAAACTCTTCTCCATGGCTGGAACTCCAAATAATATTCCTTTACATGCTAAGCGGTATCTAGAGAGTGGGATAGGTTTAATAACTACCCTAACACTAACGCGTACCCTAACCCTAACACCTATCCTAACACTAACACGTACCCTAATCCTAACCAATAGCCTAAACCGAGCCCTAACCCTAACACTAACCCTAACCCTAACCCTAACCCATACCCTACGCCGTACCCGAAGCCCTCCCCGAACCCGTACCCTAAGCCGTACCCTAAGCCTAACCCCAAGCCTAACCCTAACCCTTGGTTACCCTTGACTGCTTCTGCCTCCAATAGCTTTCCTAAGCACTAGTGTTTTAAGGAACAGCTTAAAAAGAGAATCCTAATGTGATTTCTTTATAATGGGTGTGTTCCTTATCTTATCCTAGTGTCTAAACTCTTCTCCATGGCTGGACCCCCAAATAATATTCCTTTACGTGCTAAGGGGTATCTAGAGAGTGGGATAGGTTTAATAACTACCCTAACCCTAACGCGTACCCTAACCCTATCCCCTAACCTAACCCTAACACGTACCCTAATCCTAACACGTACCCTAAACCGAGCCCTAACCCTAACCCTAACCCTAACCCTAACCCTAACCCATACCCTACGCTGTACCCGAAGCCCTCACCGAACCCGTACCCTAAGCCGTACCCTAAGCCTAACCCTAAGCCTAACCCTAACCCTAGGCTACCCTTGACCGCTTCTGCCTCCAATAGATTTCCTAAGCACTAGTGTTTTAAGGAACAGCTTAAAAAGAGAATCCTAATGTGATTTCTTTATAATGGGTGTGTTCCTTATCTTATCCTAGTTTCTAAACTCTTTTCCATGGCTGGACCTCCAAATAATATTCCTTTACGTGCTAAGGGGTATCTACAGAGTGGGATAGGTTTAATAACTAACCTAACACTAACGCGTACCCTAACCCTAACCCCTACCCTAACACTAACACGTACCGTAATCCTAACCAAAACCCTAAACCGAGGCCTAACCCTAACACTAACCCTAACCCTAACCGATACCCTACGCCGTACCCGAAGCCCTCCCCGAACCCGTACCCTATTCCGTACCCTAAGCCGTACGCTAAGCCTAACCCTAACCCTAGGCTACCCTTGACTGCTTCTGCCTCCAATAGATTTCCTAAGCACTAGTGTTTTAAGGAACAACTTAAAAAGAGAATCCTAATGTCATTTCTTTATAATGGGTGTGTTCCTTATCTTATCCTAGTGTCTAAACTCTTCTCCATGGCTGGACCTCCAAATAATATTCCTTTACGTGCTGAGGGGTATCTAGAGAGTGGGATAGGTTTAATAACTACCCTAACACTAACGCGTACCATAACCCTAACCCCTACCCTAACACTAACTCGTACCCTAATCCTAACCAATACCCTAAACCGAGCCCTAACCCTAACACTAACCCTAACCCTAACCCTAACCCATACCCTACGCCGTACCCGAAGCCCTCCCCGAACCAGTACCCTAAGCCGTACCCTAAGCCGTACCCTAAGCCGTACCCTAACCCTAGGCTACCCTTCACTGCTTCTGCCTCCAATAGATTTCCTAAGCACTAGTGTTTTAAGGAACAGCTTAAAAAGAGAATCCTAATGTGATTTCTTTATAATGGGTGTGTTCCTTATCTTATCCTAGTGTCTAAACTCTTCTCCATGGCTGGACCTCCAAATAATATTCCTTTACGTGCTAAGGGGTATCTAGAGATTGGGATAGGTTTAATAAATACCCTAACACTAACGCGTACCCTAACCCTAACCCCTACCCTAACCCTAACACGTACCCTAATCCTAACCAATACCCTAAGCCGAGCCCTAACCCTAACACTAACCCTAACCCTAACCCTAACCCATACCCTAAGCCGTACCCGAAGCCCTCCCCAAACCCTTACCCTAAGCCGTACCCTAAGCCATACCCTAAGCCTAACCCTAACCCTAGGCTACCCTTGACTGCTTCTGCCTCCAATAGATTTCCTAAGCACTAGTGTTTTAAGGAACAGCTTAAAAAGAGAATCCTAATGTGATTTCTTTATAATGTGTCTGTTCCTTATCTTATCCTAGTGTCTAAACTCTTCTCCATGGCTGGAACTCCAAATAATATTCCTTTACGTGCTAAGCGGTATCTAGAGAGTGGGATAGGTTTAATAACTACCCTAACACTAACGCGTACCCTAACCCTAACCCCTACACTAACACTAACAAGTACCCTAATCCTAACCAATACCCTAAACCGAGCCCTAACCCTAACACTAACCCTAACCCTAACCCTAACCCATACCCTACGCCGTACCCGAAGCCCTCCCCGAACCCGTACCCTAAGCCGTACCCTAAGCCTAACCCCAAGCCTAACCCTAACCCTTGGTTACCCTTCACTGCTTCTGCCTCCAATAGCTTTCCTAAGCACTAGTGTTTTAAGGAACAGCTTAAAAAGAGAATCCTAATGTGATTTCTTTATAATGGGTGTGTTCCTTATCTTATCCTAGTGTCTAAACTCTTCTCCATGGCTGCACCTCCAAATAATATTCCTTTACGTGCTAAGGGGTATCTAGAGATTGGGATAGGTTTAATAAATACCCTAACACTAACGCGTACCCTAACCCTAACCCCTACCCTAACCCTAACACGTACCCTAATCCTAACCAATACCCTAAGCCGAGCCCTAATCCTAACACTAACCCTAACCCTAACCCTAACCCATACCCTAAGACGTACCCGAAGCCCTCCCCAAACCCGTACCCTAAGCCGTACCCTAAGCCGTACCCTAAGCCTAACCCTAACCCTAGGCTACCCTTGACTGCTTCTGCCTCCAATAGATTTCCTAAGCACTAGTGTTTTAAGGAACAGCTTAAAAAGAGAATCTTAATGTGATTTCTTTATAATGTGTCTGTTCCTTATCTTCTCCTAGTGTCTAAACTCTTCTCCATGGCTGGAACTCCAAATAATATTCCTTTACATGCTAAGCGGTATCTAGAGAGTGGGATAGGTTTAATAACTACCCTAACCCTAACGCGTACCCTAGCCCTATCCCCTACCCTAACCCTAACACGTACCCTAATCCTAACCCGTACCCTAAACCGAGCCCTAACCCTAACACTAACCCTAACCCTAACCCTAACCCATACCCTACGCCGTACCCGAAGCCCTCACCGAACCCGTACCCTAAGCCGTACCCTAAGCCTAACCCTAAGCCTAACCCTAACCCTAGGCTACCCTTGACTGCTTCTGCCTCCAATAGATTTCCTAAGCACTAGTGTTTTAAGGAACAGCTTAAAAAGAGAATCCTAATGTGATTTCTTTATAATGGGTGTGTTCCTTATCTTATCCTAGTGTCTAAACTCTTCTCCATGGCTGGACCTCCAAATAATATTCCTTTACGTGCTAAGGGGTATCTACAGAGTGGGATAGGTTTAATAACTAACCTAACACTAACGCGTACCCTAACCCTAACCCCTACCCTAACACTAACACGTACCCTAATCCTAACCAAAACCCTAAACCGAGCCCTAACCCTAACACTAACCCTAACCCTAACCCTAACCCATACCCTACGCCGTAAACGAAGCCCTCCCCGAACCCGTACCCTAAGCCGTACCCTAAGCCTAACCCCAAGCCTAACCCTAACCCTAGGCTACCCTTGACTGCTTCTGCCTCCAATAGATTTCCTAAGCACTAGTGTTTTAAGGAACAACTTAAAAAGAGAATCCTAATGTGATTTCTTTATAATGGGTGTGTTCCTTATCTTATCCTAGTGTCTAAACTCTTCTCCATGGCTGCACCTCCAAATAATATTCCTTTACGTGCTAAGGGGTATCTAGAGAGTGGGATAGGTTTAATAACTACCCTAACACTAACGCGTACCCTAACCCTAACCCCTACCCTAACCCTAACACGTACCCTAATCCTAACCAATACCCTAAACCGAGCCCTAACCCTAACACTAACCCTAACCCTAACCCTAACCCATACCCTACGCCGTACCCAAACCCCTCCCCGAACCCGTACCCTAAGCCGTACCCTAACCCTAGGCTACCCTTCACTGCTTCTGCCTCCAATAGATTTCCTAAGCACTAGTGTTTTAAGGAACAGCTTAAAAAGAGAATCCTAATGTGATTTCTTTATAATGGGTGTGTTCCTTATCTTATCCTAGTGTCTAAACTCTTCTCCATGGCTGGACCTCCAAATAATATTCCTTTACGTGCTAAGGGGTATCTAGAGATTGGGATAGGTTTAATAAATACCCTAACACTAACGCGTACCCTAACCCTAACCCCTATCCTAACCCTAACACGTACCCTAATTCTAACCAATACCCTAAGCCGAGCCCTAACCCTAACACTAACCCTAACCCTAACCCTAACCCATACCCTAAGCCGTACCCGAAGCCCTCCCCAAACCCGTACCCTAAGCCGTACCCTAAGCCGTACCCTAAGCCTAACCCTAACCCTAGGCTACCCTTGACTGCTTCTGCCTCCAATAGATTTCCTAAGCACTAGTGTTTTAAGGAACAGCTTAAAAAGATAATCTTAATGTGATTTCTTTATAATGTGTCTGTTCCTTATCTTATCCTAGTGTCTAAACTCTTCTCCATGGCTGGAACTCCAAATAATATTCCTTTACATGCTAAGCGGTATCTAGAGAGTGGGATAGGTTTAATAACTACCCTAACACTAACGCGTACCCTAACCCTAACCCCTACCCTAACACTAACACGTACCCTAATCCTAACCAATACCCTACGCCGTACCCGAAGCCCTCCCCGAACCCGTACCCTAAGCCGTACCCTAAGCCTAACCCCAAGCCTAACCCTAACCCTTGGTTACCCTTGACTGCTT
The DNA here is from genome assembly GCF_965194825.1 of Balaenoptera physalus. NCBI lineage: Eukaryota > Metazoa > Chordata > Mammalia > Artiodactyla > Balaenopteridae > Balaenoptera > Balaenoptera physalus. The sequence continues at coordinate 292,810 of NW_028126285.1, forward strand.
CTGCCTCCAATAGCTTTCCTAAACACTAGTGTTTTAAGGAACAGCTTAAAAAGAGAATCCTAATGTGATTTCTTTATAATGGGTGTGTTCCTTATCTTATCCTAGTGTCTAAACTCTTCTCCATGGCTGGACCCCCAAATAATATTCCTTTACGTGCTAAGGTGTATCTAGAGAGTGGGATAGGTTTAATAACTACCCTAACCCTAACGCGTACCCTAAACCTAACCCCTACCCTAACCCTAACATGTACCCTAATTCTATCCCGTACCCTAAACCGAGCCCTAACCCTAACACTAACCCTAACCCTAACCCTAACCCATACCCTACGCCGTACCCAAAGCCCTCCCCGAACCCGTACCCTAAGCCGTACCCTAAGCCGTACCCTAACCCTAGGCTACCCTTCACTGCTTCTGCCTCCAATAGATTTCCTAAGCACTAGTGTTTTAAGGAACAGCTTAAAAAGAGAATCCTAATGTGATTTCTTTATAATGGGTGTGTTCCTTATCTTATCCTAGTGTCTAAACTCTTCTCCATGGCTGGACCCCCAAATAATATTCCTTTACGTGCTAAGGTGTATCTAGAGAGTGGGATAGGTTTAATAACTACCCTAACCCTAACGCGTACCCTAAACCTAACCCCTACCCTAACCCTAACATGTACCCTAATTCTATCCCGTACCCTAAACCGAGCCCTAACCCTAACACTAACCCTAACCCTAACCCTAACCCATACCCTAGGCCGTACCCAAAGCCCTCCCCGAACCCGTACCCTAAGCCGTACCCTAAGCCGTACCCTAAGCCTAACCCTAACCCTAGGCTACCCTTCACTGCTTCTGCCTCCAATAGATTTCTTAAGCACTAGTGTTTTAAGGAACAGCTTAAAAAGAGAATCCTAATGTGATTTCTTTATAATGGGTGTGTTCCTTATCTTATCCTAGTGTCTAAACTCTTCTCCATGGCTGGACCTCCAAATAATATTCCTTTACGTGCTAAGGGGTATCTAGAGATTGGGATAGGTTTAATAAATACCCTAACACTAACGCGTACCCTAACCCTAACCCCTACCCTAACCCTAACACGTACCCTAATCCTAACCAATACCCTAAGCCGAGCCCTAACCCTAACACTAACCCTAACCCTAACCCTAACCCATACCCTAAGCCGTACCCGAAGCCCACCCCAAACCCGTACCCTAAGCCGTACCCTAAGCCGTACCCTAAGCCTAACCCTAACCCTAGGCTACCCTTGACTGCTTCTGCCTCCAATAGATTTCCTAAGCACTAGTGTTTTAAGGAACAGCTTAAAAAGAGAATCCTAATGTGATTTCTTTATAATGTGTCTGTTCCTTATCTTATCCTAGTGTCTAAACTCTTCTCCATGGCTGGAACTCCAAATAATATTCCTTTACGTGCTAAGCGGTATCTAGAGAGTGGGATAGGTTTAATAACTACCCTAACACTAACGCGTACCCTAACCCTAACCCCTACCCTAACACTAACACGTACCCTAATCCTAACCAATACCCTAAACCGAGCCCTAACCCTAACACTAACCCTAAACCTAACCCTAACCCATACCCTACGCCGTACCCGAAGCCCTCCCCGAACCCGTACCCTAAGCCGTACCCTAAGCCTAACCCCAAGCCTAACCCTAACCCTTGGTTACCCTTGACTGCTTCTGCCTCCAATAGCTTTCCTAAGCACTAGTGTTTTAAGGAACAGCTTAAAAAGAGAATCCTAATGTGATTTCTTTATAATGGGTGTGTTCCTTATCTTATCCTAGTGTCTAAACTCTTCTCCATGGCTGGACCCCCAAATAATATTCCTTTACGTGCTAAGGTGTATCTAGAGAGTGGGATAGGTTTAATAACTACCCTAACCCTAACGCGTACCCTAAACCTAACCCCTACCCTAACCCTAACATGTACCCTAATTCTATCCCGTACCCTAAACCGAGCCCTAACCCTAACACTAACCCTAACCCTAACCCTAACCCATACCCTACGCCGTACCCAAAGCCCTCCCCGATCCCGTACCCTAAGCCGTACCCTAAGCCGTACCCTAAGCCTAACCCTAACCCTAGGCTACCCTTGACTGCTTCTTCCTCCAATAGATTTCCTAAGCACTAGTGTTTTAAGGAACAGCTTAAAAATAGAATCCTAATGTGATTTCTTTATAATGGGTGTGTTCCTTATCGTATCCTAGTGTCTAAACTCTTCTCCATGGCTGGACCCCCAAATAATATTCCTTTACGTGCTAAGGGGTATCTAGAGAGTGGGATAGGTTTAATAACTACCCTAACCCTAACGCGTACCCTAACCCTATCCCCTACCCTAACCCTAACACGTACCCTAATCCTAACCCGTACCCTAAACCGAGCCCTAACCCTAACACTAACCCTAACCCTAACCCTAACCCATACCCTACGCCGTACCCGAAGCCCTCACCGAACCCGTACCCTAAGCCGTACCCTAAGCCTAACCCTAAGCCTAACCCTAACCCTAGGCTACCCTTGACTGCTTCTGCCTCCAATAGATTTCCTAAGCACTAGTGTTTTAAGGAACAGCTTAAAAAGAGAATCCTAATGTGATTTCTTTATAATGGGTGTGTTCCTTATCTTATCCTAGTGTCTAAACTCTTCTCCATGGCTGGACCTCCAAATAATATTCCTTTACGTGCTAAGGGGTATCTACAGAGTGGGATAGGTTTAATAACTAACCTAACACTAACGCGTACCCTAACCCTAACCCCTACCCTAACACTAACACGTACCCTAATCCTAACCAAAACCCTAAACCGAGCCCTAACCCTAACACTAACCCTAACCCTAACCCTAACCCATACCCTACGCTGTAAACGAAGCCCTCCCCGAACCCGTACCCTAAGCCGTACCCTAAGCCTAACCCCAAGCCTAACTCTAACCCTAGGCTACCCTTGACTGCTTCTGCCTCCAATAGATTTCCTAAGCACTAGTGTTTTAAGGAACAACTTAAAAAGAGAATCCTAATGTGATTTCTTTATAATGGGTGTGTTCCTTATCTTATCCTAGTGTCTAAACTCTTCTCCATGGCTGCACCTCCAAATAATATTCCTTTACGTGCTAAGGGGTATCTAGAGAGTGGGATAGGTTTAATAACTACCCTAACACTAACGCGTACCCTAACCCTAACCCCTACCCTAACCCTAACACGTACCCTAATCCTAACCAATACCCTAAACCGAGCCCTAACCCTAACACTAACCCTAACCCTAACCCTAACCCATACCCTACGCCGTACCCAAACCCCTCCCCGAAACCGTACCCTAAGCCGTACCCTAACCCTAGGCTACCCTTCACTGCTTCTGCCTCCAATAGATTTCCTAAGCACTAGTGTTTTAAGGAACAGCTTAAAAAGAGAATCCTAATGTGATTTCTTTATAATGGGTGTGTTCCTTATCTTATCCTAGTGTCTAAACTCTTCTCCATGGCTGGACCTCCAAATAATATTCCTTTACGTGCTAAGGGGTATCTAGAGATTGGGATAGGTTTAATAAATACCCTAACACTAACGCGTACCCTAACCCTAACCCCTATCCTAACCCTAACACGTACCCTAATTCTAACCAATACCCTAAGCCGAGCCCTAACCCTAACACTAACCCTAACCCTAACCCTAACCCATACCCTAAGCCGTACCCGAAGCCCTCCCCAAACCCGTACCCTGAGCCGTACCCTAAGCCGTACCCTAAGCCTAACCCTAACCCTAGGCTACCCTTGACTGCTTCTGCCTCCAATAGATTTCCTAAGCACTAGTGTTTTAAGGAACAGCTTAAAAAGATAATCTTAATGTGATTTCTTTATAATGTGTCTGTTCCTTATCTTATCCTAGTGTCTAAACTCTTCTCCATGGCTGGAACTCCAAATAATATTCCTTTACATGCTAAGCGGTATCTAGAGAGTGGGATAGGTTTAATAACTACCCTAACACTAACGCGTACCCTAACCCTAACCCCTACCCTAACACTAACACGTACCCTAATCCTAACCAATACCCTACGCCGTACCCGAAGCCCTCCCCGAACCCGTACCCTAAGCCGTACCCTAAGCCTAACCCCAAGCCTAACCCTAACCCTTGGTTACCCTTGACTGCTTCTGCCTCCAATAGCTTTCCTAAACACTAGTGTTTTAAGGAACAGCTTAAAAAGAGAATCCTAATGTGATTTCTTTATAATGGGTGTGTTCCTTATCTTATCCTAGTGTCTAAACTCTTCTCCATGGCTGGACCCCCAAATAATATTCCTTTACGTGCTAAGGTGTATCTAGAGAGTGGGATAGGTTTAATAACTACCCTAACCCTAACGCGTACCCTAAACCTAACCCCTACCCTAACCCTAACATGTACCCTAATTCTATCCCGTACCCTAAACCGAGCCCTAACCCTAACACTAACCCTAACCCTAACCCTAACCCATACCCTACGCCGTACCCAAAGCCCTCCCCGAACCCGTACCCTAAGCCGTACCCTAAGCCGTACCCTAACCCTAGGTTACCCTTCACTGCTTCTGCCTCCAATAGATTTCCTAAGCACTAGTGTTTTAAGGAACAGCTTAAAAAGAGAATCCTAATGTGATTTCTTTATAATGGGTGTGTTCCTTATCTTATCCTAGTGTCTAAACTCTTCTCCATGGCTGGACCCCCAAATAATATTCCTTTACGTGCTAAGGTGTATCTAGAGAGTGGGATAGGTTTAATAACTACCCTAACCCTAACGCGTACCCTAAACCTAACCCCTACCCTAACCCTAACATGTACCCTAATTCTATCCCGTACCCTAAACCGAGCCCTAACCCTAACACTAACCCTAACCCTAACCCTAACCCATACCCTACGCCGTACCCAAAGCCCTCCCCGAACCCGTACCCTAAGCCGTACCCTAAGCCGTACCCTAACCCTAGGCTACCCTTCACTGCTTCTGCCTCCAATAGATTTCCTAAGCACTAGTGTTTTAAGGAACAGCTTAAAAAGAGAATCCTAATGTGATTTCTTTATAATGGGTGTGTTCCTTATCTTATCCTAGTGTCTAAACTCTTCTCCATGGCTGGACCTCCAAATAATATTCCTTTACGTGCTAAGGGGTATCTAGAGATTGGGATAGGTTTAATAAATACCCTAACACTAACGCGTACCCTAACCCTAACCCCTACCCTAACCCTAACACGTACCCTAATCCTAACCAATACCCTAAGCAGAGGCCTAACCCTAACACTAACCCTAACCCTAACCCTAACCCATACCCTAAGCCGTACCCGAAGCCCTCCCCAAACCCGTACCCTAAGCCGTACCCTAAGCCGTACCCTAAGCCTAACCCTAACCCTAGGCTACCCTTGACTGCTTCTGCCTCCAATAGATTTCCTAAGCACTAGTGTTTTAAGGAACAGCTTAAAAAGAGAATCTTAATGTGATTTCTTTATAATGTGTCTGTTCCTTATCTTATCCTAGTGTCTAAACTCTTCTCCATGGCTGGAACTCCAAATAATATTCCTTTACATGCTAAGCGGTATCTAGAGAGTGGGATAGGTTTAATAACTACCCTAACACTAACGCGTACCCTAACCCTAACCCCTACCCTAACACTAACACGTACCCTAATCCTAACCAATACCCTAAACCGAGCCCTAACCCTAACACTAACCCTAACCCTAACCCTAACCCATACCCTACGCCGTACCCGAAGCCCTCCCCGAACCCGTACCCTAAGCCGTACCCTAAGCCTAACCCCAAGCCTAACCCTAACCCTTGGTTACCCTTGACTGCTTCTGCCTCCAATAGCTTTCCTAAGCACTAGTGTTTTAAGGAACAGCTTAAAAAGAGAATCCTAATGTGATTTCTTTATAATGGGTGTGTTCCTTATCTTATCCTAGTGTCTAAACTCTTCTCCATGGCTGGACCCCCAAATAATATTCCTTTACGTGCTAAGGTGTATCTAGAGAGTGGGATAGGTTTAATAACTACCCTAACCCTAACGCGTACCCTAAACCTAACCCCTACCCTAACCCTAACATGTACCCTAATTCTATCCCGTACCCTAAACCGAGCCCTAACCCTAACACTAACCCTAACCCTAACCCTAACCCATACCCTACGCCGTACCCAAAGCCCTCCCCGAACCCGTACCGTAAGCCATACCCTAAGCCGTACCCTAAGCCTAACCCTAACCCTAGGCTACCCTTGACTGCTTCTTCCTCCAATAGATTTCCTAAGCACTAGTGTTTTAAGGAACAGCTTAAAAAGAGAATCCTAATGTGATTTCTTTATAATGGGTGTGTTCCTTATCGTATCCTAGTGTCTAAACTCTTCTCCATGGCTGGACCCCCAAATAATATTCCTTTACGTGCTAAGGGGTATCTAGAGAGTGGGATAGGTTTAATAACTACCCTAACCCTAACGCGTACCCTAACCCTATCCCCTACCCTAACCCTAACACGTACCCTAATCCTAACCCGTACATTAAACCGAGCCCTAACCCTAACACTAACCCTAACCCTAACCCTAACCCATACCCTACGCCGTACCCGAAGCCCTCACCGAACCCGTACCCTAAGCCGTACCCTAAGCCTAACCCTAAGCCTAACCCTAACCCTAGGCTACCCTTGACTGCTTCTGCCTCCAATAGATTTCCTAAGCACTAGTGTTTTAAGGAACAGCTTAAAAAGAGAATCCTAATGTGATTTCTTTATAATGGGTGTGTTCCTTATCTTATCCTAGTGTCTAAACTCTTCTCCATGGCTGGACCTCCAAATAATATTCCTTTACGTGCTAAGGGGTATCTACAGAGTGGGATAGGTTTAATAACTAACCTAACACTAACGCGTACCCTAACCCTAACCCCTACCCTAACACTAACACGTACCCTAATCCTAACGAAAACCCTAAACCGAGCCCTAACCCTAACACTAACCCTAACCCTAACCCTAACCCATACCCTACGCCGTACCCAAAGCCCTCCCCGAACCCGTACCCTAAGCCGTACCCTAAGCCGTACCCTAACCCTAGGCTACCCTTCACTGCTTCTGCCTCCAATAGATTTCCTAAGCACTAGTGTTTTAAGGAACAGCTTAAAAAGAGAATCCTAATGTGATTTCTTTATAATGGGTGTGTTCCTTATCTTATCCTAGTGTCTAAACTCTTCTCCATGGCTGGACCTCCAAATAATATTCCTTTACGTGCTAAGGGGTATCTAGAGATTGGGATAGGTTTAATAAATACCCTAACACTAACGCGTACCCTAACCCTAACCCCTACCCTAACCCTAACACGTACCCTAATCCTAACCAATACCCTAAGCCGAGCCCTAACCCTAACACTAACCCTAACCCTAACCCTAACCCATACCCTAAGCCGTACCCGAAGCCCTCCCCAAACCCGTACCCTAAGCCGTACCCTAAGCCGTACCCTAAGCCTAACCCTAACCCTAGGATACCCTTGACTGCTTCTACCTCCAATAGATTTCCTAAGCACTAGTGTTTTAAGGAACAGCTTAAAAAGAGAATCTTAATGTGATTTCTTTATAATGTGTCTGTTCCTTATCTTATCCTAGTGTCTAAACTCTTCTCCATGGCTGGAACTCCAAATAATATTCCTTTACATGCTAAGCGGTATCTAGAGAGTGGGATAGGTTTAATAACTACCCTAACACTAACGCGTACCCTAACCCTAACCCCTACCTTAACACTAACACGTACCCTAATCCTAACCAATACCCTAAACCGAGCCCTAACCCTAACACTAACCCTAACCCTAACCCATACCCTACGCCGTACCCGAAGCCCTCCCCGAACCCGTACCCAAAGCCGTACCCTAAGCCTAACCCCAAGCCTAACCCTAACCCTTGGTTACCCTTGACTGCTTCTGCCTCCAATAGCTTTCCTAAGCACTAGTGTTTTAAGGAACAGCTTAAAAAGAGAATCCTAATGTGATTTCTTTATAATGGGTGTGTTCCTTATCTTATCCTAGTGTCTAAACTCTTCTCCATGGCTGGACCCCCAAATAATATTCCTTTACGTGCTAAGGTGTATCTAGAGAGTGGGATAGGTTTAATAACTACCCTAACCCTAACGCGTACCCTAAACCTAACCCCTACCCTACCCCTAACATGTACCCTAATTCTATCCCGTACCCTAAACCGAGCCCTAACCCTAACACTAACCCTAACCCTAACCCATACCCTACGCCGTACCCAAAGCCCTCCCCGAACCCGTACCGTAAGCCGTACCCTAAGCCGTACCCTAAGCCTAACCCTAACCCTAGGCTACCCTTGACTGCTTCTTCCTCCAATAGATTTCCTAAGCACTAGTGTTTTAAGGAACAGCTTAAAAAGAGAATCCTAATGTGATTTCTTTATAATGGGTGTGTTCCTTATCTTATCCTAGTGTCTAAACTCTTCTCCATGGCTGGACCCCCAAATAATATTCCTTTACGTGCTAAGGGGTATCTAGAGAGTGGGATAGGTTTAATAACTACCCTAACCCTAACGCGTACCCTAACCCTATCCCCTACCCTAACCCTAACACGTACCCTAATCCTAACCCGTACCCTAAACCGAGCCCTAACCCTAACACTAACCCTAACCCTAACCCATACCCTACGCCGTACCCGAAGCCCTCACCGAACCCGTACCCTAAGCCGTACCCTAAGCCTAACCGTAAGCCTAACCCTAACCCTAGACTACCCTTGACTGCTTCTGCCTCCAATAGATTTCCTAAGCACTAGTGTTTTAAGGAACAGCTTAAAAAGAGAATCCTAATGTGATTTCTTTATAATGGGTGTGTTCCTTATCTTATCCTAGTGTCTAAACTCTTCTCCATGGCTGGACCTCCAAATAATATTCCTTTACGTGCTAAGGGGTATCTACAGAGTGGGATAGGTTTAATAACTAACCTAACACTAACGCGTACCCTAACCCTAACCCCTACCCTAACCCTAACACGTACCCTAATCCTAACGAAAACCCTAAACCGAGCCCTAACCCTAACACTAACCCTAACCCTAACCCTAACCCATACCCTACGCCGTACCCGAACCCCTCCCCGAACCCGTACCCTAAGCCGTACCCTAAGCCTAACCCCAAGCCTAACCCTAACCCTAGGCTACCCTTGACTGCTTCTGCCTCCAATAGATTTCCTAAGCACTAGTGTTTTAAGGAACAACTTAAAAAGAGAATCCTAATGTCATTTCTTTATAATGGGTGTGTTCCTTATCTTATCCTAGTGTCTAAACTCTTCTCCATGGCTGGACCTCCAAATAATATTCCTTTACGTGCTGAGGGGTATCTAGAGAGTGGGATAGGTTTAATAACTACCCTAACACTAACGCGTACCCTAACCCTAACCCCTACCCTAACACTAACACGTACCCTAATCCTAACCAATACCCTAAACCGAGCCCTAACCCTAACACTAACCCTAACCCTAACCCTAACCCATACCCTACGCCGTAACCGAAGCCCTCCCCGAACCCGTACCCTAAGCCGTACCCTAAGCCTAACCCCAAGCCTAACCCTAACCCTTGGTTACCCTTGACTGCTTCTGCCTCCAATAGCTTTCCTAAGCACTAGTGTTTTAAGGAACAGCTTAAAAAGAGAATCCTAATGTGATTTCTTTATAATGGGTGTGTTCCTTATCTTATCCTAGTGTCTAAACTCTTCTCCATGGCTGGACCCCCAAATAATATTCCTTTACGTGCTAAGGTGTATCTAGAGAGTGGGATAGGTTTAATAACTACCCTAACCCTAACGCGTACCCTAAACCTAACCCCTACCCTAACCCTAACATGTACCCTAATTCTAGCCCGTACCCTAAACCGAGCCCTAACCCTAACACTAACCCTAACCCTAACCCTAACCCATACCCTACGCCGTACCCAAAGCCCTCCCCGAACCCGTACCGTAAGCCATACCCTAAGCCGTACCCTAAGCCTAACCCTAACCCTAGGCTACCCTTGACTGCTTCTTCCTCCAATAGATTTCCTAAGCACTAGTGTTTTAAGGAACAGCTTAAAAAGAGAATCCTAATGTGATTTCTTTATAATGGGTGTGTTCCTTATCGTATACTAGTGTCTAAACTCTTCTCCATGGCTGGACCCCCAAATAATATTCCTTTACGTGCTAAGGGGTATCTAGAGAGTGGGATAGGTTTAATAACTACCCTAACCCTAACGCGTACCCTAACCCTATCCCCTACCCTAACCCTAACACGTACCCTAATCCTAACCCGTACCCTAAACCGAGCCCTAACCCTAACACTAACCCTAACCCTAACCCTAACCCATACCCTACGCCGTACCCGAAGCCCTCACCGAACCCGTACCCTAAGCCGTACCCTAAGCCTAACCCTAAGCCTAACCCTAACCCTAGGCTACCCTTGACTGCTTCTGCCTCCAATAGATTTCCTAAGCACTAGTGTTTTAAGGAACAGCTTAAAAAGAGAATCCTAATGTGATTTCTTTATAATGGGTGTGTTCCTTATCTTATCCTAGTGTCTAAACTCTTCTCCATGGCTGGACCTCCAAATAATATTCCTTTACGTGCTAAGGGGTATCTACAGAGTGGGATAGGTTTAATAACTAACCTAACACTAACGCGTACCCTAACCCTAACCCCTACCCTAACACTAACACGTACCCTAATCCTAACGAAAACCCTAAACCGAGCCCTAACCCTAACACTAACCCTAACCCTAACCCTAACCCATACCCTACGCCGTACCCGAACCCCTCCCCGAACCCGTACCCTAAGCCGTACCCTAAGCCTAACCCCAAGCCTAACCCTAACCCTAGGCTACCCTTGACTGCTTCTGCCTCCAATAGATTTCCTAAGCACTAGTGTTTTAAGGAACAACTTAAAAAGAGAATCCTAATGTGATTTCTTTATAATGGGTGTGTTCCTTATCTTATCCTAGTGTCTAAACTCTTCTCCATGGCTGCACCTCCAAATAATATTCCTTTACGTGCTAAGGGGTATCTAGAGAGTGGGATAGGTTTAATAACTACCCTAACACTAACGCGTACCCTAACCCTAACCCCTACCCTAACCCTAACACGTACCCTAATCCTAACCAATACCCTAAGCCGAGCCCTAACCCTAACACTAACCCTAACCCTAACCCTAACCCATACCCTAAGCCATACCAGAAGCCCTCCCCAAACCCGTACCCTAAGCCGTACCCTAAGCCGTACCCTAAGCCTAACCCTAACCCTAGGCTACCCTTGACTGCTTCTGCCTCCAATAGATTTCCTAAGCACTAGTGTTTTAAGGAACAGCTTAAAAAGAGAATCCTAATGTGATTTCTTTATAATGTGTCTGTTCCTTATCTTATCCTAGTGTCTAAACTCTTCTCCATGGCTGGAACTCCAAATAATATTCCTTTACGTGCTAAGCGGTATCTAGAGAGTGGGATAGGTTTAATAACTACCCTAACACTAACTCGTACCCTAACCCTAACCCCTACCCTAACACTAACAAGTACCCTAATCCTAACCAATACCCTAAACCGAGCCCTAACCCTAACACTAACCCTAACCCTAACCCTAACCCATACCCTACGCCGTACCCGAAGCCCTCCCCGAACCCGTACCCTAAGCCGTACCCTAAGCCTAACCCCAAGCCTAACCCTAACCCTTGTTTACCCTTCACTGCTTCTGCCTCCAATAGCTTTCCTAAGCACTAGTGTTTTAAGGAACAGCTTAAAAAGAGAATCCTAATGTGATTTCTTTATAATGGGTGTGTTCCTTATCTTATCCTAGTGTCTAAACTTTTCTCCATGGCTGGACCCCCAAATAATATTCCTTTACGTGCTAAGGTGTATCTAGAGAGTGGGATAGGTTTAATAACTACCCTAACCCTAACGCGTACCCTAAACCTAACCCCTACCCTACCCCTAACATGTACCCTAATTCTATCCCGTACCCTAAACCGAGCCCTAACCCTAACACTAACCCTAACCCTAACCCATACCCTACGCCGTACACAAAGTCCTCCCCGAACCCGTACCCTAAGCCGTACCCTAAGCCGTACCCTAAGCCTAACCCTAACCCTAGGCTACCCTTGACTGCTTCTTCCTCCAATAGATTTCCTAAGCACTAGTGTTTTAAGGAACAGCTTAAAAATAGAATCCTAATGTGATTTCTTTATAATGGGTGTGTTCCTTATCGTATCCTAGTGTCTAAACTCTTCTCCATGGCTGGACCCCCAAATAATATTCCTTTACGTGCTAAGGGGTATCTAGAGAGTGGGATAGGTTTAATAACTACCCTAACCCTAACGCGTACCCTAACCCTATCCCCTACCCTAACCCTAACACGTACCCTAATCCTAACCCGTACCCTAAACCGAGCCCTAACCCTAACACTAACCCTAACCCTAACCCATACCCTACGCCGTACCCGAAGCCCTCACCGAACCCGTACCCTAAGCCGTACCCTAAGCCTAACCCTAAGCCTAACCCTAACCCTAGACTACCCTTGACTGCTTCTGCCTCCAATAGATTTCCTAAGCACTAGTGTTTTAAGGAACAGCTTAAAAAGAGAATCCTAATGTGATTTCTTTATAATGGGTGTGTTCCTTATCTTATCCTAGTGTCTAAACTCTTCTCCATGGCTGGACCTCCAAATAATATTCCTTTACGTGCTAAGGGGTATCTACAGAGTGGGATAGGTTTAATAACTAACCTAACACTAACGCGTACCCTAACCCTAACCCCTACCCTAACACTAACACGTACCCTAATCCTAACGAAAACCCTAAACCGAACCCTAACCCTAACACTAACCCTAACCCTAACCCTAACCCATACCCTACGCCGTACCCGAACCCCTCCCCGAACCCGTACCCTAAGCCGTACCCTAAGCCTAACCCCAAGCCTAACCCTAACCCTAGGCTACCCTTGACTGCTTCTGCCTCCAATAGATTTCCTAAGCACTAGTGTTTTAAGGAACAACTTAAAAAGAGAATCCTAATGTGATTTCTTTATAATGGGTGTGTTCCTTATCTTATCCTAGTGTCTAAACTCTTCTCCATGGCTGCACCTCCAAATAATATTCCTTTACGTGCTAAGGGGTATCTAGAGAGTGGGATAGGTTTAATAACTACCCTAACACTAACGCGTACCCTAACCCTAACCCCTACCCTAACCCTAACACGTATCCTAATCCTAACCAATACCCTAAACCGAGCCCTAATCCTAACACTAACCCTAACCCTAACCCATACCCTACGCCGTACCCGAAGCCCTCCCCGAACCCGTACCCTAAGCCGTACCCTAAGCCGTACCCTAAGCCTAACCCTAACCCTAGGCTACCATTGACTGCTTCTGCCTCCAATAGATTTCCTAAGCACTAGTGTTTTAAGGAACAACTTAAAAAGAGAATCCTAATGTCATTTCTTTATAATGGGTGTGTTCCTTATCTTATCCTAGTGTCTAAACTCTTCTCCATGGCTGGACCTCCAAATAATATTCCTTTACGTGCTGAGGGGTATCTAGAGAGTGGGATAGGTTTAATAACTACCCTAACACTAACGCGTAACATAACCCTAACCCCTACCCTAACACTAACTCGTACCCTAATCCTAACCAATACCCTAAACCGAGCCCTAACCCTAACACTAACCCTAACCCTAACCCTAACCCATACCCTACGCCGTACCCGAAGCCCTCCCCGAACCAGTACCCTAAGCCGTACCCTAAGCCGTACCCTAAGCCTAACCCTAACCCTAGGACACCCTTCACTGCTTCTGCCTCCAATAGATTTCCTAAGCACTAGTGTTTTAAGGAACAGCTTAAAAAGAGAATCCTAATGTGATTTCTTTATAATGGGTGTGTTCCTTATCTTATCCTAGTGTCTAAACTCTTCTCCATGGCTGGACCTCCAAATAATATTCCTTTACGTGCTAAGGGGTATCTAGAGATTGGGATAGGTTTAATAAATACCCTAACACTAACGCGTACCCTAACCCTAACCCCTACCCTAACCCTAACACGTACCCTAATCCTAACCAATACCCTAAGCCGAGCCCTAACCCTAACACTAACCCTAACCCTAACCCTAACCCATACCCTAAGCCATACCCGAAGACCTCCCCAAACCCGTACCCTAAGCCGTACCCTAAGCCTAACCCTAACCCTAGGCTACCCTTGACTGCTTCTGCCTCCAATAGATTTCCTAAGCACTAGTGTTTTAAGGAACAGCTTAAAAAGAGAATCCTAATGTGATTTCTTTATAATGTGTCTGTTCCTTATCTTATCCTAGTGTCTAAACTCTTCTCCATGGCTGGAACTCCAAATAATATTCCTTTACGTGCTAAGCGGTATCTAGAGAGTGGGATAGGTTTAATAACTACCCTAACACTAACTCGTACCCTAACCCTAACCCCTACCCTAACACTAACAAGTACCCTAATCCTAACCAATACCCTAAACCGAGCCCTAACCCTAACACTAACCCTAACCCTAACCCTAACCCATACCCTACGCCGTACCCGAAGCCCTCCCCGAACCCGTACCCTAAGCCGTACCCTAAGCCTAACCCCAAGCCTAACCCTAACCCTTGTTTACCCTTCACTGCTTCTGCCTCCAATAGCTTTCCTAAGCACTAGTGTTTTAAGGAACAGCTTAAAAAGAGAATCCTAATGTGATTTCTTTATAATGGGTGTGTTCCTTATCTTATCCTAGTGTCTAAACTCTTCTCCATGGCTGGACCCCCAAATAATATTCCTTTACGTGCTAAGGTGTATCTAGAGAGTGGGATAGGTTTAATAACTACCCTAACCCTAACGCGTACCCTAAACCTAACCCCTACCCTACCCCTAACATGTACCCTAATTCTATCCCGTACCCTAAACCGAGCCCTAACCCTAACACTAACCCTAACCCTAACCCATACCCTACGCCGTACACAAAGCCCTCCCCGAACCCGTACCCTAAGCCGTACCCTAAGCCGTACCCTAAGCCTAACCCTAACCCTAGGCTACCCTTGACTGCTTCTTCCTCCAATAGATTTCCTAAGCACTAGTGTTTTAAGGAACAGCTTAAAAATAGAATCCTAATGTGATTTCTTTATAATGGGTGTGTTCCTTATCGTATCCTAGTGTCTAAACTCTTCTCCATGGCTGGACCCCCAAATAATATTCCTTTACGTGCTAAGGGGTATCTAGAGAGTGGGATAGGTTTAATAACTACCCTAACCCTAACGCGTACCCTAACCCTATCCCCTACCCTAACCCTAACACGTACCCTAATCCTAACCCGTACCCTAAACCGAGCCCTAACCCTAACACTAACCCTAACCCTAACCCATACCCTACGCCGTACCCGAAGCCCTCACCGAACCCGTACCCTAAGCCGTACCCTAAGCCTAACCCTAAGCCTAACCCTAACCCTAGACTACCCTTGACTGCTTCTGCCTCCAATAGATTTCCTAAGCACTAGTGTTTTAAGGAACAGCTTAAAAAGAGAATCCTAATGTGATTTCTTTATAATGGGTGTGTTCCTTATCTTATCCTAGTGTCTAAACTCTTCTCCATGGCTGGACCTCCAAATAATATTCCTTTACGTGCTAAGGGGTATCTACAGAGTGGGATAGGTTTAATAACTAACCTAACACTAACGCGTACCCTAACCCTAACCCCTACCCTAACACTAACACGTACCCTAATCCTAACGAAAACCCTAAACCGAGCCCTAACCCTAACACTAACCCTAACCCTAACCCTAACCCATACCCTACGCCGTACCCGAACCCCTCCCCGAACCCGTACCCTAAGCCGTACCCTAAGCCTAACCCCAAGCCTAACCCTAACCCTAGGCTACCCTTGACTGCTTCTGCCTCCAATAGATTTCCTAAGCACTAGTGTTTTAAGGAACAACTTAAAAAGAGAATCCTAATGTGATTTCTTTATAATGGGTGTGTTCCTTATCTTATCCTAGTGTCTAAACTCTTCTCCATGGCTGCACCTCCAAATAATATTCCTTTACGTGCTAAGGGGTATCTAGAGAGTGGGATAGGTTTAATAACTACCCTAACACTAACGCGTACCCTAACCCTAACCCCTACCCTAACCCTAACACGTATCCTAATCCTAACCAATACCCTAAACCGAGCCCTAATCCTAACACTAACCCTAACCCTAACCCATACCCTACGCCGTACCCGAAGCCCTCCCCGAACCCGTACCCTAAGCCGTACCCTAAGCCGTACCCTAAGCCTAACCCTAACCCTAGGCTACCCTTGACTGCTTCTGCCTCCAATAGATTTCCTAAGCACTAGTGTTTTAAGGAACAACTTAAAAAGAGAATCCTAATGTCATTTCTTTATAATGGGTGTGTTCCTTATCTTATCCTAGTGTCTAAACTCTTCTCCATGGCTGGACCTCCAAATAATATTCCTTTACGTGCTGAGGGGTATCTAGAGAGTGGGATAGGTTTAATAACTACCCTAACACTAACGCGTACCATAACCCTAACCCCTACCCTAACACTAACTCGTACCCTAATCCTAACCAATACCCTAAACCGAGCCCTAACCCTAACACTAACCCTAACCCTAACCCTAACCCATACCCTACGCCGTACCCGAAGCCCTCCCCGAACCAGTACCCTAAGCCCTACCCTAAGCCGTACCCTAAGCCTAACCCTAACCCTAGGACACCCTTCACTGCTTCTGCCTCCAATAGATTTCCTAAGCACTAGTGTTTTAAGGAACAGCTTAAAAAGAGAATCCTAATGTGATTTCTTTATAATGGGTGTGTTCCTTATCTTATCCTAGTGTCTAAACTCTTCTCCATGGCTGGACCTCCAAATAATATTCCTTTACGTGCTAAGGGGTATCTAGAGATTGGGATAGGTTTAATAAATACCCTAACACTAACGCGTACCCTAACCCTAACCCCTACCCTAACCCTAACACGTACCCTAATCCTAACCAATACCCTAAGCCGAGCCCTAACCCTAACACTAACCCTAACCCTAACCCTAACCCATACCCTAAGCCGTACCCGAAGCCCTCCCCAAACCCGTACCCTAAGCCGTACCCTAAGCCTAACCCTAACCCTAGGCTACCCTTGACTGCTTCTGCCTCCAATAGATTTCCTAAGCACTAGTGTTTTAAGGAACAGCTTAAAAAGAGAATCCTAATGTGATTTCTTTATAATGTGTCTGTTCCTTATCTTATCCTAGTGTCTAAACTCTTCTCCATGGCTGGAACTCCAAATAATATTCCTTTACGTGCTAAGCGGTATCTAGAGAGTGGGATAGGTTTAATAACTACCCTAACACTAACGCGTACCCTAACCCTAACCCCTACCCTAACACTAACAAGTACCCTAATCCTAACCAATATCCTAAACCGAGCCCTAACCCTAACACTAACCCTAACCCTAACCCTAACCCATACCCTACGCCGTACCCGAAGCCCTCCCCGAACCCGTACCCTAAGCCGTACCCTAAGCCTAACCCCAAGCCTAACCCTAACCCTTGTTTACCCTTCACTGCTTCTGCCTCCAATAGCTTTCCTAAGCACTAGTGTTTTAAGGAACAGCTTAAAAAGAGAATCCTAATGTGATTTCTTTATAATGGGTGTGTTCCTTATCTTATCCTAGTGTCTAAACTCTTCTCCATGGCTGGACCCCCAAATAATATTTCTTTACGTGCTAAGGTGTATCTAGAGAGTGGGATAGGTTTAATAACTACCCTAACCCTAACGCGTACCCTAAACCTAACCCCTACCCTACCCCTAACATGTACCCTAATTCTATCCCGTACCCTAAACCGAGCCCTAACCCTAACACTAACCCTAACCCTAACCCATACCCTACGCCGTACCCAAAGCCCTCCCCGAACCCGTACCCTAAGCCGTACCCTAAGCCGTACCCTAAGCCTAACCCTAACCCTAGGCTACCCTTGACTGCTTCTTCCTCCAATAGATTTCCTAAGCACTAGTGTTTTAAGGAACAGCTTAAAAATAGAATCCTAATGTGATTTCTTTATAATGGGTGTGTTCCTTATCGTATCCTAGTGTCTAAACTCTTCTCCATGGCTGGACCCACAAATAATATTCCTTTACGTGCTAAGAGGTATCTAGAGAGTGGGATAGGTTTAATAACTACCCTAACCCTAACGCGTACCCTAACCCTATCCCCTACCCTAACCCTAACACGTACCCTAATCCTAACCCGTACCCTAAACCGACCCCTAACCCTAACACTAACCCTAACCCTAACCCTAACCCATACCCTACGCCGTACCCGAAGCCCTCACCGAACCCGTACCCTAAGCCGTACCCTAAGCCTAACCCTAAGCCTAACCCTAACCCTAGGCTACCCTTGACTGCTTCTGCCTCCAATAGATTTCCTAAGCACTAGTGTTTTAAGGAACAGCTTAAAAAGAGAATCCTAATGTGATTTCTTTATAATGGGTGTGTTCCTTATCTTATCCTAGTGTCTAAACTCTTCTCCATGGCTGGACCTCCAAATAATATTCCTTTACGTGCTAAGGGGTATCTACAGAGTGGGATAGGTTTAATAACTAACCTAACACTAACACGTACCCTAACCCTAACCCCTACCCTAACACTAACACGTACCCTAATCCTAACCAAAACCCTAAACCGAGCCCTAACCCTAACACTAACCCTAACCCTAACCCTAACCCATACCCTACGCCGTACCCGAAGCCCTCCCCGAACCCGTACCCTAAGCCGTACCCTAAGCCTAACCCCAGGCCTAACCCTAACCTTAGGCTACCCTTGACTGCTTCTGCCTCCAATAGATTTCCTAAGCACTAGTGTTTTAAGGAACAACTTAAAAAGAGAATCCTAATGTGATTTCTTTATAATGGGTGTGTTCCTTATCTTATCCTAGTGTCTAAACTCTTCTCCATGGCTGCACCTCCAAATAATATTCCTTTACGTGCTAAGGGGTATCTAGAGAGTGGGATAGGTTTAATAACTACCCTAACACTAACGCGTACCCTAACCCTAACCCCTACCCTAACCCTAACACGTACCCTAATCCTAACCAATACCCTAAACCGAGCCCTAACCCTAACACTAACCCTAACCCTAACCCTAACCCATACCCTACGCCGTACCCGAACCCCTCCCCGAACCCGTACCCTAAGCCGTACCCTAAGCCGTACCCTAAGCCGTACCCTAACCCTAGGCTACCCTTCACTGCTTCTGCCTCCAATAGATTTCCTAAGCACTAGTGTTTTAAGGAACAGCTTAAAAAGAGAATCCTAATGTGATTTCTTTATAATGGGTGTGTTCCTTATCTTATCCTAGTGTCTAAACTCTTCTCCATGGCTGGACCTCCAAATAATATTCCTTTACGTGCTAAGGGGTATCTAGAGATTGGGATAGGTTTAATAAATACCCTAACACTAACGCGTACCCTAACCCTAACCCCTACCCTAACCCTAACACGGACCCTAATCCTAACCAATACCCTAAGCCGAGCCCTAACCCTAACACTAACCCTAACCCTAACCCTAACCCATACCCTAAGCCTTACCCGAAGCCCTCCCCAAACCCGTACCCTAAGCCGTACCCTAAGCCGTACCCTAAGCCTAACCCTAACCCTAGGCTACCCTTGACTGCTTCTGCCTCCAGTACATTTCCTAAGCACTAGTGTTTTAAGGAACAGCTTAAAAAGAGAATCCTAATGTGATTTCTTTATAATGTGTCTGTTCCTTATCTTATCCTAGTGTCTAAACTCTTCTCCATGGCTGGAACTCCAAATAATATTCCTTTACATTCTAAGCGGTATCTAGAGAGTGGGATAGGTTTAATAACTACCCTAACACTAACGCGTACCCTAACCCTAACCCCTACCCTAACACTAACACGTACCCTAATCCTAACCAATACCCTAAACCGAGCCCTAACCCTAACACTAACCCTAACCCTAACCCTAACCCATACCCTACGCCGTACCCGAAGCCCTCCCCGAACCCGTACCCTAAGCCGTACCCTAAGCCTAACCCCAAGCCTAACCCTAACCCTTGGTTACCCTTGACTGCTTCTGCCTCCAATAGCTTTCCTAAGCACTAGTGTTTTAAGGAACAGCTTAAAAAGAGAATCCTAATGTGATTTCTTTATAATGGGTGTGTTCCTTATCTTATCCTAGTGTCTAAACTCTTCTCCATGGCTGGACCCCCAAATAGTATTCCTTTACGTGCTAAGGTGTATCTAGAGAGTGGGATAGGTTTAATAACTACCCTAACCCTAACGCGTACCCTAAACCTAACCCCTACCCTAACCCTAACATGTACCCTAATTCTATCCCGTACCCTAAACCGAGCCCTAACCCTAACACTAACCCTAACCCTAACCCTAACCCATACCCTACGCCGTACCCAAAGCCCTCCCCGAACCCGTACCGTAAGCCGTACCCTAAGCCTTACCCTAAGCCTAACCCTAACCCTAGGCTACCCTTGACTGCTTCTTCCTCCAATAGATTTCCTAAGCACTAGTGTTTTAAGGAACAGCTTAAAAAGAGAATCCTAATGTGATTTCTTTATAATGGGTGTGTTCCTTATCTTATCCTAGTGTGTAAACTCTTCTCCATGGCTGGACCCCCAAATAATATTCCTTTACGTGCTAAGGGGTATCTAGAGAGTGGGATAGGTTTAATAACTACCCTAACCCTAACGCGTACCCTAACCCTATCCCCTACCCTAACCCTAACACGTACCCTAATCCTAACCCGTACCCTAAACCGAGCCCTAACCCTAACACTAACCCTAACCCTAACCCTAACCCATACCCTACGCCGTACCCGAAGCCCTCACCGAACCCGTACCCTAAGCCGTACCCTAAGCCTAACCCTAAGCCTAACCCTAACCCTAGGCTACCCTTGACTGCTTCTGCCTTCAATAGATTTCCTAAGCACTAGTGTTTTAAGGAACAGCTTAAAAAGAGAATCCTAATGTGATTTCTTTATAATGGGTGTGTTCCTTATCTTATCCTAGTGTCTAAACTCTTCTCCATGGCTGGACCCCCAAATAATATTCCTTTACGTGCTAAGGGGTATCTAGAGAGTGGGATAGGTTTAATAACTACCCTAACCCTAACGCGTACCCTAACCCTATCCCCTACCCTAACCCTAACACGTACCCTAATCCTAACCCGTACCCTAAACCGAGCCCTAACCCTAACACTAACCCTAACCCTAACCCTAACCCATACCCTA
This sequence comes from Balaenoptera physalus, assembly GCF_965194825.1. Taxonomy (NCBI): domain Eukaryota; kingdom Metazoa; phylum Chordata; class Mammalia; order Artiodactyla; family Balaenopteridae; genus Balaenoptera; species Balaenoptera physalus. Next base: position 314,026 of record NW_028126285.1, read on the forward strand.
CGCCGTACCCAAAGCCCTCCCCGAACCCGTACTGTAAGCCGTACCCTAAGCCGTACCCTAAGCCTAACCCTAACCCTAGGCTACCCTTGACTGCTTCTTCCTCCAATAGATTTCCTAAGCACTAGTGTTTTAAGGAACAGCTTAAAAAGAGAATCCTAATGTGATTTCTTTATAATGGGTGTGTTCCTTATCTTATCCTAGTGTCTAAACTCTTCTCCATGGCTGGACCCCCAAATAATATTCCTTTACGTGCTGAGGGGTATCTAGAGAGTGGGATAGGTTTAATAACTACCCTAACACTAATGCGTACCCTAACCCTAACCCCTACCCTAACACTAACACGTACCCTAATCCTAACCAATACCCTAAACCGAGCCCTAACCCTAACACTAACCCTAACCCTAACCCTAACCCATACCCTACGCCGTACCCGAAGCCCTCCCCGAACCCGTACCCTAAGCCGTACCCTAAGCCTAACCCCAAGCCTAACCCTAACCCTTGGTTACCCTTGACTGCTTCTGCCTCCAATAGCTTTCCTAAGCACTAGTGTTTTAAGGAACAGCTTAAAAAGAGAATCCTAATGTGATTTCTTTATAATGGGTGTGTTCCTTATCTTATCCTAGTGTCTAAACTCTTCTCCATGGCTGGACCCCCAAATAATATTCCTTTACGTGCTAAGGTGTATCTAGAGAGTGGGATAGGTTTAATAACTACCCTAACCCTAACGCGTACCCTAAACCTAACCCCTACCCTAACCCTAACATGTACCCTAATTCTATCCCGTACCCTAAACCGAGCCCTAACCCTAACACTAACCCTAACCCTAACCCTAACCCATACCCTACGCCGTACCCAAAGCCCTCCCCGAACCCGTACCGTAAGCCATACCCTAAGCCGTACCCTAAGCCTAACCCTAACCCTAGGCTACCCTTGACTGCTTCTTCCTCCAATAGATTTCCTAAGCACTAGTGTTTTAAGGAACAGCTTAAAAAGAGAATCCTAATGTGATTTCTTTATAATGGGTGTGTTTCTTATCGTATCCTAGTGTCTAAACTCTTCTCCATGGCTGGACCCCCAAATAATATTCCTTTACGTGCTAAGGGGTATCTAGAGAGTGGGATAGGTTTAATAACTACCCTAACCCTAACGCGTACCCTAACCCTATCCCCTACCCTAACCCTAACACGTACCCTAATCCTAACCCGTACCCTAAACCGAGCCCTAACCCTAACACTAACCCTAACCCTAACCCTAACCCATACCCTACGCCGTACCCGAAGCCCTCACCGAACCCGTACCCTAAGCCGTACCCTAAGCCTAACCCTAAGCCTAACCCTAACCCTAGGCTACCCTTGACTGCTTCTGCCTCCAATAGATTTCCTAAGCACTAGTGTTTTAAGGAACAGCTTAAAAAGAGAATCCTAATGTGATTTCTTTATAATGGGTGTGTTCCTTATCTTATCCTAGTGTCTAAACTCTTCTCCATGGCTGGACCTCCAAATAATATTCCTTTACGTGCTAAGGGGTATCTACAGAGTGGGATAGGTTTAATAACTAACCTAACACTAACGCGTACCCTAACCCTAACCCCTACCCTAACACTAACACGTACCCTAATCCTAACGAAAACCCTAAACCGAGCCCTAACCCTAACACTAACCCTAACCCTAACCCTAACCCATACCCTACGCCGTACCCGAACCCCTCCCCGAACCCGTACCCTAAGCCGTACCCTAAGCCTAACCCCAAGCCTAACCCTAACCCTAGGCTACCCTTGACTGCTTCTGCCTCCAATAGATTTCCTAAGCACTAGTGTTTTAAGGAACAACTTAAAAAGAGAATCCTAATGTGATTTCTTTATAATGGGTGTGTTCCTTATCTTATCCTAGTGTCTAAACTCTTCTCCATGGCTGCACCTCCAAATAATATTCCTTTACGTGCTAAGGGGTATCTAGAGAGTGGGATAGGTTTAATAACTACCCTAACACTAACGCGTACCCTAACCCTAACCCCTACCCTAACCCTAACACGTACCCTAATCCTAACCAATACCCTAAGCCGAGCCCTAACCCTAACACTAACCCTAACCCTAACCCTAACCCATACCCTAAGCCATACCCGAAGCCCTCCCCAAACCCGTACCCTAAGCCGTACCCTAAGCCGTACCCTAAGCCTAACCCTAACCCTAGGCTACCCTTGACTGCTTCTGCCTCCAATAGATTTCCTAAGCACTAGTGTTTTAAGGAACAGCTTAAAAAGAGAATCCTAATGTGATTTCTTTATAATGTGTCTGTTCCTTATCTTATCCTAGTGTCTAAACTCTTCTCCATGGCTGGAACTCCAAATAATATTCCTTTACGTGCTAAGCGGTATCTAGAGAGTGGGATAGGTTTAATAACTACCCTAACACTAACTCGTACCCTAACCCTAACCCCTACCCTAACACTAACAAGTACCCTAATCCTAACCAATACCCTAAACCGAGCCCTAACCCTAACACTAACCCTAACCCTAACCCTAACCCATACCCTACGCCGTACCCGAAGCCCTCCCCGAACCCGTACCCTAAGCCGTACCCTAAGCCTAACCCCAAGCCTAACCCTAACCCTTGTTTACCCTTCACTGCTTCTGCCTCCAATAGCTTTCCTAAGCACTAGTGTTTTAAGGAACAGCTTAAAAAGAGAATCCTAATGTGATTTCTTTATAATGGGTGTGTTCCTTATCTTATCCTAGTGTCTAAACTCTTCTCCATGGCTGGACCCCCAAATAATATTCCTTTACGTGCTAAGGTGTATCTAGAGAGTGGGATAGGTTTAATAACTACCCTAACCCTAACGCGTACCCTAAACCTAACCCCTACCCTACCCCTAACATGTACCCTAATTCTATCCCGTACCCTAAACCGAGCCCTAACCCTAACACTAACCCTAACCCTAACCCATACCCTACGCCATACCCAAAGCCCTCCCCGAACCCGTACCCTAAGCCGTACCCTAAGCCGTACCCTAAGCCTAACCCTAACCCTAGGCTACCCTTGACTGCTTCTTCCTCCAATAGATTTCCTAAGCACTAGTGTTTTAAGGAACAGCTTAAAAATAGAATCCTAATGTGATTTCTTTATAATGGGTGTGTTCCTTATCGTATCCTAGTGTCTAAACTCTTCTCCATGGCTGGACCCCCAAATAATATTCCTTTACGTGCTAAGGGGTATCTAGAGAGTGGGATAGGTTTAATAACTACCCTAACCCTAACGCGTACCCTAACCCTATCCCCTACCCTAACCCTAACACGTACCCTAATCCTAACCCGTACCCTAAACCGAGCCCTAACCCTAACACTAACCCTAACCCTAACCCATACCCTACGCCGTACCCGAAGCCCTCACCGAACCCGTACCCTAAGCCGTACCCTAAGCCTAACCCTAAGCCTAACCCTAACCCTAGACTACCCTTGACTGCTTCTGCCTCCAATAGATTTCCTAAGCACTAGTGTTTTAAGGAACAGCTTAAAAAGAGAATCCTAATGTGATTTCTTTATAATGGGTGTGTTCCTTATCTTATCCTAGTGTCTAAACTCTTCTCCATGGCTGGACCTCCAAATAATATTCCTTTACGTGCTAAGGGGTATCTACAGAGTGGGATAGGTTTAATAACTAACCTAACACTAACGCGTACCCTAACCCTAACCCCTACCCTAACACTAACACGTACCCTAATCCTAACGAAAACCCTAAACCGAGCCCTAACCCTAACACTAACCCTAACCCTAACCCTAACCCATACCCTACGCCGTACCCGAACCCCTCCCCGAACCCGTACCCTAAGCCGTACCCTAAGCCTAACCCCAAGCCTAACCCTAACCCTAGGCTACCCTTGACTGCTTCTGCCTCCAATAGATTTCCTAAGCACTAGTGTTTTAAGGAACAACTTAAAAAGAGAATCCTAATGTGATTTCTTTATAATGGGTGTGTTCCTTATCTTATCCTAGTGTCTAAACTCTTCTCCATGGCTGCACCTCCAAATAATATTCCTTTACGTGCTAAGGGGTATCTAGAGAGTGGGATAGGTTTAATAACTACCCTAACACTAACGCGTACCCTAACCCTAACCCCTACCCTAACCCTAACACGTATCCTAATCCTAACCAATACCCTAAACCGAGCCCTAATCCTAACACTAACCCTAACCCTAACCCATACCCTACGCCGTACCCGAAGCCCTCCCCGAACCCGTACCCTAAGCCGTACCCTAAGCCGTACCCTAAGCCTAACCCTAACCCTAGGCTACCCTTGAGTGCTTCTGCCTCCAATAGATTTCCTAAGCACTAGTGTTTTAAGGAACAACTTAAAAAGAGAATCCTAATGTCATTTCTTTATAATGGGTGTGTTCCTTATCTTATCCTAGTGTCTAAACTCTTCTCCATGGCTGGACCTCCAAATAATATTCCTTTACGTGCTGAGGGGTATCTAGAGAGTGGGATAGGTTTAATAACTACCCTAACACTAACGCGTACCATAACCCTAACCCCTACCCTAACACTAACTCGTACCCTAATCCTAACCAATACCCTAAACCGAGCCCTAACCCTAACACTAACCCTAACCCTAACCCTAACCCATACCCTACGCCGTACCCGAATCCCTCCCCGAACCAGTACCCTAAGCCGTACCCTAAGCCGTACCCTAAGCCTAACCCTAACCCTAGGCTACCCTTCACTGCTTCTGCCTCCAATAGATTTCCTAAGCACTAGTGTTTTAAGGAACAGCTTAAAAAGAGAATCCTAATGTGATTTCTTTATAATGGGTGTGTTCCTTATCTTATCCTAGTGTCTAAACTCTTCTCCATGGCTGGACCTCCAAATAATATTCCTTTACGTGCTAAGGGGTATCTAGAGATTGGGATAGGTTTAATAAATACCCTAACACTAACGCGTACCCTAACCCTAACCCCTACCCTAACCCTAACACGTACCCTAATCCTAACCAATACCCTAAGCCGAGCCCTAACCCTAACACTAACCCTAACCCTAACCCTAACCCATACCCTAAGCCGTACCCGAAGCCCTCCCCAAACCCGTACCCTAAGCCGTACCCTAAGCCTAACCCTAACCCTAGGCTACCCTTGACTGCTTCTGCCTCCAATAGATTTCCTAAGCACTAGTGTTTTAAGGAACAGCTTAAAAAGAGAATCCTAATGTGATTTCTTTATAATGTGTCTGTTCCTTATCTTATCCTAGTGTCTAAACTCTTCTCCATGGCTGGAACTCCAAATAATATTCCTTTACGTGCTAAGCGGTATCTAGAGAGTGGGATAGGTTTAATAACTACCCTAACACTAACGCGTACCCTAACCCTAACCCCTACCCTAACACTAACAAGTACCCTAATCCTAACCAATATCCTAAACCGAGCCCTAACCCTAACACTAACCCTAACCCTAACCCTAACCCATACCCTACGCCGTACCCGAACCCCTCCCCGAACCCGTACCCTAAGCCGTACCCTAAGCCTAACCCCAAGCCTAACCCTAACCCTTGTTTACCCTTCACTGCTTCTGCCTCCAATAGCTTTCCTAAGCACTAGTGTTTTAAGGAACAGCTTAAAAAGAGAATCCTAATGTGATTTCTTTATAATGGGTGTGTTCCTTATCTTATCCTAGTGTCTAAACTCTTCTCCATGGCTGGACCCCCAAATAATATTTCTTTACGTGCTAAGGTGTATCTAGAGAGTGGGATAGGTTTAATAACTACCCTAACCCTAACGCGTACCCTAAACCTAACCCCTACCCTACCCCTAACATGTACCCTAATTCTATCCCGTACCCTAAACCGAGCCCTAACCCTAACACTAACCCTAACCCTAACCCATACCCTACGCCGTACCCAAAGCCCTCCCCGAACCCGTACCCTAAGCCGTACCCTAAGCCGTACCCTAAGCCTAACCCTAACCCTAGGCTACCCTTGACTGCTTCTTCCTCCAATAGATTTCCTAAGCACTAGTGTTTTAAGGAACAGCTTAAAAATAGAATCCTAATGTGATTTCTTTATAATGGGTGTGTTCCTTATCGTATCCTAGTGTCTAAACTCTTCTCCATGGCTGGACCCACAAATAATATTCCTTTACGTGCTAAGAGGTATCTAGAGAGTGGGATAGGTTTAATAACTACCCTAACCCTAACGCGTACCCTAACCCTATCCCCTACCCTAACCCTAACACGTACCCTAATCCTAACCCGTACCCTAAACCGACCCCTAACCCTAACACTAACCCTAACCCTAACCCTAACCCATACCCTACGCCGTACCCGAAGCCCTCACCGAACCCGTACCCTAAGCCGTACCCTAAGCCTAACCCTAAGCCTAACCCTAACCCTAGGCTACCCTTGACTGCTTCTGCCTCCAATAGATTTCCTAAGCACTAGTGTTTTAAGGAACAGCTTAAAAAGAGAATCCTAATGTGATTTCTTTATAATGGGTGTGTTCCTTATCTTATCCTAGTGTCTAAACTCTTCTCCATGGCTGGACCTCCAAATAATATTCCTTTACGTGCTAAGGGGTATCTACAGAGTGGGATAGGTTTAATAACTAACCTAACACTAACGCGTACCCTAACCCTAACCCCTACCCTAACACTAACACGTACCCTAATCCTAACCAAAACCCTAAACCGAGCCCTAACCCTAACACTAACCCTAACCCTAACCCTAACCCATACCCTACGCCGTACCCGAAGCCCTCCCCGAACCCGTACCCTAAGCCGTACCCTAAGCCTAACCCCAGGCCTAACCCTAACCTTAGGCTACCCTTGACTGCTTCTGCCTCCAATAGATTTCCTAAGCACTAGTGTTTTAAGGAACAACTTAAAAAGAGAATCCTAATGTGATTTCTTTATAATGGGTGTGTTCCTTATCTTATCCTAGTGTCTAAACTCTTCTCCATGGCTGCACCTCCAAATAATATTCCTTTACGTGCTAAGGGGTATCTAGAGAGTGGGATAGGTTTAATAACTACCCTAACACTAACGCGTACCCTAACCCTAACCCCTACCCTAACCCTAACACGTACCCTAATCCTAACCAATACCCTAAACCGAGCCCTAACCCTAACACTAACCCTAACCCTAACCCTAACCCATACCCTACGCCGTACCCGAACCCCTCCCCGAACCCGTACCCTAAGCCGTACCCTAAGCCGTACCCTAAGCCGTACCCTAACCCTAGGCTACCCTTCACTGCTTCTGCCTCCAATAGATTTCCTAAGCACTAGTGTTTTAAGGAACAGCTTAAAAAGAGAATCCTAATGTGATTTCTTTATAATGGGTGTGTTCCTTATCTTATCCTAGTGTCTAAACTCTTCTCCATGGCTGGACCTCCAAATAATATTCCTTTACGTGCTAAGGGGTATCTAGAGATTGGGATAGGTTTAATAAATACCCTAACACTAACGCGTACCCTAACCCTAACCCCTACCCTAACCCTAACACGGACCCTAATCCTAACCAATACCCTAAGCCGAGCCCTAACCCTAACACTAACCCTAACCCTAACCCTAACCCATACCCTAAGCCTTACCCGAAGCCCTCCCCAAACCCGTACCCTAAGCCGTACCCTAAGCCGTACCCTAAGCCTAACCCTAACCCTAGGCTACCCTTGACTGCTTCTGCCTCCAATAGATTTCCTAAGCTCTAGTGTTTTAAGGAACTGCTTAAAAAGAGAATCCTAATGTGATTTCTTTATAATGGGTGTGTTCCTTATCTTATCCTAGTGTCTAAACTCTTCTCCATGGCTGGACCTCCAAATAATATTCCTTTACGTGCTAAGGGGTATCTACAGAGTGGGATAGGTTTAATAACTAACCTAACACTAACGCGTACCCTAACCCTAACCCCTACCCTAACACTAACACGTACCGTAATCCTAACCAAAACCCTAAACCGAGGCCTAACCCTAACACTAACCCTAACCCTAACCTTAACCCATACCCTACGCCGTACCCGAACCCCTCCCCGAACCCGTACCCTAAGCCGTACCCTAAGCCTAACCCCAAGCCTAACACTAACCCTAGGCTACCCTTGACTGCTTCTGCCTCCAATAGATTTCCTAAGCACTAGTGTTTTAAGGAACAACTTAAAAAGAGAATCCTAATGTGATTTCTTTATAATGGGTGTGTTCCTTATCTTATCCTAGTGTCTAAACTCTTCTCCATGGCTGCACCTCCAAATAATATTCCTTTACGTGCTAAGGGGTATCTAGAGAGTGGGATAGGTTTAATAACTACCCTAACACTAACGCGTACCCTAACCCTAACCCCTACCCTAACCCTAACATGTACCCTAATCCTAACCAATACCCTAAACCGAGCCCTAACCCTAACACTAACCCTAACCCTAACCCTAACCCATACCCTACGCCGTACCCGAACCCCTCCCCGAACCCGTACCCTAAGCCGTACCCTAAGCCGTACCCTAAGCCTAACCCTAACCCTAGGCTACCCTTCACTGCTTCTGCCTCCAATAGATTTCTTAAGCACTAGTGTTTTAAGGAACAGCTTAAAAAGAGAATCCTAATGTGATTTCTTTATAATGGGTGTGTTCCTTATCGTATCCTAGTGTCTAAACTCTTCTCCATGGCTGGACCCCCAAATAATATTCCTTTACGTGCTAAGGGGTATCTAGAGAGTGGGATAGGTTTAATAACTACCCTAACCCTAACGCGTACCCTAGCCCTATCCCCTACCCTAACCCTAACACGTACCCTAATCCTAACCCGTACCCTAAACCGAGCCCTAACCCTAACACTAACCCTAACCCTAACCCTAACCCATACCCTACGCCGTACCCGAAGCCCTCACCGAACCCGTACCCTAAGCCGTACCCTAAGCCTAACCCTAAGCCTAACCCTAACCCTAGGCTACCCTTGACTGCTTCTGCCTCCAATAGATTTCCTAAGCACTAGTGTTTTAAGGAACAGCTTAAAAAGAGAATCCTAATGTGATTTCTTTATAATGGGTGTGTTCCTTATCTTATCCTAGTGTCTAAACTCTTCTCCATGGCTGGACCTCCAAATAATATTCCTTTACGTGCTAAGGGGTATCTACAGAGTGGGATAGGTTTAATAACTAACCTAACACTAACGCGTACCCTAACCCTAACCCCTACCCTAACACTAACACGTACCCTAATCCTAACCAAAACCCTAAACCGAGCCCTAACCCTAACACTAACCCTAACCCTAACCCTAACCCATACCCTACGCCGTAAACGAAGCCCTCCCCGAACCCGTACCCTAAGCCGTACCCTAAGCCTAACCCCAAGCCTAACCCTAACCCTAGGCTACCCTTGACTGCTTCTGCCTCCAATAGATTTCCTAAGCACTAGTGTTTTAAGGAACAACTTAAAAAGAGAATCCTAATGTGATTTCTTTATAATGGGTGTGTTCCTTATCTTATCCTAGTGTCTAAACTCTTCTCCATGGCTGCACCTCCAAATAATATTCCTTTACGTGCTAAGGGGTATCTAGAGAGTGGGATAGGTTTAATAACTACCCTAACACTAACGCGTACCCTAACCCTAACCCCTACCCTAACCCTAACACGTACCCTAATCCTAACCAATACCCTAAACCGAGCCCTAACCCTAACACTAACCCTAACCCTAACCCTAACCCATACCCTACGCCGTACCCAAACCCCTCCCCGAACCCGTACCCTAAGCCGTACCCTAACCCTAGGCTACCCTTCACTGCTTCTGCCTCCAATAGATTTCCTAAGCACTAGTGTTTTAAGGAACAGCTTAAAAAGAGAATCCTAATGTGATTTCTTTATAATGGGTGTGTTCCTTATCTTATCCTAGTGTCTAAACTCTTCTCCATGGCTGGACCTCCAAATAATATTCCTTTACGTGCTAAGGGGTATCTAGAGATTGGGATAGGTTTAATAAATACCCTAACACTAACGCGTACCCTAACCCTAACCCCTACCCTAACCCTAACACGTACCCTAATCCTAACCAATACCCTAAGCCGAGCCCTAACCCTAACACTAACCCTAACCCTAACCCTAACCCATACCCTAAGCCGTACCCGAAGCCCTCCCCAAACCCTTACCCTAAGCCGTACCCTAAGCCATACCCTAAGCCTAACCCTAACCCTAGGCTACCCTTGACTGCTTCTGCCTCCAATAGATTTCCTAAGCACTAGTGTTTTAAGGAACAGCTTAAAAAGAGAATCCTAATGTGATTTCTTTATAATGTGTCTGTTCCTTATCTTATCCTAGTGTCTAAACTCTTCTCCATGGCTGGAACTCCAAATAATATTCCTTTACGTGCTAAGGGGTATCTAGAGAGTGGGATAGGTTTAATAACTACCCTAACCCTAACGCGTACCCTAACCCTATCCCCTACCCTAACCCTAACACGTACCCTAATCCTAACCCGTACCCTAAACCGAGCCCTAACCCTAACACTAACCCTAACCCTAACCCTAACCCATACCCTACGCCGTACCCAAAGCCCTCCCCGAACCCGTACTGTAAGCCGTACCCTAAGCCGTACCCTAAGCCTAACCCTAACCCTAGGCTACCCTTGACTGCTTCTTCCTCCAATAGATTTCCTAAGCACTAGTGTTTTAAGGAACAGCTTAAAAAGAGAATCCTAATGTGATTTCTTTATAATGGGTGTGTTCCTTATCTTATCCTAGTGTCTAAACTCTTCTCCATGGCTGGACCCCCAAATAATATTCCTTTACGTGCTGAGGGGTATCTAGAGAGTGGGATAGGTTTAATAACTACCCTAACACTAATGCGTACCCTAACCCTAACCCCTACCCTAACACTAACACGTACCCTAATCCTAACCAATACCCTAAACCGAGCCCTAACCCTAACACTAACCCTAACCCTAACCCTAACCCATACCCTACGCCGTACCCGAAGCCCTCCCCGAACCCGTACCCTAAGCCGTACCCTAAGCCTAACCCCAAGCCTAACCCTAACCCTTGGTTACCCTTGACTGCTTCTGCCTCCAATAGCTTTCCTAAGCACTAGTGTTTTAAGGAACAGCTTAAAAAGAGAATCCTAATGTGATTTCTTTATAATGGGTGTGTTCCTTATCTTATCCTAGTGTCTAAACTCTTCTCCATGGCTGGACCCCCAAATAATATTCCTTTACGTGCTAAGGTGTATCTAGAGAGTGGGATAGGTTTAATAACTACCCTAACCCTAACGCGTACCCTAAACCTAACCCCTACCCTAACCCTAACATGTACCCTAATTCTATCCCGTACCCTAAACCGAGCCCTAACCCTAACACTAACCCTAACCCTAACCCTAACCCATACCCTACGCCGTACCCAAAGCCCTCCCCGAACCCGTACCGTAAGCCATACCCTAAGCCGTACCCTAAGCCTAACCCTAACCCTAGGCTACCCTTGACTGCTTCTTCCTCCAATAGATTTCCTAAGCACTAGTGTTTTAAGGAACAGCTTAAAAAGAGAATCCTAATGTGATTTCTTTATAATGGGTGTGTTTCTTATCGTATCCTAGTGTCTAAACTCTTCTCCATGGCTGGACCCCCAAATAATATTCCTTTACGTGCTAAGGGGTATCTAGAGAGTGGGATAGGTTTAATAACTACCCTAACCCTAACGCGTACCCTAACCCTATCCCCTACCCTAACCCTAACACGTACCCTAATCCTAACCCGTACCCTAAACCGAGCCCTAACCCTAACACTAACCCTAACCCTAACCCTAACCCATACCCTACGCCGTACCCGAAGCCCTCACCGAACCCGTACCCTAAGCCGTACCCTAAGCCTAACCCTAAGCCTAACCCTAACCCTAGGCTACCCTTGACTGCTTCTGCCTCCAATAGATTTCCTAAGCACTAGTGTTTTAAGGAACAGCTTAAAAAGAGAATCCTAATGTGATTTCTTTATAATGGGTGTGTTCCTTATCTTATCCTAGTGTCTAAACTCTTCTCCATGGCTGGACCTCCAAATAATATTCCTTTACGTGCTAAGGGGTATCTACAGAGTGGGATAGGTTTAATAACTAACCTAACACTAACGCGTACCCTAACCCTAACCCCTACCCTAACACTAACACGTACCCTAATCCTAACGAAAACCCTAAACCGAGCCCTAACCCTAACACTAACCCTAACCCTAACCCTAACCCATACCCTACGCCGTACCCGAACCCCTCCCCGAACCCGTACCCTAAGCCGTACCCTAAGCCTAACCCCAAGCCTAACCCTAACCCTAGGCTACCCTTGACTGCTTCTGCCTCCAATAGATTTCCTAAGCACTAGTGTTTTAAGGAACAACTTAAAAAGAGAATCCTAATGTGATTTCTTTATAATGGGTGTGTTCCTTATCTTATCCTAGTGTCTAAACTCTTCTCCATGGCTGCACCTCCAAATAATATTCCTTTACGTGCTAAGGGGTATCTAGAGAGTGGGATAGGTTTAATAACTACCCTAACACTAACGCGTACCCTAACCCTAACCCCTACCCTAACCCTAACACGTACCCTAATCCTAACCAATACCCTAAGCCGAGCCCTAACCCTAACACTAACCCTAACCCTAACCCTAACCCATACCCTAAGCCATACCCGAAGCCCTCCCCAAACCCGTACCCTAAGCCGTACCCTAAGCCGTACCCTAAGCCTAACCCTAACCCTAGGCTACCCTTGACTGCTTCTGCCTCCAATAGATTTCCTAAGCACTAGTGTTTTAAGGAACAGCTTAAAAAGAGAATCCTAATGTGATTTCTTTATAATGTGTCTGTTCCTTATCTTATCCTAGTGTCTAAACTCTTCTCCATGGCTGGAACTCCAAATAATATTCCTTTACGTGCTAAGCGGTATCTAGAGAGTGGGATAGGTTTAATAACTACCCTAACACTAACTCGTACCCTAACCCTAACCCCTACCCTAACACTAACAAGTACCCTAATCCTAACCAATACCCTAAACCGAGCCCTAACCCTAACACTAACCCTAACCCTAACCCTAACCCATACCCTACGCCGTACCCGAAGCCCTCCCCGAACCCGTACCCTAAGCCGTACCCTAAGCCTAACCCCAAGCCTAACCCTAACCCTTGTTTACCCTTCACTGCTTCTGCCTCCAATAGCTTTCCTAAGCACTAGTGTTTTAAGGAACAGCTTAAAAAGAGAATCCTAATGTGATTTCTTTATAATGGGTGTGTTCCTTATCTTATCCTAGTGTCTAAACTCTTCTCCATGGCTGGACCCCCAAATAATATTCCTTTACGTGCTAAGGTGTATCTAGAGAGTGGGATAGGTTTAATAACTACCCTAACCCTAACGCGTACCCTAAACCTAACCCCTACCCTACCCCTAACATGTACCCTAATTCTATCCCGTACCCTAAACCGAGCCCTAACCCTAACACTAACCCTAACCCTAACCCATACCCTACGCCATACCCAAAGCCCTCCCCGAACCCGTACCCTAAGCCGTACCCTAAGCCGTACCCTAAGCCTAACCCTAACCCTAGGCTACCCTTGACTGCTTCTTCCTCCAATAGATTTCCTAAGCACTAGTGTTTTAAGGAACAGCTTAAAAATAGAATCCTAATGTGATTTCTTTATAATGGGTGTGTTCCTTATCGTATCCTAGTGTCTAAACTCTTCTCCATGGCTGGACCCCCAAATAATATTCCTTTACGTGCTAAGGGGTATCTAGAGAGTGGGATAGGTTTAATAACTACCCTAACCCTAACGCGTACCCTAACCCTATCCCCTACCCTAACCCTAACACGTACCCTAATCCTAACCCGTACCCTAAACCGAGCCCTAACCCTAACACTAACCCTAACCCTAACCCATACCCTACGCCGTACCCGAAGCCCTCACCGAACCCGTACCCTAAGCCGTACCCTAAGCCTAACCCTAAGCCTAACCCTAACCCTAGACTACCCTTGACTGCTTCTGCCTCCAATAGATTTCCTAAGCACTAGTGTTTTAAGGAACAGCTTAAAAAGAGAATCCTAATGTGATTTCTTTATAATGGGTGTGTTCCTTATCTTATCCTAGTGTCTAAACTCTTCTCCATGGCTGGACCTCCAAATAATATTCCTTTACGTGCTAAGGGGTATCTACAGAGTGGGATAGGTTTAATAACTAACCTAACACTAACGCGTACCCTAACCCTAACCCCTACCCTAACACTAACACGTACCCTAATCCTAACGAAAACCCTAAACCGAGCCCTAACCCTAACACTAACCCTAACCCTAACCCTAACCCATACCCTACGCCGTACCCGAACCCCTCCCCGAACCCGTACCCTAAGCCGTACCCTAAGCCTAACCCCAAGCCTAACCCTAACCCTAGGCTACCCTTGACTGCTTCTGCCTCCAATAGATTTCCTAAGCACTAGTGTTTTAAGGAACAACTTAAAAAGAGAATCCTAATGTGATTTCTTTATAATGGGTGTGTTCCTTATCTTATCCTAGTGTCTAAACTCTTCTCCATGGCTGCACCTCCAAATAATATTCCTTTACGTGCTAAGGGGTATCTAGAGAGTGGGATAGGTTTAATAACTACCCTAACACTAACGCGTACCCTAACCCTAACCCCTACCCTAACCCTAACACGTATCCTAATCCTAACCAATACCCTAAACCGAGCCCTAATCCTAACACTAACCCTAACCCTAACCCATACCCTACGCCGTACCCGAAGCCCTCCCCGAACCCGTACCCTAAGCCGTACCCTAAGCCGTACCCTAAGCCTAACCCTAACCCTAGGCTACCCTTGAGTGCTTCTGCCTCCAATAGATTTCCTAAGCACTAGTGTTTTAAGGAACAACTTAAAAAGAGAATCCTAATGTCATTTCTTTATAATGGGTGTGTTCCTTATCTTATCCTAGTGTCTAAACTCTTCTCCATGGCTGGACCTCCAAATAATATTCCTTTACGTGCTGAGGGGTATCTAGAGAGTGGGATAGGTTTAATAACTACCCTAACACTAACGCGTACCATAACCCTAACCCCTACCCTAACACTAACTCGTACCCTAATCCTAACCAATACCCTAAACCGAGCCCTAACCCTAACACTAACCCTAACCCTAACCCTAACCCATACCCTACGCCGTACCCGAATCCCTCCCCGAACCAGTACCCTAAGCCGTACCCTAAGCCGTACCCTAAGCCTAACCCTAACCCTAGGCTACCCTTCACTGCTTCTGCCTCCAATAGATTTCCTAAGCACTAGTGTTTTAAGGAACAGCTTAAAAAGAGAATCCTAATGTGATTTCTTTATAATGGGTGTGTTCCTTATCTTATCCTAGTGTCTAAACTCTTCTCCATGGCTGGACCTCCAAATAATATTCCTTTACGTGCTAAGGGGTATCTAGAGATTGGGATAGGTTTAATAAATACCCTAACACTAACGCGTACCCTAACCCTAACCCCTACCCTAACCCTAACACGTACCCTAATCCTAACCAATACCCTAAGCCGAGCCCTAACCCTAACACTAACCCTAACCCTAACCCTAACCCATACCCTAAGCCGTACCCGAAGCCCTCCCCAAACCCGTACCCTAAGCCGTACCCTAAGCCTAACCCTAACCCTAGGCTACCCTTGACTGCTTCTGCCTCCAATAGATTTCCTAAGCACTAGTGTTTTAAGGAACAGCTTAAAAAGAGAATCCTAATGTGATTTCTTTATAATGTGTCTGTTCCTTATCTTATCCTAGTGTCTAAACTCTTCTCCATGGCTGGAACTCCAAATAATATTCCTTTACGTGCTAAGCGGTATCTAGAGAGTGGGATAGGTTTAATAACTACCCTAACACTAACGCGTACCCTAACCCTAACCCCTACCCTAACACTAACAAGTACCCTAATCCTAACCAATATCCTAAACCGAGCCCTAACCCTAACACTAACCCTAACCCTAACCCTAACCCATACCCTACGCCGTACCCGAACCCCTCCCCGAACCCGTACCCTAAGCCGTACCCTAAGCCTAACCCCAAGCCTAACCCTAACCCTTGTTTACCCTTCACTGCTTCTGCCTCCAATAGCTTTCCTAAGCACTAGTGTTTTAAGGAACAGCTTAAAAAGAGAATCCTAATGTGATTTCTTTATAATGGGTGTGTTCCTTATCTTATCCTAGTGTCTAAACTCTTCTCCATGGCTGGACCCCCAAATAATATTTCTTTACGTGCTAAGGTGTATCTAGAGAGTGGGATAGGTTTAATAACTACCCTAACCCTAACGCGTACCCTAAACCTAACCCCTACCCTACCCCTAACATGTACCCTAATTCTATCCCGTACCCTAAACCGAGCCCTAACCCTAACACTAACCCTAACCCTAACCCATACCCTACGCCGTACCCAAAGCCCTCCCCGAACCCGTACCCTAAGCCGTACCCTAAGCCGTACCCTAAGCCTAACCCTAACCCTAGGCTACCCTTGACTGCTTCTTCCTCCAATAGATTTCCTAAGCACTAGTGTTTTAAGGAACAGCTTAAAAATAGAATCCTAATGTGATTTCTTTATAATGGGTGTGTTCCTTATCGTATCCTAGTGTCTAAACTCTTCTCCATGGCTGGACCCACAAATAATATTCCTTTACGTGCTAAGAGGTATCTAGAGAGTGGGATAGGTTTAATAACTACCCTAACCCTAACGCGTACCCTAACCCTATCCCCTACCCTAACCCTAACACGTACCCTAATCCTAACCCGTACCCTAAACCGACCCCTAACCCTAACACTAACCCTAACCCTAACCCTAACCCATACCCTACGCCGTACCCGAAGCCCTCACCGAACCCGTACCCTAAGCCGTACCCTAAGCCTAACCCTAAGCCTAACCCTAACCCTAGGCTACCCTTGACTGCTTCTGCCTCCAATAGATTTCCTAAGCACTAGTGTTTTAAGGAACAGCTTAAAAAGAGAATCCTAATGTGATTTCTTTATAATGGGTGTGTTCCTTATCTTATCCTAGTGTCTAAACTCTTCTCCATGGCTGGACCTCCAAATAATATTCCTTTACGTGCTAAGGGGTATCTACAGAGTGGGATAGGTTTAATAACTAACCTAACACTAACGCGTACCCTAACCCTAACCCCTACCCTAACACTAACACGTACCCTAATCCTAACCAAAACCCTAAACCGAGCCCTAACCCTAACACTAACCCTAACCCTAACCCTAACCCATACCCTACGCCGTACCCGAAGCCCTCCCCGAACCCGTACCCTAAGCCGTACCCTAAGCCTAACCCCAGGCCTAACCCTAACCTTAGGCTACCCTTGACTGCTTCTGCCTCCAATAGATTTCCTAAGCACTAGTGTTTTAAGGAACAACTTAAAAAGAGAATCCTAATGTGATTTCTTTATAATGGGTGTGTTCCTTATCTTATCCTAGTGTCTAAACTCTTCTCCATGGCTGCACCTCCAAATAATATTCCTTTACGTGCTAAGGGGTATCTAGAGAGTGGGATAGGTTTAATAACTACCCTAACACTAACGCGTACCCTAACCCTAACCCCTACCCTAACCCTAACACGTACCCTAATCCTAACCAATACCCTAAACCGAGCCCTAACCCTAACACTAACCCTAACCCTAACCCTAACCCATACCCTACGCCGTACCCGAACCCCTCCCCGAACCCGTACCCTAAGCCGTACCCTAAGCCGTACCCTAAGCCGTACCCTAACCCTAGGCTACCCTTCACTGCTTCTGCCTCCAATAGATTTCCTAAGCACTAGTGTTTTAAGGAACAGCTTAAAAAGAGAATCCTAATGTGATTTCTTTATAATGGGTGTGTTCCTTATCTTATCCTAGTGTCTAAACTCTTCTCCATGGCTGGACCTCCAAATAATATTCCTTTACGTGCTAAGGGGTATCTAGAGATTGGGATAGGTTTAATAAATACCCTAACACTAACGCGTACCCTAACCCTAACCCCTACCCTAACCCTAACACGGACCCTAATCCTAACCAATACCCTAAGCCGAGCCCTAACCCTAACACTAACCCTAACCCTAA
This sequence comes from Balaenoptera physalus, assembly GCF_965194825.1. Taxonomy (NCBI): domain Eukaryota; kingdom Metazoa; phylum Chordata; class Mammalia; order Artiodactyla; family Balaenopteridae; genus Balaenoptera; species Balaenoptera physalus. The sequence continues at coordinate 332,059 of NW_028126285.1, forward strand.
CCCTAACCCATACCCTAAGCCTTACCCGAAGCCCTCCCCAAACCCGTACCCTAAGCCGTACCCTAAGCCGTACCCTAAGCCTAACCCTAACCCTAGGCTACCCTTGACTGCTTCTGCCTCCAATAGATTTCCTAAGCTCTAGTGTTTTAAGGAACTGCTTAAAAAGAGAATCCTAATGTGATTTCTTTATAATGGGTGTGTTCCTTATCTTATCCTAGTGTCTAAACTCTTCTCCATGGCTGGACCTCCAAATAATATTCCTTTACGTGCTAAGGGGTATCTACAGAGTGGGATAGGTTTAATAACTAACCTAACACTAACGCGTACCCTAACCCTAACCCCTACCCTAACACTAACACGTACCGTAATCCTAACCAAAACCCTAAACCGAGGCCTAACCCTAACACTAACCCTAACCCTAACCTTAACCCATACCCTACGCCGTACCCGAACCCCTCCCCGAACCCGTACCCTAAGCCGTACCCTAAGCCTAACCCCAAGCCTAACACTAACCCTAGGCTACCCTTGACTGCTTCTGCCTCCAATAGATTTCCTAAGCACTAGTGTTTTAAGGAACAACTTAAAAAGAGAATCCTAATGTGATTTCTTTATAATGGGTGTGTTCCTTATCTTATCCTAGTGTCTAAACTCTTCTCCATGGCTGCACCTCCAAATAATATTCCTTTACGTGCTAAGGGGTATCTAGAGAGTGGGATAGGTTTAATAACTACCCTAACACTAACGCGTACCCTAACCCTAACCCCTACCCTAACCCTAACATGTACCCTAATCCTAACCAATACCCTAAACCGAGCCCTAACCCTAACACTAACCCTAACCCTAACCCTAACCCATACCCTACGCCGTACCCGAACCCCTCCCCGAACCCGTACCCTAAGCCGTACCCTAAGCCGTACCCTAAGCCTAACCCTAACCCTAGGCTACCCTTCACTGCTTCTGCCTCCAATAGATTTCTTAAGCACTAGTGTTTTAAGGAACAGCTTAAAAAGAGAATCCTAATGTGATTTCTTTATAATGGGTGTGTTCCTTATCGTATCCTAGTGTCTAAACTCTTCTCCATGGCTGGACCCCCAAATAATATTCCTTTACGTGCTAAGGGGTATCTAGAGAGTGGGATAGGTTTAATAACTACCCTAACCCTAACGCGTACCCTAGCCCTATCCCCTACCCTAACCCTAACACGTACCCTAATCCTAACCCGTACCCTAAACCGAGCCCTAACCCTAACACTAACCCTAACCCTAACCCTAACCCATACCCTACGCCGTACCCGAAGCCCTCACCGAACCCGTACCCTAAGCCGTACCCTAAGCCTAACCCTAAGCCTAACCCTAACCCTAGGCTACCCTTGACTGCTTCTGCCTCCAATAGATTTCCTAAGCACTAGTGTTTTAAGGAACAGCTTAAAAAGAGAATCCTAATGTGATTTCTTTATAATGGGTGTGTTCCTTATCTTATCCTAGTGTCTAAACTCTTCTCCATGGCTGGACCTCCAAATAATATTCCTTTACGTGCTAAGGGGTATCTACAGAGTGGGATAGGTTTAATAACTAACCTAACACTAACGCGTACCCTAACCCTAACCCCTACCCTAACACTAACACGTACCCTAATCCTAACCAAAACCCTAAACCGAGCCCTAACCCTAACACTAACCCTAACCCTAACCCTAACCCATACCCTACGCCGTAAACGAAGCCCTCCCCGAACCCGTACCCTAAGCCGTACCCTAAGCCTAACCCCAAGCCTAACCCTAACCCTAGGCTACCCTTGACTGCTTCTGCCTCCAATAGATTTCCTAAGCACTAGTGTTTTAAGGAACAACTTAAAAAGAGAATCCTAATGTGATTTCTTTATAATGGGTGTGTTCCTTATCTTATCCTAGTGTCTAAACTCTTCTCCATGGCTGCACCTCCAAATAATATTCCTTTACGTGCTAAGGGGTATCTAGAGAGTGGGATAGGTTTAATAACTACCCTAACACTAACGCGTACCCTAACCCTAACCCCTACACTAACCCTAACACGTACCCTAATCCTAACCAATACCCTAAACCGAGCCCTAACCCTAACACTAACCCTAACCCTAACCCTAACCCATACCCTACGCCGTACCCAAACCCCTCCCCGAACCCGTACCCTAAGCCGTACCCTAACCCTAGGCTACCCTTCACTGCTTCTGCCTCCAATAGATTTCCTAAGCACTAGTGTTTTAAGGAACAGCTTAAAAAGAGAATCCTAATGTGATTTCTTTATAATGGGTGTGTTCCTTATCTTATCCTAGTGTCTAAACTCTTCTCCATGGCTGGACCTCCAAATAATATTCCTTTACGTGCTAAGGGGTATCTAGAGATTGGGATAGGTTTAATAAATACCCTAACACTAACGCGTACCCTAACCCTAACCCCTACCCTAACCCTAACACGTACCCTAATCCTAACCAATACCCTAAGCCGAGCCCTAACCCTAACACTAACCCTAACCCTAACCCTAACCCATACCCTAAGCCGTACCCGAAGCCCTCCCCAAACCCTTACCCTAAGCCGTACCCTAAGCCATACCCTAAGCCTAACCCTAACCCTAGGCTACCCTTGACTGCTTCTGCCTCCAATAGATTTCCTAAGCACTAGTGTTTTAAGGAACAGCTTAAAAAGAGAATCCTAATGTGATTTCTTTATAATGTGTCTGTTCCTTATCTTATCCTAGTGTCTAAACTCTTCTCCATGGCTGGAACTCCAAATAATATTCCTTTACGTGCTAAGCGGTATCTAGAGAGTGGGATAGGTTTAATAACTACCCTAACACTAACGCGTACCCTAACCCTAACCCCTACACTAACACTAACAAGTACCCTAATCCTAACCAATACCCTAAACCGAGCCCTAACCCTAACACTAACCCTAACCCTAACCCTAACCCATACCCTACGCCGTACCCGAAGCCCTCCCCGAACCCGTACCCTAAGCCGTACCCTAAGCCTAACCCCAAGCCTAACCCTAACCCTTGGTTACCCTTCACTGCTTCTGCCTCCAATAGCTTTCCTAAGCACTAGTGTTTTAAGGAACAGCTTAAAAAGAGAATCCTAATGTGATTTCTTTATAATGGGTGTGTTCCTTATCTTATCCTAGTGTCTAAACTCTTCTCCATGGCTGCACCTCCAAATAATATTCCTTTACGTGCTAAGGGGTATCTAGAGATTGGGATAGGTTTAATAAATACCCTAACACTAACGCGTACCCTAACCCTAACCCCTACCCTAACCCTAACACGTACCCTAATCCTAACCAATACCCTAAGCCGAGCCCTAATCCTAACACTAACCCTAACCCTAACCCTAACCCATACCCTAAGACGTACCCGAAGCCCTCCCCAAACCCGTACCCTAAGCCGTACCCTAAGCCGTACCCTAAGCCTAACCCTAACCCTAGGCTACCCTTGACTGCTTCTGCCTCCAATAGATTTCCTAAGCACTAGTGTTTTAAGGAACAGCTTAAAAAGAGAATCTTAATGTGATTTCTTTATAATGTGTCTGTTCCTTATCTTCTCCTAGTGTCTAAACTCTTCTCCATGGCTGGAACTCCAAATAATATTCCTTTACATGCTAAGCGGTATCTAGAGAGTGGGATAGGTTTAATAACTACCCTAACACTAACGCGTACCCTAACCCTAACACCTATCCTAACACTAACACGTACCCTAATCCTAACCAATAGCCTAAACCGAGCCCTAACCCTAACACTAACCCTAACCCTAACCCTAACCCATACCCTACGCCGTACCCGAAGCCCTCCCCGAACCCGTACCCTAAGCCGTACCCTAAGCCTAACCCCAAGCCTAACCCTAACCCTTGGTTACCCTTGACTGCTTCTGCCTCCAATAGCTTTCCTAAGCACTAGTGTTTTAAGGAACAGCTTAAAAAGAGAATCCTAATGTGATTTCTTTATAATGGGTGTGTTCCTTATCGTATCCTAGTGTCTAAACTCTTCTCCATGCCTGGACCCCCAAATAATATTCCTTTACGTGCTAAGGGGTATCTAGAGAGTGGGATAGGTTTAATAACTACCCTAACCCTAACGCGTACCCTAGCCCTATCCCCTACCCTAACCCTAACACGTACCCTAATCCTAACCCGTACCCTAAACCGAGCCCTAACCCTAACACTAACCCTAACCCTAACCCTAACCCATACCCTACGCCGTACCCGAAGCCCTCACCGAACCCGTACCCTAAGCCGTACCCTAAGCCTAACCCTAAGCCTAACCCTAACCCTAGGCTACCCTTGACTGCTTCTGCCTCCAATAGATTTCCTAAGCACTAGTGTTTTAAGGAACAGCTTAAAAAGAGAATCCTAATGTGATTTCTTTATAATGGGTGTGTTCCTTATCTTATCCTAGTGTCTAAACTCTTCTCCATGGCTGGACCTCCAAATAATATTCCTTTACGTGCTAAGGGGTATCTACAGAGTGGGATAGGTTTAATAACTAACCTAACACTAACGCGTACCCTAACCCTAACCCCTACCCTAACACTAACACGTACCCTAATCCTAACCAAAACCCTAAACCGAGCCCTAACCCTAACACTAACCCTAACCCTAACCCTAACCCATACCCTACGCCGTAAACGAAGCCCTCCCCGAACCCGTACCCTAAGCCGTACCCTAAGCCTAACCCCAAGCCTAACCCTAACCCTAGGCTACCCTTGACTGCTTCTGCCTCCAATAGATTTCCTAAGCACTAGTGTTTTAAGGAACAACTTAAAAAGAGAATCCTAATGTGATTTCTTTATAATGGGTGTGTTCCTTATCTTATCCTAGTGTCTAAACTCTTCTCCATGGCTGCACCTCCAAATAATATTCCTTTACGTGCTAAGGGGTATCTAGAGAGTGGGATAGGTTTAATAACTACCCTAACACTAACGCGTACCCTAACCCTAACCCCTACCCTAACCCTAACACGTACCCTAATCCTAACCAATACCCTAAACCGAGCCCTAACCCTAACACTAACCCTAACCCTAACCCTAACCCATACCCTACGCCGTACCCAAACCCCTCCCCGAACCCGTACCCTAAGCCGTACCCTAACCCTAGGCTACCCTTCACTGCTTCTGCCTCCAATAGATTTCCTAAGCACTAGTGTTTTAAGGAACAGCTTAAAAAGAGAATCCTAATGTGATTTCTTTATAATGGGTGTGTTCCTTATCTTATCCTAGTGTCTAAACTCTTCTCCATGGCTGGACCTCCAAATAATATTCCTTTACGTGCTAAGGGGTATCTAGAGATTGGGATAGGTTTAATAAATACCCTAACACTAACGCGTACCCTAACCCTAACCCCTATCCTAACCCTAACACGTACCCTAATTCTAACCAATACCCTAAGCCGAGCCCTAACCCTAACACTAACCCTAACCCTAACCCTAACCCATACCCTAAGCCGTACCCGAAGCCCTCCCCAAACCCGTACCCTAAGCCGTACCCTAAGCCGTACCCTAAGCCTAACCCTAACCCTAGGCTACCCTTGACTGCTTCTGCCTCCAATAGATTTCCTAAGCACTAGTGTTTTAAGGAACAGCTTAAAAAGATAATCTTAATGTGATTTCTTTATAATGTGTCTGTTCCTTATCTTATCCTAGTGTCTAAACTCTTCTCCATGGCTGGAACTCCAAATAATATTCCTTTACATGCTAAGCGGTATCTAGAGAGTGGGATAGGTTTAATAACTACCCTAACACTAACGCGTACCCTAACCCTAACCCCTACCCTAACACTAACACGTACCCTAATCCTAACCAATACCCTACGCCGTACCCGAAGCCCTCCCCGAACCCGTACCCTAAGCCGTACCCTAAGCCTAACCCCAAGCCTAACCCTAACCCTTGGTTACCCTTGACTGCTTCTGCCTCCAATAGCTTTCCTAAACACTAGTGTTTTAAGGAACAGCTTAAAAAGAGAATCCTAATGTGATTTGTTTATAATGGGTGTGTTCCTTATCTTATCCTAGTGTCTAAACTCTTCTCCATGGCTGGACCCCCAAATAATATTCCTTTACGTGCTAAGGTGTATCTAGAGAGTGGGATAGGTTTAATAACTACCCTAACCCTAACGCGTACCCTAAACCTAACCCCTACCCTAACCCTAACATGTACCCTAATTCTATCCCGTACCCTAAACCGAGCCCTAACCCTAACACTAACCCTAACCCTAACCCTAACCCATACCCTACGCCGTACCCAAAGCCCTCCCCGAACCCGTACCCTAAGCCGTACCCTAAGCCGTACCCTAACCCTAGGCTACCCTTCACTGCTTCTGCCTCCAATAGATTTCCTAAGCACTAGTGTTTTAAGGAACAGCTTAAAAAGAGAATCCTAATGTGATTTCTTTATAATGGGTGTGTTCCTTATCTTATCCTAGTGTCTAAACTCTTCTCCATGGCTGGACCCCCAAATAATATTCCTTTACGTGCTAAGGTGTATCTAGAGAGTGGGATAGGTTTAATAACTACCCTAACCCTAACGCGTACCCTAAACCTAACCCCTACCCTAACCCTAACATGTACCCTAATTCTATCCCGTACCCTAAACCGAGCCCTAACCCTAACACTAACCCTAACCCTAACCCTAACCCATACCCTACGCCGTACCCAAAGCCCTCCCCGAACCCGTACCCTAAGCCGTACCCTAAGCCGTACCCTAACCCTAGGCTACCCTTCACTGCTTCTGCCTCCAATAGATTTCCTAAGCACTAGTGTTTTAAGGAACAGCTTAAAAAGAGAATCCTAATGTGATTTCTTTATAATGGGTGTGTTCCTTATCTTATCCTAGTGTCTAAACTCTTCTCCATGGCTGGACCCCCAAATAATATTCCTTTACGTGCTAAGGTGTATCTAGAGAGTGGGATAGGTTTAATAACTACCCTAACCCTAACGCGTACCCTAACCCTAACCCCTACCCTAACCCTAACACGTACCCTAATCCTAACCAATACCCTAAACCGAGCCCTAACCCTAACACTAACCCTAACCCTAACCCTAACCCATACCCTACGCCGTACCCGAACCCCTCCCCGAACCCGTACCCTAAGCCGTACCCTAAGCCGTACCCTAAGCCTAACCCTAACCCTAGGCTACCCTTCACTGCCTCTGCCTCCAATAGATTTCTTAAGCACTAGTGTTTTAAGGAACAGCTTAAAAAGAGAATCCTAATGTGATTTCTTTATAATGGGTGTGTTCCTTATCTTATCCTAGTGTCTAAACTCTTCTGCATGGCTGGACCTCCAAATAATATTCCTTTACGTGCTAAGGGGTATCTAGAGATTGGGATAGGTTTAATAAATACCCTAACACTAACGCGTACCCTAACCCTAACCCCTACCCTAACCCTAACACGTACCCTAATCCTAACCAATACCCTAAGCCGAGCCCTAACCCTAACACTAACCCTAACCCTAACCCTAACCCATACCCTAAGCCGTACCCGAAGCCCACCCCAAACCCGTACCCTAAGCCGTACCCTAAGCCGTACCCTAAGCCTAACCCTAACCCTAGGCTACCCTTGACTGCTTCTGCCTCCAATAGATTTCCTAAGCACTAGTGTTTTAAGGAACAGCTTAAAAAGAGAATCCTAATGTGATTTCTTTATAATGTGTCTGTTCCTTATCTTATCCTAGTGTCTAAACTCTTCTCCATGGCTGGAACTCCAAATAATATTCCTTTACGTGCTAAGCGGTATCTAGAGAGTGGGATAGGTTTAATAACTACCCTAACACTAACGCGTACCCTAACCCTAACCCCTACCCTAACACTAACACGTACCCTAATCCTAACCAATACCCTAAACCGAGCCCTAACCCTAACACTAACCCTAACCCTAACCCTAACCCATACCCTACGCCGTACCCGAAGCCCTCCCCGAACCCGTACCCTAAGCCGTACCCTAAGCCTAACCCCAAGCCTAACCCTAACCCTTGGTTACCCTTGACTGCTTCTGCCTCCAATAGCTTTCCTAAGCACTAGTGTTTTAAGGAACAGCTTAAAAAGAGAATCCTAATGTGATTTCTTTATAATGGGTGTGTTCCTTATCTTATCCTAGTGTCTAAACTCTTCTCCATGGCTGGACCCCCAAATAATATTCCTTTACGTGCTAAGGTGTATCTAGAGAGTGGGATAGGTTTAATAACTACCCTAACCCTAACGCGTACCCTAAACCTAACCCCTACCCTAACCCTAACATGTACCCTAATTCTATCCCGTACCCTAAACCGAGCCCTAACCCTAACACTAACCCTAACCCTAACCCTAACCCATACCCTACGCCGTACCCAAAGCCCTCCCCGATCCCGTACCCTAAGCCGTACCCTAAGCCGTACCCTAAGCCTAACCCTAACCCTAGGCTACCCTTGACTGCTTCTTCCTCCAATAGATTTCCTAAGCACTAGTGTTTTAAGGAACAGCTTAAAAATAGAATCCTAATGTGATTTCTTTATAATGGGTGTGTTCCTTATCGTATCCTAGTGTCTAAACTCTTCTCCATGGCTGGACCCCCAAATAATATTCCTTTACGTGCTAAGGGGTATCTAGAGAGTGGGATAGGTTTAATAACTACCCTAACCCTAACGCGTACCCTAACCCTATCCCCTACCCTAACCCTAACACGTACCCTAATCCTAACCCGTACCCTAAACCGAGCCCTAACCCTAACACTAACCCTAACCCTAACCCTAACCCATACCCTATGCCGTACCCGAAGCCCTCACCGAACCCGTACCCTAAGCCGTACCCTAAGCCTAACCCTAAGCCTAACCCTAACCCTAGGCTACCCTTGACTGCTTCTGCCTCCAATAGATTTCCTAAGCACTAGTGTTTTAAGGAACAGCTTAAAAAGAGAATCCTAATGTGATTTCTTTATAATGGGTGTGTTCCTTATCGTATCCTAGTGTCTAAACTCTTCTCCATGGCTGGACCTCCAAATAATATTCCTTTACGTGCTAAGGGGTATCTACAGAGTGGGATAGGTTTAATAACTAACCTAACACTAACGCGTACCCTAACCCTAACCCCTACCCTAACACTAACACGTACCCTAATCCTAACCAAAACCCTAAACCGAGCCCTAACCCTAACACTAACCCTAACCCTAACCCTAACCCATACCCTACGCTGTAAACGAAGCCCTCCCCGAACCCGTACCCTAAGCCGTACCCTAAGCCTAACCCCAAGCCTAACTCTAACCCTAGGCTACCCTTGACTGCTTCTGCCTCCAATAGATTTCCTAAGCACTAGTGTTTTAAGGAACAACTTAAAAAGAGAATCCTAATGTGATTTCTTTATAATGGGTGTGTTCCTTATCTTATCCTAGTGTCTAAACTCTTCTCCATGGCTGCACCTCCAAATAATATTCCTTTACGTGCTAAGGGGTATCTAGAGAGTGGGATAGGTTTAATAACTACCCTAACACTAACGCGTACCCTAACCCTAACCCCTACCCTAACCCTAACACGTACCCTAATCCTAACCAATACCCTAAACCGAGCCCTAACCCTAACACTAACCCTAACCCTAACCCTAACCCATACCCTACGCCGTACCCAAACCCCTCCCCGAAACCGTACCCTAAGCCGTACCCTAACCCTAGGCTACCCTTCACTGCTTCTGCCTCCAATAGATTTCCTAAGCACTAGTGTTTTAAGGAACAGCTTAAAAAGAGAATCCTAATGTGATTTCTTTATAATGGGTGTGTTCCTTATCTTATCCTAGTGTCTAAACTCTTCTCCATGGCTGGACCTCCAAATAATATTCCTTTACGTGCTAAGGGGTATCTAGAGATTGGGATAGGTTTAATAAATACCCTAACACTAACGCGTACCCTAACCCTAACCCCTATCCTAACCCTGACACGTACCCTAATTCTAACCAATACCCTAAGCCGAGCCCTAACCCTAACACTAACCCTAACCCTAACCCTAACCCATACCCTAAGCCGTACCCGAAGCCCTCCCCAAACCCGTACCCTGAGCCGTACCCTAAGCCGTACCCTAAGCCTAACCCTAACCCTAGGCTACCCTTGACTGCTTCTGCCTCCAATAGATTTCCTAAGCACTAGTGTTTTAAGGAACAGCTTAAAAAGATAATCTTAATGTGATTTCTTTATAATGTGTCTGTTCCTTATCTTATCCTAGTGTCTAAACTCTTCTCCATGGCTGGAACTCCAAATAATATTCCTTTACATGCTAAGCGGTATCTAGAGAGTGGGATAGGTTTAATAACTACCCTAACACTAACGCGTACCCTAACCCTAACCCCTACCCTAACACTAACACGTACCCTAATCCTAACCAATACCCTACGCCGTACCCGAAGCCCTCCCCGAACCCGTACCCTAAGCCGTACCCTAAGCCTAACCCCAAGCCTAACCCTAACCCTTGGTTACCCTTGACTGCTTCTGCCTCCAATAGCTTTCCTAAACACTAGTGTTTTAAGGAACAGCTTAAAAAGAGAATCCTAATGTGATTTCTTTATAATGGGTGTGTTCCTTATCTTATCCTAGTGTCTAAACTCTTCTCCATGGCTGGACCCCCAAATAATATTCCTTTACGTGCTAAGGTGTATCTAGAGAGTGGGATAGGTTTAATAACTACCCTAACCCTAACGCGTACCCTAAACCTAACCCCTACCCTAACCCTAACATGTACCCTAATTCTATCCCGTACCCTAAACCGAGCCCTAACCCTAACACTAACCCTAACCCTAACCCTAACCCATACCCTACGCCGTACCCAAAGCCCTCCCCGAACCCGTACCCTAAGCCGTACCCTAAGCCGTACCCTAACCCTAGGCTACCCTTCACTGCTTCTGCCTCCAATAGATTTCCTAAGCACTAGTGTTTTAAGGAACAGCTTAAAAAGAGAATCCTAATGTGATTTCTTTATAATGGGTGTGTTCCTTATCTTATCCTAGTGTCTAAACTCTTCTCCATGGCTGGACCCCCAAATAATATTCCTTTACGTGCTAAGGTGTATCTAGAGAGTGGGATAGGTTTAATAACTACCCTAACCCTAACGCGTACCCTAAACCTAACCCCTACCCTAACCCTAACATGTACCCTAATTCTATCCCGTACCCTAAACCGAGCCCTAACCCTAACACTAACCCTAACCCTAACCCTAACCCATACCCTACGCCGTACCCAAAGCCCTCCCCGAACCCGTACCCTAAGCCGTACCCTAAGCCGTACCCTAACCCTAGGCTACCCTTCACTGCTTCTGCCTCCAATAGATTTCCTAAGCACTAGTGTTTTAAGGAACAGCTTAAAAAGAGAATCCTAATGTGATTTCTTTATAATGGGTGTGTTCCTTATCTTATCCTAGTGTCTAAACTCTTCTCCATGGCTGGACCTCCAAATAATATTCCTTTACGTGCTAAGGGGTATCTAGAGATTGGGATAGGTTTAATAAATACCCTAACACTAACGCGTACCCTAACCCTAACCCCTACCCTAACCCTAACACGTACCCTAATCCTAACCAATACCCTAAGCAGAGGCCTAACCCTAACACTAACCCTAACCCTAACCCTAACCCATACCCTAAGCCGTACCCGAAGCCCTCCCCAAACCCGTACCCTAAGCCGTACCCTAAGCCGTACCCTAAGCCTAACCCTAACCCTAGGCTACCCTTGACTGCTTCTAACTCCAATAGATTTCCTAAGCACTAGTGTTTTAAGGAACAGCTTAAAAAGAGAATCTTAATGTGATTTCTTTATAATGTGTCTGTTCCTTATCTTATCCTAGTGTCTAAACTCTTCTCCATGGCTGGAACTCCAAATAATATTCCTTTACATGCTAAGCGGTATCTAGAGAGTGGGATAGGTTTAATAACTACCCTAACACTAACGCGTACCCTAACCCTAACCCCTACCCTAACACTAACACGTACCCTAATCCTAACCAATACCCTAAACCGAGCCCTAACCCTAACACTAACCCTAACCCTAACCCTAACCCATACCCTACGCCGTACCCGAAGCCCTCCCCGAACCCGTACCCTAAGCCGTACCCTAAGCCTAACCCCAAGCCTAACCCTAACCCTTGGTTACCCTTGACTGCTTCTGCCTCCAATAGCTTTCCTAAGCACTAGTGTTTTAAGGAACAGCTTAAAAAGAGAATCCTAATGTGATTTCTTTATAATGGGTGTGTTCCTTATCTTATCCTAGTGTCTAAACTCTTCTCCATGGCTGGACCCCCAAATAATATTCCTTTACGTGCTAAGGTGTATCTAGAGAGTGGGATAGGTTTAATAACTACCCTAACCCTAACGCGTACCCTAAACCTAACCCCTACCCTAACCCTAACATGTACCCTAATTCTATCCCGTACCCTAAACCGAGCCCTAACCCTAACACTAACACTAACCCTAACCCTAACCCATACCCTACGCCGTACCCAAAGCCCTCCCCGAACCCGTACCGTAAGCCATACCCTAAGCCGTACCCTAAGCCTAACCCTAACCCTAGGCTACCCTTGACTGCTTCTTCCTCCAATAGATTTCCTAAGCACTAGTGTTTTAAGGAACAGCTTAAAAAGAGAATCCTAATGTGATTTCTTTATAATGGGTGTGTTCCTTATCGTATCCTAGTGTCTAAACTCTTCTCCATGGCTGGACCCCCAAATAATATTCCTTTACGTGCTAAGGGGTATCTAGAGAGTGGGATAGGTTTAATAACTACCCTAACCCTAACGCGTACCCTAACCCTATCCCCTACCCTAACCCTAACACGTACCCTAATCCTAACCCGTACATTAAACCGAGCCCTAACCCTAACACTAACCCTAACCCTAACCCTAACCCATACCCTACGCCGTACCCGAAGCCCTCACCGAACCCGTACCCTAAGCCGTACCCTAAGCCTAACCCTAAGCCTAACCCTAACCCTAGGCTACCCTTGACTGCTTCTGCCTCCAATAGATTTCCTAAGCACTAGTGTTTTAAGGAACAGCTTAAAAAGAGAATCCTAATGTGATTTCTTTATAATGGGTGTGTTCCTTATCGTATCCTAGTGTCTAAACTCTTCTCCATGGCTGGACCTCCAAATAATATTCCTTTACGTGCTAAGGGGTATCTACAGAGTGGGATAGGTTTAATAACTAACCTAACACTAACGCGTACCCTAACCCTAACCCCTACCCTAACACTAACACGTACCCTAATCCTAACCAAAACCCTAAACCGAGCCCTAACCCTAACACTAACCCTAACCCTAACCCTAACCCATACCCTACGCTGTAAACGAAGCCCTCCCCGAACCCGTACCCTAAGCCGTACCCTAAGCCTAACCCCAAGCCTAACTCTAACCCTAGGCTACCCTTGACTGCTTCTGCCTCCAATAGATTTCCTAAGCACTAGTGTTTTAAGGAACAACTTAAAAAGAGAATCCTAATGTGATTTCTTTATAATGGGTGTGTTCCTTATCTTATCCTAGTGTCTAAACTCTTCTCCATGGCTGCACCTCCAAATAATATTCCTTTACGTGCTAAGGGGTATCTAGAGAGTGGGATAGGTTTAATAACTACCCTAACACTAACGCGTACCCTAACCCTAACCCCTACCCTAACCCTAACACGTACCCTAATCCTAACCAATACCCTAAACCGAGCCCTAACCCTAACACTAACCCTAACCCTAACCCTAACCCATACCCTACGCCGTACCCAAACCCCTCCCCGAAACCGTACCCTAAGCCGTACCCTAACCCTAGGCTACCCTTCACTGCTTCTGCCTCCAATAGATTTCCTAAGCACTAGTGTTTTAAGGAACAGCTTAAAAAGAGAATCCTAATGTGATTTCTTTATAATGGGTGTGTTCCTTATCTTATCCTAGTGTCTAAACTCTTCTCCATGGCTGGACCTCCAAATAATATTCCTTTACGTGCTAAGGGGTATCTAGAGATTGGGATAGGTTTAATAAATACCCTAACACTAACGCGTACCCTAACCCTAACCCCTATCCTAACCCTGACACGTACCCTAATTCTAACCAATACCCTAAGCCGAGCCCTAACCCTAACACTAACCCTAACCCTAACCCTAACCCATACCCTAAGCCGTACCCGAAGCCCTCCCCAAACCCGTACCCTGAGCCGTACCCTAAGCCGTACCCTAAGCCTAACCCTAACCCTAGGCTACCCTTGACTGCTTCTGCCTCCAATAGATTTCCTAAGCACTAGTGTTTTAAGGAACAGCTTAAAAAGATAATCTTAATGTGATTTCTTTATAATGTGTCTGTTCCTTATCTTATCCTAGTGTCTAAACTCTTCTCCATGGCTGGAACTCCAAATAATATTCCTTTACATGCTAAGCGGTATCTAGAGAGTGGGATAGGTTTAATAACTACCCTAACACTAACGCGTACCCTAACCCTAACCCCTACCCTAACACTAACACGTACCCTAATCCTAACCAATACCCTACGCCGTACCCGAAGCCCTCCCCGAACCCGTACCCTAAGCCGTACCCTAAGCCTAACCCCAAGCCTAACCCTAACCCTTGGTTACCCTTGACTGCTTCTGCCTCCAATAGCTTTCCTAAACACTAGTGTTTTAAGGAACAGCTTAAAAAGAGAATCCTAATGTGATTTCTTTATAATGGGTGTGTTCCTTATCTTATCCTAGTGTCTAAACTCTTCTCCATGGCTGGACCCCCAAATAATATTCCTTTACGTGCTAAGGTGTATCTAGAGAGTGGGATAGGTTTAATAACTACCCTAACCCTAACGCGTACCCTAAACCTAACCCCTACCCTAACCCTAACATGTACCCTAATTCTATCCCGTACCCTAAACCGAGCCCTAACCCTAACACTAACCCTAACCCTAACCCTAACCCATACCCTACGCCGTACCCAAAGCCCTCCCCGAACCCGTACCCTAAGCCGTACCCTAAGCCGTACCCTAACCCTAGGCTACCCTTCACTGCTTCTGCCTCCAATAGATTTCCTAAGCACTAGTGTTTTAAGGAACAGCTTAAAAAGAGAATCCTAATGTGATTTCTTTATAATGGGTGTGTTCCTTATCTTATCCTAGTGTCTAAACTCTTCTCCATGGCTGGACCCCCAAATAATATTCCTTTACGTGCTAAGGTGTATCTAGAGAGTGGGATAGGTTTAATAACTACCCTAACCCTAACGCGTACCCTAAACCTAACCCCTACCCTAACCCTAACATGTACCCTAATTCTATCCCGTACCCTAAACCGAGCCCTAACCCTAACACTAACCCTAACCCTAACCCTAACCCATACCCTACGCCGTACCCAAAGCCCTCCCCGAACCCGTACCCTAAGCCGTACCCTAAGCCGTACCCTAACCCTAGGCTACCCTTCACTGCTTCTGCCTCCAATAGATTTCCTAAGCACTAGTGTTTTAAGGAACAGCTTAAAAAGAGAATCCTAATGTGATTTCTTTATAATGGGTGTGTTCCTTATCTTATCCTAGTGTCTAAACTCTTCTCCATGGCTGGACCTCCAAATAATATTCCTTTACGTGCTAAGGGGTATCTAGAGATTGGGATAGGTTTAATAAATACCCTAACACTAACGCGTACCCTAACCCTAACCCCTACCCTAACCCTAACACGTACCCTAATCCTAACCAATACCCTAAGCAGAGGCCTAACCCTAACACTAACCCTAACCCTAACCCTAACCCATACCCTAAGCCGTACCCGAAGCCCTCCCCAAACCCGTACCCTAAGCCGTACCCTAAGCCGTACCCTAAGCCTAACCCTAACCCTAGGCTACCCTTGACTGCTTCTAACTCCAATAGATTTCCTAAGCACTAGTGTTTTAAGGAACAGCTTAAAAAGAGAATCTTAATGTGATTTCTTTATAATGTGTCTGTTCCTTATCTTATCCTAGTGTCTAAACTCTTCTCCATGGCTGGAACTCCAAATAATATTCCTTTACATGCTAAGCGGTATCTAGAGAGTGGGATAGGTTTAATAACTACCCTAACACTAACGCGTACCCTAACCCTAACCCCTACCCTAACACTAACACGTACCCTAATCCTAACCAATACCCTAAACCGAGCCCTAACCCTAACACTAACCCTAACCCTAACCCTAACCCATACCCTACGCCGTACCCGAAGCCCTCCCCGAACCCGTACCCTAAGCCGTACCCTAAGCCTAACCCCAAGCCTAACCCTAACCCTTGGTTACCCTTGACTGCTTCTGCCTCCAATAGCTTTCCTAAGCACTAGTGTTTTAAGGAACAGCTTAAAAAGAGAATCCTAATGTGATTTCTTTATAATGGGTGTGTTCCTTATCTTATCCTAGTGTCTAAACTCTTCTCCATGGCTGGACCCCCAAATAATATTCCTTTACGTGCTAAGGTGTATCTAGAGAGTGGGATAGGTTTAATAACTACCCTAACCCTAACGCGTACCCTAAACCTAACCCCTACCCTAACCCTAACATGTACCCTAATTCTATCCCGTACCCTAAACCGAGCCCTAACCCTAACACTAACACTAACCCTAACCCTAACCCATACCCTACGCCGTACCCAAAGCCCTCCCCGAACCCGTACCGTAAGCCATACCCTAAGCCGTACCCTAAGCCTAACCCTAACCCTAGGCTACCCTTGACTGCTTCTTCCTCCAATAGATTTCCTAAGCACTAGTGTTTTAAGGAACAGCTTAAAAAGAGAATCCTAATGTGATTTCTTTATAATGGGTGTGTTCCTTATCGTATCCTAGTGTCTAAACTCTTCTCCATGGCTGGACCCCCAAATAATATTCCTTTACGTGCTAAGGGGTATCTAGAGAGTGGGATAGGTTTAATAACTACCCTAACCCTAACGCGTACCCTAACCCTATCCCCTACCCTAACCCTAACACGTACCCTAATCCTAACCCGTACATTAAACCGAGCCCTAACCCTAACACTAACCCTAACCCTAACCCTAACCCATACCCTACGCCGTACCCGAAGCCCTCACCGAACCCGTACCCTAAGCCGTACCCTAAGCCTAACCCTAAGCCTAACCCTAACCCTAGGCTACCCTTGACTGCTTCTGCCTCCAATAGATTTCCTAAGCACTAGTGTTTTAAGGAACAGCTTAAAAAGAGAATCCTAATGTGATTTCTTTATAATGGGTGTGTTCCTTATCTTATCCTAGTGTCTAAACTCTTCTCCATGGCTGGACCTCCAAATAATATTCCTTTACGTGCTAAGGGGTATCTACAGAGTGGGATAGGTTTAATAACTAACCTAACACTAACGCGTACCCTAACCCTAACCCCTACCCTAACACTAACACGTACCCTAATCCTAACGAAAACCCTAAACCGAGCCCTAACCCTAACACTAACCCTAACCCTAACCCTAACCCATACCCTACGCCGTACCCAAAGCCCTCCCCGAACCCGTACCCTAAGCCGTACCCTAAGCCGTACCCTAACCCTAGGCTACCCTTCACTGCTTCTGCCTCCAATAGATTTCCTAAGCACTAGTGTTTTAAGGAACAGCTTAAAAAGAGAATCCTAATGTGATTTCTTTATAATGGGTGTGTTCCTTATCTTATCCTAGTGTCTAAACTCTTCTCCATGGCTGGACCTCCAAATAATATTCCTTTACGTGCTAAGGGGTATCTAGAGATTGGGATAGGTTTAATAAATACCCTAACACTAACGCGTACACTAACCCTAACCCCTACCCTAACCCTAACACGTACCCTAATCCTAACCAATACCCTAAGCCGAGCCCTAACCCTAACACTAACCCTAACCCTAACCCTAACCCATACCCTAAGCCGTACCCGAAGCCCTCCACAAACCCGTACCCTAAGCCGTACCCTAAGCCGTACCCTAAGCCTAACCCTAACCCTAGGATACCCTTGACTGCTTCTACCTCCAATAGATTTCCTAAGCACTAGTGTTTTAAGGAACAGCTTAAAAAGAGAATCTTAATGTGATTTCTTTATAATGTGTCTGTTCCTTATCTTATCCTAGTGTCTAAACTCTTCTCCATGGCTGGAACTCCAAATAATATTCCTTTACATGCTAAGCGGTATCTAGAGAGTGGGATAGGTTTAATAACTACCCTAACACTAACGCGTACCCTAACCCTAACCCCTACCCTAACACTAACACGTACCCTAATCCTAACCAATACCCTAAACCGAGCCCTAACCCTAACACTAACCCTAACCCTAACCCATACCCTACGCCGTACCCGAAGCCCTCCCCGAACCCGTACCCAAAGCCGTACCCTAAGCCTAACCCCAAGCCTAACCCTAACCCTTGGTTACCCTTGACTGCTTCTGCCTCCAATAGCTTTCCTAAGCACTAGTGTTTTAAGGAACAGCTTAAAAAGAGAATCCTAATGTGATTTCTTTATAATGGGTGTGTTCCTTATCTTATCCTAGTGTCTAAACTCTTCTCCATGGCTGGACCCCCAAATAATATTCCTTTACGTGCTAAGGGGTATCTAGAGAGTGGGATAGGTTTAATAACTACCCTAACCCTAACACGTACCCTAACCCTATCCCCTACCCTAACCCTAACACGTACCCTAATCCTAACCCGTACCCTAAACCGAGCCCTAACCCTAACACTAACCCTAACCCTAACCCATACCCTACGCCGTACCCGAAGCCCTCACCGAACCCGTACCCTAAGCCGTACCCTAAGCCTAACCGTAAGCCTAACCCTAACCCTAGACTACCCTTGACTGCTTCTGCCTCCAATAGATTTCCTAAGCACTAGTGTTTTAAGGAACAGCTTAAAAAGAGAATCCTAATGTGATTTCTTTATAATGGGTGTGTTCCTTATCTTATCCTAGTGTCTAAACTCTTCTCCATGCCTGGACCTCCAAATAATATTCCTTTACGTGCTAAGGGGTATCTACAGAGTGGGATAGGTTTAATAACTAACCTAACACTAACGCGTACCCTAACCCTAACCCCTACCCTAACCCTAACACGTACCCTAATCCTAACGAAAACCCTAAACCGAGCCCTAACCCTAACACTAACCCTAACCCTAACCCTAACCCATACCCTACGCCGTACCCGAACCCCTCCCCGAACCCGTACCCTAAGCCGTACCCTAAGCCTAACCCCAAGCCTAACCCTAACCCTAGGCTACCCTTGACTGCTTCTGCCTCCAATAGATTTCCTAAGCACTAGTGTTTTAAGGAACAACTTAAAAAGAGAATCCTAATGTGATTTCTTTATAATGGGTGTGTTCCTTATCTTATCCTAGTGTCTAAACTCTTCTCCATGGCTGCACCTCCAAATAATATTCCTTTACGTGCTAAGGGGTATCTAGAGAGTGGGATAGGTTTAATAACTACCCTAACACTAACGCGTACCCTAACCCTAACCCCTACCCTAACCCTAACACGTATCCTAATCCTAACCAATACCCTAAACCGAGTCCTAACCCTAACACTAACCCTAACCCTAACCCATACCCTACGCCGTACCCGAAGCCCTCCCCGAACCCGTACCCTAAGCCGTACCGTAAGCCGTACCCTAAGCCTAACCCTAACCCTACGCTACCCTTGACTGCTTCTGCCTCCAATAGATTTCCTAAGCACTAGTGTTTTAAGGAACAACTTAAAAAGAGAATCCTAATGTCATTTCTTTATAATGGGTGTGTTCCTTATCTTATCTTAGTGTCTAAACTCTTCTCCATGGCTGGACCTCCAAATAATATTCCTTTACGTGCTGAGGGGTATCTAGAGAGTGGGATAGGTTTAATAACTACCCTAACACTAACGCGTACCATAACCCTAACCCCTACCCTAACACTAACTCGTACCCTAATCCTAACCAATACCCTAAACCGAGCCCTAACCCTAACACTAACCCTAACCCTAACCCTAACCCATACCCTACGCTGTACCCGAAGCCCTCCCCGAACCAGTACCCTAAGCCGTACCCTAAGCCGTACCCTAAGCCTAACCCTAACCCTAGGCTACCCTTCACTGCTTCTGCCTCCAATAGATTTCCTAAGCACTAGTGTTTTAAGGAACAGCTTAAAAAGAGAATCCTAATGTGATTTCTTTATAATGGGTGTGTTCCTTATCTTATCCTAGTGTCTAAACTCTTCTCCATGGCTGGACCTCCAAATAATATTCCTTTACGTGCTAAGGGGTATCTAGAGATTGGGATAGGTTTAATAAATACCCTAACACTAACGCGTACCCTAACCCTAACCCCTACCCTAACCCTAACACGTACCCTAATCCTAACCAATACCCTAAGCCGAGCCCTAACCCTAACACTAACCCTAACCCTAACCCTAACCCATACCCTAAGCCGTACCCGAAGCCCTCCCCAAACCCGTACCCTAAGCCGTACCCTAAGCCGTACCCTAAGCCTAACCCTAACCCTAGGCTACCCTTGACTGCTTCTGCCTCCAATAGATTTCCTAAGCACTAGTGTTTTAAGGAACAGCTTAAAAAGAGAATCCTAATGTGATTTCTTTATAATGTGTCTGTTCCTTATCTTATCCTAGTGTCTAAACTCTTCTCCATGGCTGGAACTCCAAATAATATTCCTTTACGTGCTAAGCGGTATCTAGAGAGTGGGATAGGTTTAATAACTACCCTAACACTAACGCGTACCCTAACCCTAACCCCTACCCTAACACTAACAAGTACCCTAATCCTAACCAATACCCTAAACCGAGCCCTAACCCTAACACTAACCCTAACCCTAACCCTAACCCATACCCTACGCCGTACCCGAAGCCCTCCCCGAACCCGTACCCTAAGCCGTACCCTAAGCCTAACCCCAAGCCTAACCCTAACCCTTGTTTACCCTTCACTGCTTCTGCCTCCAATAGCTTTCCTAAGCACTAGTGTTTTAAGGAACAGCTTAAAAATAGAATCCTAATGTGATTTCTTTATAATGGGTGTGTTCCTTATCGTATCCTAGTGTCTAAACTCTTCTCCATGGCTGGACCCCCAAATAATATTCCTTTACGTGCTAAGGTGTATCTAGAGAGTGGGATAGGTTTAATAACTACCCTAACCCTAACGCGTACCCTAACCCTATCCCCTACCCTAACCCTAACACGTACCCTAATCCTAACCCGTACCCTAAACCGAGCCCTAACCCTAACACTAACCCTAACCCTAACCCATACCCTACGCCGTACCCGAAGCCCTCACCGAACCCGTACCCTAAGCCGTACCCTAAGCCGTACCCTAAGCCTAACCCTAACCCTAGGCTACCCTTAACTGCTTCTGCCTCCAATAGATTTCCTAAGCACTAGTGTTTTAAGGAACAACTTAAAAAGAGAATCCTAATGTCATTTCTTTATAATGGGTGTGTTCCTTATCTTATCCTAGTGTCTAAACTCTTCTCCATGGCTGGACCTCCAAATAATATTCCTTTACGTGCTGAGGGGTATCTAGAGAGTGGGATAGGTTTAATAACTACCCTAACACTAACGCGTACCCTAACCCTAACCCCTACCCTAACACTAACACGTACCCTAATCCTAACCAATACCCTAAACCGAGCCCTAACCCTAACACTAACCCTAACCCTAACCCTAACCCATACCCTACGCCGTACCCGAAGCCCTCCCCGAACCCGTACCCTAAGCCGTACCCTAAGCCTAACCCCAAGCCTAACCCTAACCCTTGGTTACCCTTGACTGCTTCTGCCTCCAATAGCTTTCCTAAGCACTAGTGTTTTAAGGAACAGCTTAAAAAGAGAATCCTAATGTGATTTCTTTATAATGGGTGTGTTCCTTATCTTATCCTAGTGTCTAAACTCTTCTCCATGGCTGGACCCCCAAATAATATTCCTTTACGTGCTAAGGTGTATCTAGAGAGTGGGATAGGTTTAATAACTACCCTAACCCTAACGCGTACCCTAAACCTAACCCCTACCCTAACCCTAACATGTACCCTAATTCTATCCCATACCCTAAACCGAGCCCTAACCCTAACACTAACCCTAACCCTAACCCTAACCCATACCCTACGCCGTACCCAAAGCCCTCCCCGAACCCGTACCGTAAGCCATACCCTAAGCCGTACCCTAAGCCTAACCCTAACCCTAGGCTACCCTTGACTGCTTCTTCCTCCAATAGATTTCCTAAGCACTAGTGTTTTAAGGAACAGCTTAAAAAGAGAATCCTAATGTGATTTCTTTATAATGGGTGTGTTCCTTATCGTATACTAGTGTCTAAACTCTTCTCCATGGCTGGACCCCCAAATAATATTCCTTTACGTGCTAAGGGGTATCTAGAGAGTGGGATAGGTTTAATAACTACCCTAACCCTAACGCGTACCCTAACCCTATCCCCTACCCTAACCCTAACACGTACCCTAATCCTAACCCGTACCCTAAACCGAGCCCTAACCCTAACACTAACCCTAACCCTAACCCTAACCCATACCCTACGCCGTACCCGAAGCCCTCACCGAACCCGTACCCTAAGCCGTACCCTAAGCCTAACCCTAAGCCTAACCCTAACCCTAGGCTACCCTTGACTGCTTCTGCCTCCAATAGATTTCCTAAGCACTAGTGTTTTAAGGAACAGCTTAAAAAGAGAATCCTAATGTGATTTCTTTATAATGGGTGTGTTCCTTATCTTATCCTAGTGTCTAAACTCTTCTCCATGGCTGGACCTCCAAATAATATTCCTTTACGTGCTAAGGGGTATCTACAGAGTGGGATAGGTTTAATAACTAACCTAACACTAACGCGTACCCTAACCCTAACCCCTACCCTAACACTAACACGTACCCTAATCCTAACGAAAACCCTAAACCGAGCCCTAACCCTAACACTAACCCTAACCCTAACCCTAACCCATACCCTACGCCGTACCCGAACCCCTCCCCGAACCCGTACCCTAAGCCGTACCCTAAGCCTAACCCCAAGCCTAACCCTAACCCTAGGCTACCCTTGACTGCTTCTGCCTCCAATAGATTTCCTAAGCACTAGTGTTTTAAGGAACAACTTAAAAAGAGAATCCTAATGTGATTTCTTTATAATGGGTGTGTTCCTTATCTTATCCTAGTGTCTAAACTCTTCTCCATGGCTGCACCTCCAAATAATATTCCTTTACGTGCTAAGGGGTATCTAGAGAGTGGGATAGGTTTAATAACTACCCTAACACTAACGCGTACCCTAACCCTAACCCCTACCCTAACCCTAACACGTACCCTAATCCTAACCAATACCCTAAGCCGAGCCCTAACCCTAACACTAACCCTAACTCTAACCCTAACCCATACCCTAAGCCATACCAGAAGCCCTCCCCAAACCCGTACCCTAAGCCGTACCCTAAGCCGTACCCTAAGCCTAACCCTAACCCTAGGCTACCCTTGACTGCTTCTGCCTCCAATAGATTTCCTAAGCACTAGTGTTTTAAGGAACAGCTTAAAAAGAGAATCCTAATGTGATTTCTTTATAATGTGTCTGTTCCTTATCTTATCCTAGTGTCTAAACTCTTCTCCATGGCTGGAACTCCAAATAATATTCCTTTACGTGCTAAGCGGTATCTAGAGAGTGGGATAGGTTTAATAACTACCCTAACACTAACTCGTACCCTAACCCTAACCCCTACCCTAACACTAACAAGTACCCTAATCCTAACCAATACCCTAAACCGAGCCCTAACCCTAACACTAACCCTAACCCTAACCCTAACCCATACCCTACGCCGTACCCGAAGCCCTCCCCGAACCCGTACCCTAAGCCGTACCCTAAGCCTAACCCCAAGCCTAACCCTAACCCTTGTTTACCCTTCACTGCTTCTGCCTCCAATAGCTTTCCTAAGCACTAGTGTTTTAAGGAACAGCTTAAAAAGAGAATCCTAATGTGATTTCTTTATAATGGGTGTGTTCCTTATCTTATCTTAGTGTCTAAACTCTTCTCCATGGCTGGACCCCCAAATAATATTCCTTTACGTGCTAAGGTGTATCTAGAGAGTGGGATAGGTTTAATAACTACCCTAACCCTAACGCGTACCCTAAACCTAACCCCTACCCTACCCCTAACATGTACCCTAATTCTATCCCGTACCCTAAACCGAGCCCTAACCCTAACACTAACCCTAACCCTAACCCATACCCTACGCCGTACACAAAGCCCTCCCCGAACCCGTACCCTAAGCCGTACCCTAAGCCGTACCCTAAGCCTAACCCTAACCCTAGGCTACCCTTGACTGCTTCTTCCTCCAATAGATTTCCTAAGCACTAGTGTTTTAAGGAACAGCTTAAAAATAGAATCCTAATGTGATTTCTTTATAATGGGTGTGTTCCTTATCGTATCCTAGTGTCTAAACTCTTCTCCATGGCTGGACCCCCAAATAATATTCCTTTATGTGCTAAGGGGTATCTAGAGAGTGGGATAGGTTTAATAACTACCCTAACCCTAACGCGTACCCTAACCCTATCCCCTACCCTATCCCTAACACGTACCCTAATCCTAACCCGTACCCTAAACCGAGCCCTAACCCTAACACTAACCCTAACCCTAACCCATACCCTACGCCGTACCCGAAGCCCTCACCGAACCCGTACCCTAAGCCGTACCCTAAGCCTAACCCTAAGCCTAACCCTAACCCTAGACTACCCTTGACTGCTTCTGCCTCCAATAGATTTCCTAAGCACTAGTGTTTTAAGGAACAGCTTAAAAAGAGAATCCTAATGTGATTTCTTTATAATGGGTGTGTTCCTTATCTTATCCTAGTGTCTAAACTCTTCTCCATGGCTGGACCTCCAAATAATATTCCTTTACGTGCTAAGGGGTATCTACAGAGTGGGATAGGTTTAATAACTAACCTAACACTAACGCGTACCCTAACCCTAACCCCTACCCTAACACTAACACGTACCCTAATCCTAACGAAAACCCTAAACCGAACCCTAACCCTAACACTAACCCTAACCCTAACCCTAACCCATACCCTACACCGTACCCGAACCCCTCCCCGAACCCGTACCCTAAGCCGTACCCTAAGCCTAACCCCAAGCCTAACCCTAACCCTAGGCTACCCTTGACTGCTTCTGCCTCCAATAGATTTCCTAAGCACTAGTGTTTTAAGGAACAACTTAAAAAGAGAATCCTAATGTGATTTCTTTATAATGGGTGTGTTCCTTATCTTATCCTAGTGTCTAAACTCTTCTCCATGGCTGCACCTCCAAATAATATTCCTTTACGTGCTAAGGGGTATCTAGAGAGTGGGATAGGTTTAATAACTACCCTAACACTAACGCGTACCCTAACCCTAACCCCTACCCTAACCCTAACACGTATCCTAATCCTAACCAATACCCTAAACCGAGCCCTAATCCTAACACTAACCCTAACCCTAACCCATACCCTACGCCGTACCCGAAGCCCTCCCCGAACCCGTACCCTAAGCCGTACCCTAAGCCGTACCCTAAGCCTAACCCTAACCCTAGGCTACCCTTGACTGCTTCTGCCTCCAATAGATTTCCTAAGCACTAGTGTTTTAAGGAACAACTTAAAAAGAGAATCCTAATGTCATTTCTTTATAATGGGTGTGTTCCTTATCTTATCCTAGTGTCTAAATTCTTCTCCATGGCTGGACCTCCAAATAATATTCCTTTACGTGCTAAGGGGTATCTAGAGAGTGGGATAGGTTTAATAACTACCCTAACACTAACGCGTACCCTAACCCTAACCCCTACCCTAACCCTAACACGTACCCTAATCCTAACCAATACCCTAAGCCGAGCCCTAACCCTAACACTAACCCTAACCCTAACCCTAACCCATACCCTAAGCCGTACCCGAAGCCCTCCCCAAACCCGTACCCTAAGCCGTACCCTAAGCCTAACCCTAACCCTAGGCTACCCTTGACTGCTTCTGCCTCCAATAGATTTCCTAAGCACTAGTGTTTTAAGGAACAGCTTAAAAAGAGAATCCTAATGTGATTTCTTTATAATGTGTCTGTTCCTTATCTTATCCTAGTGTCTAAACTCTTCTCCATGGCTGGAACTCCAAATAATATTCCTTTACGTGCTAAGCGGTATCTAGAGAGTGGGATAGGTTTAATAACTACCCTAACACTAACTCGTACCCTAACCCTAACCCCTACCCTAACACTAACAAGTACCCTAATCCTAACCAATACCCTAAACCGAGCCCTAACCCTAACACTAACCCTAACCCTAACCCTAACCCATACCCTACGCCGTACCCGAAGCCCTCCCCGAACCCGTACCCTAAGCCGTACCCTAAGCCTAACCCCAAGCCTAACCCTAACCCTTGTTTACCCTTCACTGCTTCTGCCTCCAATAGCTTTCCTAAGCACTAGTGTTTTAAGGAACAGCTTAAAAAGAGAATCCTAATGTGATTTCTTTATAATGGGTTTGTTCCTTATCTTATCCTAGTGTCTAAACTCTTCTCCATGGCTGGACCCCCAAATAATATTCCTTTACGTGCTAAGGTGTATCTAGAGAGTGGGATAGGTTTAATAACTACCCTAACCCTAACGCGTACCCTAAACCTAACCCCTACCCTACCCCTAACATGTACCCTAATTCTATCCCGTACCCTAAACCGAGCCCTAACCCTAACACTAACCCTAACCCTAACCCATACCCTACGCCGTACACAAAGCCCTCCCCGAACCCGTACCCTAAGCCGTACCCTAAGCCGTACCCTAAGCCTAACCCTAACCCTAGGCTACCCTTGACTGCTTCTTCCTCCAATAGATTTCCTAAGCACTAGTGTTTTAAGGAACAGCTTAAAAATAGAATCCTAATGTGATTTCTTTATAATGGGTGTGTTCCTTATCGTATCCTAGTGTCTAAACTCTTCTCCATGGCTGGACCCCCAAATAATATTCCTTTACGTGCTAAGGGGTATCTAGAGAGTGGGATAGGTTTAATAACTACCCTAACCCTAACGCGTACCCTAACCCTATCCCCTACCCTAACCCTAACACGTACCCTAATCCTAACCCGTACCCTAAACCGAGCCCTAACCCTAACACTAACCCTAACCCTAACCCATACCCTACGCCGTACCCGAAGCCCTCACCGAACCCGTACCCTAAGCCGTACCCTAAGCCTAACCCTAAGCCTAACCCTAACCCTAGACTACCCTTGACTGCTTCTGCCTCCAATAGATTTCCTAAGCACTAGTGTTTTAAGAAACAGCTTAAAAAGAGAATCCTAATGTGATTTCTTTATAATGGGTGTGTTCCTTATCTTATCCTAGTGTCTAAACTCTTCTCCATGGCTGGACCTCCAAATAATATTCCTTTACGTGCTAAGGGGTATCTACAGAGTGGGATAGGTTTAATAACTAACCTAACACTAACGCGTACCCTAACCCTAACCCCTACCCTAACACTAACACGTACCCTAATCCTAACGAAAACCCTAAACCGAGCCCTAACCCTAACACTAACCCTAACCCTAACCCTAACCCATACCCTACGCCGTACCCGAACCCCTCCCCGAACCCGTACCCTAAGCCGTACCCTAAGCCTAACCCCAAGCCTAACCCTAACCCTAGGCTACCCTTGACTGCTTCTGCCTCCAATATATTTCCTAAGCACTAGTGTTTTAAGGAACAACTTAAAAAGAGAATCCTAATGTGATTTCTTTATAATGGGTGTGTTCCTTATCTTATCCTAGTGTCTAAACTCTTCTCCATGGCTGCACCTCCAAATAATATTCCTTTACGTGCTAAGGGGTATCTAGAGAGTGGGATAGGCTTAATAACTACCCTAACACTAACGCGTACCCTAACCCTAACCCCTACCCTAACCCTAACACGTATCCTAATCCTAACCAATACCCTAAACCGAGCCCTAATCCTAACACTAACCCTAACCCTAACCCATACCCTACGCCGTACCCGAAGCCCTCCCCGAACCCGTACCCTAAGCCGTACCCTAAGCCGTACCCTAAGCCTAACCCTAACCCTAGGCTACCCTTGACTGCTTCTGCCTCCAATAGATTTCCTAAGCACTAGTGTTTTAAGGAACAACTTAAAAAGAGAATCCTAATGTCATTTCTTTATAATGGGTGTGTTCCTTATCTTATCCTAGTGTCTAAACTCTTCTCCATGGCTGGACCTCCAAATAATATTCCTTTACGTGCTGAGGGGTATCTAGAGAGTGGGATAGGTTTAATAACTACCCTAACACTAACGCGTACCATAACCCTAACCCCTACCCTAACACTAACTCGTACCCTAATCCTAACCAATACCCTAAACCGAGCCCTAACCCTAACACTAACCCTAACCCTAACCCTAACCCATACCCTACGCCGTACCCGAAGCCCTCCCCGAACCAGTACCCTAAGCCGTACCCTAAGCCGTACCCTAAGCCTAACCCTAACCCTAGGACACCCTTCACTGCTTCTGCCTCCAATAGATTTCCTAAGCACTAGTGTTTTAAGGAACAGCTTAAAAAGAGAATCCTAATGTGATTTCTTTATAATGGGTGTGTTCCTTATCTTATCCTAGTGTCTAAACTCTTCTCCATGGCTGGACCTCCAAATAATATTCCTTTACGTGCTAAGGGGTATCTAGAGATTGGGATAGGTTTAATAAATACCCTAACACTAACGCGTACCCTAACCCTAACCCCTACCCTAACCCTAACACGTACCCTAATCCTAACCAATACCCTAAGCCGAGCCCTAACCCTAACACTAACCCTAACCCTAACCCTAACCCATACCCTAAGCCGTACCCGAAGCCCTCCCCAAACCCGTACCCTAAGCCGTACCCTAAGCCTAACCCTAACCCTAGGCTACCCTTGACTGCTTCTGCCTCCAATAGATTTCCTAAGCACTAGTGTTTTAAGGAACAGCTTAAAAAGAGAATCCTAATGTGATTTCTTTATAATGTGTCTGTTCCTTATCTTATCCTAGTGTCTAAACTCTTCTCCATGGCTGGAACTCCAAATAATATTCCTTTACGTGCTAAGCGGTATCTAGAGAGTGGGATAGGTTTAATAACTACCCTAACACTAACGCGTACCCTAACCCTAACCCCTACCCTAACACTAACAAGTACCCTAATCCTAACCAATATCCTAAACCGAGCCCTAACCCTAACACTAACCCTAACCCTAACCCTAACCCATACCCTACGCCGTACCCGAAGCCCTCCCCGAACCCGTACCCTAAGCCGTACCCTAAGCCTAACCCCAAGCCTAACCCTAACCCTTGTTTACCCTTCACTGCTTCTGCCTCCAATAGCTTTCCTAAGCACTAGTGTTTTAAGGAACAGCTTAAAAAGAGAATCCTAATGTGATTTCTTTATAATGGGTGTGTTCCTTATCTTATCCTAGTGTCTAAACTCTTCTCCATGGCTGGACCCCCAAATAATATTTCTTTACGTGCTAAGGTGTATCTAGAGAGTGGAATAGGTTTAATAACTACCCTAACCCTAACGCGTACCCTAAACCTAACCCCTACCCTACCCCTAACATATACCCTAATTCTATCCCGTACCCTAAACCGAGCCCTAACCCTAACACTAACCCTAACCCTAACCCATACCCTACGCCGTACCCAAAGCCCTCCCCGAACCCGTACCCTAAGCCGTACCCTAAGCCGTACCCTAAGCCTAACCCTAACCCTAGGCTACCCTTGACTGCTTCTTCCTCCAATAGATTTCCTAAGCACTAGTGTTTTAAGGAACAGCTTAAAAATAGAATCCTAATGTGATTCCTTTATAATGGGTGTGTTCCTTATCGTATCCTAGTGTCTAAACTCTTCTCCATGGCTGGACCCACAAATAATATTCCTTTACGTGCTAAGAGGTATCTAGAGAGTGGGATAGGTTTAATAACTACCCTAACCCTAACGCGTACCCTAACCCTATCCCCTACCCTAACCCTAACACGTACCCTAATCCTAACCCGTACCCTAAACCGACCCCTAACCCTAACACTAACCCTAACCCTAACCCTAACCCATACCCTACGCCGTACCCGAAGCCCTCACCGAACCCGTACCCTAAGCCGTACCCTAAGCCTAACCCTAAGCCTAACCCTAACCCTAGGCTACCCTTGACTGCTTCTGCCTCCAATAGATTTCCTAAGCACTAGTGTTTTAAGGAACAGCTTAAAAAGAGAATCCTAATGTGATTTCTTTATAATGGGTGTGTTCCTTATCTTATCCTAGTGTCTAAACTCTTCTCCATGGCTGCACCTCCAAATAATATTCCTTTAAGTGCTAAGGGGTATCTAGAGAGTGGGATAGGTTTAATAACTACCCTAACACTAACGCGTACCCTAACCCTAACCCCTACCCTAACCCTAACACGTATCCTAATCCTAACCAATACCCTAAACCGAGCCCTAATCCTAACACTAACCCTAACCCTAACCCATACCCTACGCCGTACCCGAAGCCCTCCCCGAACCCGTACCCTAAGCCGTACCCTAAGCCGTACCCTAAGCCTAACCCTAACCCTAGGCTACCCTTGACTGCTTCTGCCTCCAATAGATTTCCTAAGCACTAGTGTTTTAAGGAACAACTTAAAAAGAGAATCCTAATGTCATTTCTTTATAATGGGTGTGTTCCTTATCTTATCCTAGTGTCTAAACTCTTCTCCATGGCTGGACCTCCAAATAATATTCCTTTACGTGCTGAGGGGTATCTAGAGAGTGGGATAGGTTTAATAACTACCCTAACACTAACGCGTACCATAACCCTAACCCCTACCCTAACACTAACTCGTACCCTAATCCTAACCAATACCCTAAACCGAGCCCTAACCCTAACACTAACCCTAACCCTAACCCTAACCCATACCCTACGCCGTACCCGAAGCCCTCCCCGAACCAGTACCCTAAGCCGTACCCTAAGCCGTACCCTAAGCCTAACCCTAACCCTAGGACACCCTTCACTGCTTCTGCCTCCAATAGATTTCCTAAGCACTAGTGTTTTAAGGAACAGCTTAAAAAGAGAATCCTAATGTGATTTCTTTATAATGGGTGTGTTCCTTATCTTATCCTAGTGTCTAAACTCTTCTCCATGGCTGGACCTCCAAATAATATTCCTTTACGTGCTAAGGGGTATCTAGAGATTGGGATAGGTTTAATAAATACCCTAACACTAACGCGTACCCTAACCCTAACCCCTACCCTAACCCTAACACGTACCCTAATCCTAACCAATACCCTAAGCCGAGCCCTAACCCTAACACTAACCCTAACCCTAACCCTAACCCATACCCTAAGCCGTACCCGAAGCCCTCCCCAAACCCGTACCCTAAGCCGTACCCTAAGCCTAACCCTAACCCTAGGCTACCCTTGACTGCTTCTGCCTCCAATAGATTTCCTAAGCACTAGTGTTTTAAGGAACAGCTTAAAAAGAGAATCCTAATGTGATTTCTTTATAATGTGTCTGTTCCTTATCTTATCCTAGTGTCTAAACTCTTCTCCATGGCTGGAACTCCAAATAATATTCCTTTACGTGCTAAGCGGTATCTAGAGAGTGGGATAGGTTTAATAACTACCCTAACACTAACTCGTACCCTAACCCTAACCCCTACCCTAACACTAACAAGTACCCTAATCCTAACCAATACCCTAAACCGAGCCCTAACCCTAACACTAACCCTAACCCTAACCCTAACCCATACCCTACGCCGTACCCGAAGCCCTCCCCGAACCCGTACCCTAAGCCGTACCCTAAGCCTAACCCCAAGCCTAACCCTAACCCTTGTTTACCCTTCACTGCTTCTGCCTCCAATAGCTTTCCTAAGCACTAGTGTTTTAAGGAACAGCTTAAAAAGAGAATCCTAATGTGATTTCTTTATAATGGGTGTGTTCCTTATCTTATCCTAGTGTCTAAACTCTTCTCCATGGCTGGACCCCCAAATAATATTCCTTTACGTGCTAAGGTGTATCTAGAGAGTGGGATAGGTTTAATAACTACCCTAACCCTAACGCGTACCCTAAACCTAACCCCTACCCTACCCCTAACATGTACCCTAATTCTATCCCGTACCCTAAACCGAGCCCTAACCCTAACACTAACCCTAACCCTAACCCATACCCTACGCCGTACACAAAGCCCTCCCCGAACCCGTACCCTAAGCCGTACCCTAAGCCGTACCCTAAGCCTAACCCTAACCCTAGGCTACCCTTGACTGCTTCTTCCTCCAATAGATTTCCTAAGCACTAGTGTTTTAAGGAACAGCTTAAAAATAGAATCCTAATGTGATTTCTTTATAATGGGTGTGTTCCTTATCGTATCCTAGTGTCTAAACTCTTCTCCATGGCTGGACCCCCAAATAATATTCCTTTACGTGCTAAGGGGTATCTAGAGAGTGGGATAGGTTTAATAACTACCCTAACCCTAACGCGTACCCTAACCCTATCCCCTACCCTAACCCTAACACGTACCCTAATCCTAACCCGTACCCTAAACCGAGCCCTAACCCTAACACTAACCCTAACCCTAACCCATACCCTACGCCGTACCCGAAGCCCTCACCGAACCCGTACCCTAAGCCGTACCCTAAGCCTAACCCTAAGCCTAACCCTAACCCTAGACTACCCTTGACTGCTTCTGCCTCCAATAGATTTCCTAAGCACTAGTGTTTTAAGGAACAGCTTAAAAAGAGAATCCTAATGTGATTTCTTTATAATGGGCGTGTTCCTTATCTTATCCTAGTGTCTAAACTCTTCTCCATGGCTGGACCTCCAAATAATATTCCTTTACGTGCTAAGGGGTATCTACAGAGTGGGATAGGTTTAATAACTAACCTAACACTAACGCGTACCCTAACCCTAACCCCTACCCTAACACTATCACGTACCCTAATCCTAACGAAAACCCTAAACCGAGCCCTAACCCTAACACTAACCCTAACCCTAACCCTAACCCATACCCTACGCCGTACCCGAACCCCTCCCCGAACCCGTACCCTAAGCCGTACCCTAAGCCTAACCCCAAGCCTAACCCTAACCCTAGGCTACCCTTGACTGCTTCTGCCTCCAATAGATTTCCTAAGCACTAGTGTTTTAAGGAACAACTTAAAAAGAGAATCCTAATGTGATTTCTTTATAATGGGTGTGTTCCTTATCTTATCCTAGTGTCTAAACTCTTCTCCATGGCTGCACCTCCAAATAATATTCCTTTACGTGCTAAGGGGTATCTAGAGAGTGGGATAGGTTTAATAACTACCCTAACACTAACGCGTACCCTAACCCTAACCCCTACCCTAACCCTAACACGTATCCTAATCCTAACCAATACCCTAAACCGAGCCCTAATCCTAACACTAACCCTAACCCTAACCCATACCCTACGCCGTACCCGAAGCCCTCCCCGAACCCGTACCCTAAGCCGTACCCTAAGCCGTACCCTAAGCCTAACCCTAACCCTAGGCTACCCTTGACTGCTTCTGCCTCCAATAGATTTCCTAAGCACTAGTGTTTTAAGGAACAACTTAAAAAGAGAATCCTAATGTCATTTCTTTATAATGGGTGTGTTACTTATCTTATCCTAGTGTCTAAACTCTTCTCCATGGCTGGACCTCCAAATAATATTCCTTTACGTGCTGAGGGGTATCTAGAGAGTGGGATAGGTTTAATAACTACCCTAACACTAACGCGTACCATAACCCTAACCCCTACCCTAACACTAACTCGTACCCTAATCCTAACCAATACCCTAAACCGAGCCCTAACCCTAACACTAACCCTAACCCTAACCCTAACCCATACCCTACGCCGTACCCGAAGCCCTCCCCGAACCAGTACCCTAAGCCGTACCCTAAGCCGTACCCTAAGCCTAACCCTAACCCTAGGACACCCTTCACTGCTTCTGCCTCCAATAGATTTCCTAAGCACTAGTGTTTTAAGGAACAGCTTAAAAAGAGAATCCTAATGTGATTTCTTTATAATGGGTGTGTTCCTTATCTTATCCTAGTGTCTAAACTCTTCTCCATGGCTGGACCTCCAAATAATATTCCTTTACGTGCTAAGGGGTATCTAGAGATTGGGATAGGTTTAATAAATACCCTAACACTAACGCGTACCCTAACCCTAACCCCTACCCTAACCCTAACACGTACCCTAATCCTAACCAATACCCTAAGCCGAGCCCTAACCCTAACACTAACCCTAACCCTAACCCTAACCCATACCCTAAGCCGTACCCGAAGCCCTCCCCAAACCCGTACCCTAAGCCGTACCCTAAGCCTAACCCTAACCCTAGGCTACCCTTGACTGCTTCTGCCTCCAATAGATTTCCTAAGCACTAGTGTTTTAAGGAACAGCTTAAAAAGAGAATCCTAATGTGATTTCTTTATAATGTGTCTGTTCCTTATCTTATCCTAGTGTCTAAACTCTTCTCCATGGCTGGAACTCCAAATAATATTCCTTTACGTGCTAAGCGGTATCTAGAGAGTGGGATAGGTTTAATAACTACCCTAACACTAACGCGTACCCTAACCCTAACCCCTACCCTAACACTAACAAGTACCCTAATCCTAACCAATATCCTAAACCGAGCCCTAACCCTAACACTAACCCTAACCCTAACCCTAACCCATACCCTACGCCGTACCCGAAGCCCTCCCCGAACCCGTACCCTAAGCCGTACCCTAAGCCTAACCCCAAGCCTAACCCTAACCCTTGTTTACCCTTCACTGCTTCTGCCTCCAATAGCTTTCCTAAGCACTAGTGTTTTAAGGAACAGCTTAAAAAGAGAATCCTAATGTGATTTCTTTATAATGGGTGTGTTCCTTATCTTATCCTAGTGTCTAAACTCTTCTCCATGGCTGGACCCCCAAATAATATTTCTTTACGTGCTAAGGTGTATCTAGAGAGTGGGATAGGTTTAATAACTACCCTAACCCTAACGCGTACCCTAAACCTAACCCCTACCCTACCCCTAACATGTACCCTAATTCTATCCCGTACCCTAAACCGAGCCCTAACCCTAACACTAACCCTAACCCTAACCCATACCCTACGCCGTACCCAAAGCCCTCCCCGAACCCGTACCCTAAGCCGTACCCTAAGCCGTACCCTAAGCCTAACCCTAACCCTAGGCTACCCTTGACTGCTTCTTCCTCCAATAGATTTCCTAAGCACTAGTGTTTTAAGGAACAGCTTAAAAATAGAATCCTAATGTGATTTCTTTATAATGGGTGTGTTCCTTATCGTATCCTAGTGTCTAAACTCTTCTCCATGGCTGGACCCACAAATAATATTCCTTTACGTGCTAAGAGGTATCTAGAGAGTGGGATAGGTTTAATAACTACCCTAACCCTAACGCGTACCCTAACCCTATCCCCTACCCTAACCCTAACACGTACCCTAATCCTAACCCGTACCCTAAACCGACCCCTAACCCTAACACTAACCCTAACCCTAACCCTAACCCATACCCTACGCCGTACCCGAAGCCCTCACCGAACCCGTACCCTAAGCCGTACCCTAAGCCTAACCCTAAGCCTAACCCTAACCCTAGGCTACCCTTGACTGCTTCTGCCTCCAATAGATTTCCTAAGCACTAGTGTTTTAAGGAACAGCTTAAAAAGAGAATCCTAATGTGATTTCTTTATAATGGGTGTGTTCCTTATCTTATCCTAGTGTCTAAACTCTTCTCCATGGCTGGACCTCCAAATAATATTCCTTTACGTGCTAAGGGGTATCTACAGAGTGGGATAGGTTTAATAACTAACCTAACACTAACGCGTACCCTAACCCTAACCCCTACCCTAACACTAACACGTACCCTAATCCTAACCAAAACCCTAAACCGAGCCCTAACCCTAACACTAACCCTAACCCTAACCCTAACCCATACCCTACGCCGTACCCGAAGCCCTCCCCGAACCCGTACCCTAAGCCGTACCCTAAGCCTAACCCCAAGCCTAACCCTAACCCTTGGTTACCCTTGACTGCTTCTGCCTCCAATAGCTTTCCTAAGCACTAGTGTTTTAAGGAACAGCTTAAAAAGAGAATCCTAATGTGATTTCTTTATAATGGGTGTGTTCCTTATCTTATCCTAGTGTCTAAACTCTTCTCCATGGCTGGACCCCCAAATAGTATTCCTTTACGTGCTAAGGTGTATCTAGAGAGTGGGATAGGTTTAATAACTATCCTAACCCTAACGCGTACCCTAAACCTAACCCCTACCCTAACCCTAACATGTACCCTAATTCTATCCCGTACCCTAAACCGAGCCCTAACCCTAACACTAACCCTAACCCTAACCCTAACCCATACCCTACGCCGTACCCAAAGCCCTCCCCGAACCCGTACCGTAAGCCGTACCCTAAGCCTTACCCTAAGCCTAACCCTAACCCTAGGCTACCCTTGACTGCTTCTTCCTCCAATAGATTTCCTAAGCACTAGTGTTTTAAGGAACAGCTTAAAAAGAGAATCCTAATGTGATTTCTTTATAATGGGTGTGTTCCTTATCTTATCCTAGTGTGTAAACTCTTCTCCATGGCTGGACCCCCAAATAATATTCCTTTACGTGCTAAGGGGTATCTAGAGAGTGGGATAGGTTTAATAACTACCCTAACCCTAACGCGTACCCTAACCCTATCCCCTACCCTAACCCTAACACGTACCCTAATCCTAACCCGTACCCTAAACCGAGCCCTAACCCTAACACTAACCCTAACCCTAACCCTAACCCATACCCTATGCCGTACCCGAAGCCCTCACCGAACCCGTACCCTAAGCCGTACCCTAAGCCTAACCCTAAGCCTAACCCTAACCCTAGGCTACCCTTGACTGCTTCTGCCTTCAATAGATTTCCTAAGCACTAGTGTTTTAAGGAACAGCTTAAAAAGAGAATCCTAATGTGATTTCTTTATAATGGGTGTGTTCCTTATCTTATCCTAGTGTCTAAACTCTTCTCCATGGCTGGACCCCCAAATAATATTCCTTTACGTGCTAAGGGGTATCTAGAGAGTGGGATAGGTTTAATAACTACCCTAACCCTAACGCGTACCCTAACCCTATCCCCTACCCTAACCCTAACACGTACCCTAATCCTAACCCGTACCCTAAACCGAGCCCTAACCCTAACACTAACCCTAACCCTAACCCATACCCTACGCCGTACCCAAAGCCCTCACCGAACCCGTACCCTAAGCCGTACCCTAAGCCTAACCCTAAGCCTAACCCTAACCCTAGGCTACCCTTGACTGCTTCTGCCTCCAATAGATTTCCTAAGCACTAGTGTTTTAAGGAACAGCTTAAAAAGAGAATCCTAATGTGATTTCTTTATAATGGGTGTGTTCCTTATCTTATCCTAGTGTCTAAACTCTTCTCCATGGCTGGACCCCCAAATAATATTCCTTTACGTGCTGAGGGGTATCTAGAGAGTGGGATAGGTTTAATAAATACCCTAACCCTAACGCGTACCCTAACCCTAACCCCTACCCTAACCCTAACACGGACCCTAATCCTAACCAATACCCTAAGCCGAGCCCTAACCCTAACACTAACCCTAACCCTAACCCTAACCCATACCCTAAGCCTTACCCGAAGCCCTCCCCAAACCCGTACCCTAAGCCGTACCCTAAGCCGTACCCTAAGCCTAACCCTAACCCTAGGCTACCCTTGACTGCTTCTGCCTCCAATACATTTCCTAAGCACTAGTGTTTTAAGGAACAGCTTAAAAAGAGAATCCTAATGTGATTTCTTTATAATGTGTCTGTTCCTTATCTTATCCTAGTGTCTAAACTCTTCTCCATGGCTGGAACTCCAAATAATATTCCTTTACATTCTAAGCGGTATCTAGAGAGTGGGATAGGTTTAATAACTACCCTAACACTAACGCGTACCCTAACCCTAACCCCTACCCTAACACTAACACGTACCCTAATCCTAACCAATACCCTAAACCGAGCCCTAACCCTAACACTAACCCTAACCCTAACCCTAACCCATACCCTACGCCGTACCCGAAGCCCTCCCCGAACCCGTACCCTAAGCCGTACCCTAAGCCTAACCCCAAGCCTAACCCTAACCCTTGGTTACCCTTGACTGCTTCTGCCTCCAATAGCTTTCCTAAGCACTAGTGTTTTAAGGAACAGCTTAAAAAGAGAATCCTAATGTGATTTCTTTATAATGGGTGTGTTCCTTATCTTATCCTAGTGTCTAAACTCTTCTCCATGGCTGGACCCCCAAATAGTATTCCTTTACGTGCTAAGGTGTATCTAGAGAGTGGGATAGGTTTAATAACTATCCTAACCCTAACGCGTACCCTAAACCTAACCCCTACCCTAACCCTAACATGTACCCTAATTCTATCCCGTACCCTAAACCGAGCCCTAACCCTAACACTAACCCTAACCCTAACCCTAACCCATACCCTACGCCGTACCCAAAGCCCTCCCCGAACCCGTACCGTAAGCCGTACCCTAAGCCTTACCCTAAGCCTAACCCTAACCCTAGGCTACCCTTGACTGCTTCTTCCTCCAATAGATTTCCTAAGCACTAGTGTTTTAAGGAACAGCTTAAAAAGAGAATCCTAATGTGATTTCTTTATAATGGGTGTGTTCCTTATCTTATCCTAGTGTGTAAACTCTTCTCCATGGCTGGACCCCCAAATAATATTCCTTTACGTGCTAAGGGGTATCTAGAGAGTGGGATAGGTTTAATAACTACCCTAACCCTAACGCGTACCCTAACCCTATCCCCTACCCTAACCCTAACACGTACCCTAATCCTAACCCGTACCCTAAACCGAGCCCTAACCCTAACACTAACCCTAACCCTAACCCTAACCCATACCCTACGCCGTACCCGAAGCCCTCACCGAACCCGTACCCTAAGCCGTACCCTAAGCCTAACCCTAAGCCTAACCCTAACCCTAGGCTACCCTTGACTGCTTCTGCCTTCAATAGATTTCCTAAGCACTAGTGTTTTAAGGAACAGCTTAAAAAGAGAATCCTAATGTGATTTCTTTATAATGGGTGTGTTCCTTATCTTATCCTAGTGTCTAAACTCTTCTCCATGGCTGGACCCCCAAATAATATTCCTTTACGTGCTAAGGGGTATCTAGAGAGTGGGATAGGTTTAATAACTACCCTAACCCTAACGCGTACCCTAACCCTATCCCCTACCCTAACCCTAACACGTACCCTAATCCTAACCCGTACCCTAAACCGAGCCCTAACCCTAACACTAACCCTAACCCTAACCCATACCCTACGCCGTACCCAAAGCCCTCACCGAACCCGTACCCTAAGCCGTACCCTAAGCCTAACCCTAAGCCTAACCCTAACCCTAGGCTACCCTTGACTGCTTCTGCCTCCAATAGATTTCCTAAGCACTAGTGTTTTAAGGAACAGCTTAAAAAGAGAATCCTAATGTGATTTCTTTATAATGGGTGTGTTCCTTATCTTATCCTAGTGTCTAAACTCTTCTCCATGGCTGGACCCCCAAATAATATTCCTTTACGTGCTGAGGGGTATCTAGAGAGTGGGATAGGTTTAATAAATACCCTAACCCTAACGCGTACCCTAACCCTAACCCCTACCCTAACCCTAACACGGACCCTAATCCTAACCAATACCCTAAGCCGAGCCCTAACCCTAACACTAACCCTAACCCTAACCCTAACCCATACCCTAAGCCTTACCCGAAGCCCTCCCCAAACCCGTACCCTAAGCCGTACCCTAAGCCGTACCCTAAGCCTAACCCTAACCCTAGGCTACCCTTGACTGCTTCTGCCTCCAATACATTTCCTAAGCACTAGTGTTTTAAGGAACAGCTTAAAAAGAGAATCCTAATGTGATTTCTTTATAATGTGTCTGTTCCTTATCTTATCCTAGTGTCTAAACTCTTCTCCATGGCTGGAACTCCAAATAATATTCCTTTACATTCTAAGCGGTATCTAGAGAGTGGGATAGGTTTAATAACTACCCTAACACTAACGCGTACCCTAACCCTAACCCCTACCCTAACACTAACACGTACCCTAATCCTAACCAATACCCTAAACCGAGCCCTAACCCTAACACTAACCCTAACCCTAACCCTAACCCATACCCTACGCCGTACCCGAAGCCCTCCCCGAACCCGTACCCTAAGCCGTACCCTAAGCCTAACCCCAAGCCTAACCCTAACCCTTGGTTACCCTTGACTGCTTCTGCCTCCAATAGCTTTCCTAAGCACTAGTGTTTTAAGGAACAGCTTAAAAAGAGAATCCTAATGTGATTTCTTTATAATGGGTGTGTTCCTTATCTTATCCTAGTGTCTAAACTCTTCTCCATGGCTGGACCCCCAAATAGTATTCCTTTACGTGCTAAGGTGTATCTAGAGAGTGGGATAGGTTTAATAACTATCCTAACCCTAACGCGTACCCTAAACCTAACCCCTACCCTAACCCTAACATGTACCCTAATTCTATCCCGTACCCTAAACCGAGCCCTAACCCTAACACTAACCCTAACCCTAACCCTAACCCATACCCTACGCCGTACCCAAAGCCCTCCCCGAACCCGTACCGTAAGCCGTACCCTAAGCCTTACCCTAAGCCTAACCCTAACCCTAGGCTACCCTTGACTGCTTCTTCCTCCAATAGATTTCCTAAGCACTAGTGTTTTAAGGAACAGCTTAAAAAGAGAATCCTAATGTGATTTCTTTATAATGGGTGTGTTCCTTATCTTATCCTAGTGTGTAAACTCTTCTCCATGGCTGGACCCCCAAATAATATTCCTTTACGTGCTAAGGGGTATCTAGAGAGTGGGATAGGTTTAATAACTACCCTAACCCTAACGCGTACCCTAACCCTATCCCCTACCCTAACCCTAACACGTACCCTAATCCTAACCCGTACCCTAAACCGAGCCCTAACCCTAACACTAACCCTAACCCTAACCCTAACCCATACCCTACGCCGTACCCGAAGCCCTCACCGAACCCGTACCCTAAGCCGTACCCTAAGCCTAACCCTAAGCCTAACCCTAACCCTAGGCTACCCTTGACTGCTTCTGCCTTCAATAGATTTCCTAAGCACTAGTGTTTTAAGGAACAGCTTAAAAAGAGAATCCTAATGTGATTTCTTTATAATGGGTGTGTTCCTTATCTTATCCTAGTGTCTAAACTCTTCTCCATGGCTGGACCCCCAAATAATATTCCTTTACGTGCTAAGGGGTATCTAGAGAGTGGGATAGGTTTAATAACTACCCTAACCCTAACGCGTACCCTAACCCTATCCCCTACCCTAACCCTAACACGTACCCTAATCCTAACCCGTACCCTAAACCGAGCCCTAACCCTAACACTAACCCTAACCCTAACCCATACCCTACGCCGTACCCAAAGCCCTCACCGAACCCGTACCCTAAGCCGTACCCTAAGCCTAACCCTAAGCCTAACCCTAACCCTAGGCTACCCTTGACTGCTTCTGCCTCCAATAGATTTCCTAAGCACTAGTGTTTTAAGGAACAGCTTAAAAAGAGAATCCTAATGTGATTTCTTTATAATGGGTGTGTTCCTTATCTTATCCTAGTGTCTAAACTCTTCTCCATGGCTGGACCCCCAAATAATATTCCTTTACGTGCTGAGGGGTATCTAGAGAGTGGGATAGGTTTAATAAATACCCTAACCCTAACGCGTACCCTAACCCTAACCCCTACCCTAACCCTAACACGGACCCTAATCCTAACCAATACCCTAAGCCGAGCCCTAACCCTAACACTAACCCTAACCCTAACCCTAACCCATACCCTAAGCCTTACCCGAAGCCCTCCCCAAACCCGTACCCTAAGCCGTACCCTAAGCCGTACCCTAAGCCTAACCCTAACCCTAGGCTACCCTTGACTGCTTCTGCCTCCAATACATTTCCTAAGCACTAGTGTTTTAAGGAACAGCTTAAAAAGAGAATCCTAATGTGATTTCTTTATAATGTGTCTGTTCCTTATCTTATCCTAGTGTCTAAACTCTTCTCCATGGCTGGAACTCCAAATAATATTCCTTTACATTCTAAGCGGTATCTAGAGAGTGGGATAGGTTTAATAACTACCCTAACACTAACGCGTACCCTAACCCTAACCCCTACCCTAACACTAACACGTACCCTAATCCTAACCAATACCCTAAACCGAGCCCTAACCCTAACACTAACCCTAACCCTAACCCTAACCCATACCCTACGCCGTACCCGAAGCCCTCCCCGAACCCGTACCCTAAGCCGTACCCTAAGCCTAACCCCAAGCCTAACCCTAACCCTTGGTTACCCTTGACTGCTTCTGCCTCCAATAGCTTTCCTAAGCACTAGTGTTTTAAGGAACAGCTTAAAAAGAGAATCCTAATGTGATTTCTTTATAATGTGTCTGTTCCTTATCTTATCCTAGTGTCTAAACTCTTCTCCATGGCTGGAACTCCAAATAATATTCCTTTACGTGCTAAGCGGTATCTAGAGAGTGGGATAGGTTTAATAACTACCCTAACACTAACGCGTACCCTAACCCTAACCCCTACCCTAACACTAACAAGTACCCTAATCCTAACCAATATCCTAAACCGAGCCCTAACCCTAACACTAACCCTAACCCTAACCCTAACCCATACCCTACGCCGTACCCGAAGCCCTCCCCGAACCCGTACCCTAAGCCGTACCCTAAGCCTAACCCCAAGCCTAACCCTAACCCTTGTTTACCCTTCACTGCTTCTGCCTCCAATAGCTTTCCTAAGCACTAGTGTTTTAAGGAACAGCTTAAAAAGAGAATCCTAATGTGATTTCTTTATAATGGGTGTGTTCCTTATCTTATCCTAGTGTCTAAACTCTTCTCCATGGCTGGACCCCCAAATAATATTTCTTTACGTGCTAAGGTGTATCTAGAGAGTGGGATAGGTTTAATAACTACCCTAACCCTAACGCGTACCCTAAACCTAACCCCTACCCTACCCCTAACATGTACCCTAATTCTATCCCGTACCCTAAACCGAGCCCTAACCCTAACACTAACCCTAACCCTAACCCATACCCTACGCCGTACCCAAAGCCCTCCCCGAACCCGTACCCTAAGCCGTACCCTAAGCCGTACCCTAAGCCTAACCCTAACCCTAGGCTACCCTTGACTGCTTCTTCCTCCAATAGATTTCCTAAGCACTAGTGTTTTAAGGAACAGCTTAAAAATAGAATCCTAATGTGATTTCTTTATAATGGGTGTGTTCCTTATCGTATCCTAGTGTCTAAACTCTTCTCCATGGCTGGACCCACAAATAATATTCCTTTACGTGCTAAGAGGTATCTAGAGAGTGGGATAGGTTTAATAACTACCCTAACCCTAACGCGTACCCTAACCCTATCCCCTACCCTAACCCTAACACGTACCCTAATCCTAACCCGTACCCTAAACCGACCCCTAACCCTAACACTAACCCTAACCCTAACCCTAACCCATACCCTACGCCGTACCTGAAGCCCTCACCGAACCCGTACCCTAAGCCGTACCCTAAGCCTAACCCTAAGCCTAACCCTAACCCTAGGCTACCCTTGACTGCTTCTGCCTCCAATAGATTTCCTAAGCACTAGTGTTTTAAGGAACAGCTTAAAAAGAGAATCCTAATGTGATTTCTTTATAATGGGTGTGTTCCTTATCTTATCCTAGTGTCTAAACTCTTCTCCATGGCTGGACCTCCAAATAATATTCCTTTACGTGCTAAGGGGTATCTACAGAGTGGGATAGGTTTAATAACTAACCTAACACTAACGCGTACCCTAACCCTAACCCCTACCCTAACACTAACA
This sequence comes from Balaenoptera physalus, assembly GCF_965194825.1. Classification (NCBI taxonomy): domain Eukaryota; kingdom Metazoa; phylum Chordata; class Mammalia; order Artiodactyla; family Balaenopteridae; genus Balaenoptera; species Balaenoptera physalus. Next base: position 375,795 of record NW_028126285.1, read on the forward strand.
CGTACCCTAATCCTAACCAAAACCCTAAACCGAGCCCTAACCCTAACACTAACCCTAACCCTAACCCTAACCCATACCCTACGCCGTACCCGAAGCCCTCCCCGAACCCGTACCCTAAGCCGTACCCTAAGCCTAACCCCAAGCCTAACCCTAACCCTTGGTTACCCTTGACTGCTTCTGCCTCCAATAGCTTTCCTAAGCACTAGTGTTTTAAGGAACAGCTTAAAAAGAGAATCCTAATGTGATTTCTTTATAATGGGTGTGTTCCTTATCTTATCCTAGTGTCTAAACTCTTCTCCATGGCTGGACCCCCAAATAGTATTCCTTTACGTGCTAAGGTGTATCTAGAGAGTGGGATAGGTTTAATAACTATCCTAACCCTAACGCGTACCCTAAACCTAACCCCTACCCTAACCCTAACATGTACCCTAATTCTATCCCGTACCCTAAACCGAGCCCTAACCCTAACACTAACCCTAACCCTAACCCTAACCCATACCCTACGCCGTACCCAAAGCCCTCCCCGAACCCGTACCGTAAGCCGTACCCTAAGCCTTACCCTAAGCCTAACCCTAACCCTAGGCTACCCTTGACTGCTTCTTCCTCCAATAGATTTCCTAAGCACTAGTGTTTTAAGGAACAGCTTAAAAAGAGAATCCTAATGTGATTTCTTTATAATGGGTGTGTTCCTTATCTTATCCTAGTGTGTAAACTCTTCTCCATGGCTGGACCCCCAAATAATATTCCTTTACGTGCTAAGGGGTATCTAGAGAGTGGGATAGGTTTAATAACTACCCTAACCCTAACGCGTACCCTAACCCTATCCCCTACCCTAACCCTAACACGTACCCTAATCCTAACCCGTACCCTAAACCGAGCCCTAACCCTAACACTAACCCTAACCCTAACCCTAACCCATACCCTACGCCGTACCCGAAGCCCTCACCGAACCCGTACCCTAAGCCGTACCCTAAGCCTAACCCTAAGCCTAACCCTAACCCTAGGCTACCCTTGACTGCTTCTGCCTTCAATAGATTTCCTAAGCACTAGTGTTTTAAGGAACAGCTTAAAAAGAGAATCCTAATGTGATTTCTTTATAATGGGTGTGTTCCTTATCTTATCCTAGTGTCTAAACTCTTCTCCATGGCTGGACCCCCAAATAATATTCCTTTACGTGCTAAGGGGTATCTAGAGAGTGGGATAGGTTTAATAACTACCCTAACCCTAACGCGTACCCTAACCCTATCCCCTACCCTAACCCTAACACGTACCCTAATCCTAACCCGTACCCTAAACCGAGCCCTAACCCTAACACTAACCCTAACCCTAACCCATACCCTACGCCGTACCCAAAGCCCTCACCGAACCCGTACCCTAAGCCGTACCCTAAGCCTAACCCTAAGCCTAACCCTAACCCTAGGCTACCCTTGACTGCTTCTGCCTCCAATAGATTTCCTAAGCACTAGTGTTTTAAGGAACAGCTTAAAAAGAGAATCCTAATGTGATTTCTTTATAATGGGTGTGTTCCTTATCTTATCCTAGTGTCTAAACTCTTCTCCATGGCTGGACCCCCAAATAATATTCCTTTACGTGCTGAGGGGTATCTAGAGAGTGGGATAGGTTTAATAAATACCCTAACCCTAACGCGTACCCTAACCCTAACCCCTACCCTAACCCTAACACGGACCCTAATCCTAACCAATACCCTAAGCCGAGCCCTAACCCTAACACTAACCCTAACCCTAACCCTAACCCATACCCTAAGCCTTACCCGAAGCCCTCCCCAAACCCGTACCCTAAGCCGTACCCTAAGCCGTACCCTAAGCCTAACCCTAACCCTAGGCTACCCTTGACTGCTTCTGCCTCCAATACATTTCCTAAGCACTAGTGTTTTAAGGAACAGCTTAAAAAGAGAATCCTAATGTGATTTCTTTATAATGTGTCTGTTCCTTATCTTATCCTAGTGTCTAAACTCTTCTCCATGGCTGGAACTCCAAATAATATTCCTTTACATTCTAAGCGGTATCTAGAGAGTGGGATAGGTTTAATAACTACCCTAACACTAACGCGTACCCTAACCCTAACCCCTACCCTAACACTAACACGTACCCTAATCCTAACCAATACCCTAAACCGAGCCCTAACCCTAACACTAACCCTAACCCTAACCCTAACCCATACCCTACGCCGTACCCGAAGCCCTCCCCGAACCCGTACCCTAAGCCGTACCCTAAGCCTAACCCCAAGCCTAACCCTAACCCTTGGTTACCCTTGACTGCTTCTGCCTCCAATAGCTTTCCTAAGCACTAGTGTTTTAAGGAACAGCTTAAAAAGAGAATCCTAATGTGATTTCTTTATAATGGGTGTGTTCCTTATCTTATCCTAGTGTCTAAACTCTTCTCCATGGCTGGACCCCCAAATAGTATTCCTTTACGTGCTAAGGTGTATCTAGAGAGTGGGATAGGTTTAATAACTATCCTAACCCTAACGCGTACCCTAAACCTAACCCCTACCCTAACCCTAACATGTACCCTAATTCTATCCCGTACCCTAAACCGAGCCCTAACCCTAACACTAACCCTAACCCTAACCCTAACCCATACCCTACGCCGTACCCAAAGCCCTCCCCGAACCCGTACCGTAAGCCGTACCCTAAGCCTTACCCTAAGCCTAACCCTAACCCTAGGCTACCCTTGACTGCTTCTTCCTCCAATAGATTTCCTAAGCACTAGTGTTTTAAGGAACAGCTTAAAAAGAGAATCCTAATGTGATTTCTTTATAATGGGTGTGTTCCTTATCTTATCCTAGTGTGTAAACTCTTCTCCATGGCTGGACCCCCAAATAATATTCCTTTACGTGCTAAGGGGTATCTAGAGAGTGGGATAGGTTTAATAACTACCCTAACCCTAACGCGTACCCTAACCCTATCCCCTACCCTAACCCTAACACGTACCCTAATCCTAACCCGTACCCTAAACCGAGCCCTAACCCTAACACTAACCCTAACCCTAACCCTAACCCATACCCTACGCCGTACCCGAAGCCCTCACCGAACCCGTACCCTAAGCCGTACCCTAAGCCTAACCCTAAGCCTAACCCTAACCCTAGGCTACCCTTGACTGCTTCTGCCTTCAATAGATTTCCTAAGCACTAGTGTTTTAAGGAACAGCTTAAAAAGAGAATCCTAATGTGATTTCTTTATAATGGGTGTGTTCCTTATCTTATCCTAGTGTCTAAACTCTTCTCCATGGCTGGACCCCCAAATAATATTCCTTTACGTGCTAAGGGGTATCTAGAGAGTGGGATAGGTTTAATAACTACCCTAACCCTAACGCGTACCCTAACCCTATCCCCTACCCTAACCCTAACACGTACCCTAATCCTAACCCGTACCCTAAACCGAGCCCTAACCCTAACACTAACCCTAACCCTAACCCATACCCTACGCCGTACCCAAAGCCCTCACCGAACCCGTACCCTAAGCCGTACCCTAAGCCTAACCCTAAGCCTAACCCTAACCCTAGGCTACCCTTGACTGCTTCTGCCTCCAATAGATTTCCTAAGCACTAGTGTTTTAAGGAACAGCTTAAAAAGAGAATCCTAATGTGATTTCTTTATAATGGGTGTGTTCCTTATCTTATCCTAGTGTCTAAACTCTTCTCCATGGCTGGACCCCCAAATAATATTCCTTTACGTGCTGAGGGGTATCTAGAGAGTGGGATAGGTTTAATAAATACCCTAACCCTAACGCGTACCCTAACCCTAACCCCTACCCTAACCCTAACACGGACCCTAATCCTAACCAATACCCTAAGCCGAGCCCTAACCCTAACACTAACCCTAACCCTAACCCTAACCCATACCCTAAGCCTTACCCGAAGCCCTCCCCAAACCCGTACCCTAAGCCGTACCCTAAGCCGTACCCTAAGCCTAACCCTAACCCTAGGCTACCCTTGACTGCTTCTGCCTCCAATACATTTCCTAAGCACTAGTGTTTTAAGGAACAGCTTAAAAAGAGAATCCTAATGTGATTTCTTTATAATGTGTCTGTTCCTTATCTTATCCTAGTGTCTAAACTCTTCTCCATGGCTGGAACTCCAAATAATATTCCTTTACATTCTAAGCGGTATCTAGAGAGTGGGATAGGTTTAATAACTACCCTAACACTAACGCGTACCCTAACCCTAACCCCTACCCTAACACTAACACGTACCCTAATCCTAACCAATACCCTAAACCGAGCCCTAACCCTAACACTAACCCTAACCCTAACCCTAACCCATACCCTACGCCGTACCCGAAGCCCTCCCCGAACCCGTACCCTAAGCCGTACCCTAAGCCTAACCCCAAGCCTAACCCTAACCCTTGGTTACCCTTGACTGCTTCTGCCTCCAATAGCTTTCCTAAGCACTAGTGTTTTAAGGAACAGCTTAAAAAGAGAATCCTAATGTGATTTCTTTATAATGGGTGTGTTCCTTATCTTATCCTAGTGTCTAAACTCTTCTCCATGGCTGGACCCCCAAATAGTATTCCTTTACGTGCTAAGGTGTATCTAGAGAGTGGGATAGGTTTAATAACTATCCTAACCCTAACGCGTACCCTAAACCTAACCCCTACCCTAACCCTAACATGTACCCTAATTCTATCCCGTACCCTAAACCGAGCCCTAACCCTAACACTAACCCTAACCCTAACCCTAACCCATACCCTACGCCGTACCCAAAGCCCTCCCCGAACCCGTACCGTAAGCCGTACCCTAAGCCTTACCCTAAGCCTAACCCTAACCCTAGGCTACCCTTGACTGCTTCTTCCTCCAATAGATTTCCTAAGCACTAGTGTTTTAAGGAACAGCTTAAAAAGAGAATCCTAATGTGATTTCTTTATAATGGGTGTGTTCCTTATCTTATCCTAGTGTGTAAACTCTTCTCCATGGCTGGACCCCCAAATAATATTCCTTTACGTGCTAAGGGGTATCTAGAGAGTGGGATAGGTTTAATAACTACCCTAACCCTAACGCGTACCCTAACCCTATCCCCTACCCTAACCCTAACACGTACCCTAATCCTAACCCGTACCCTAAACCGAGCCCTAACCCTAACACTAACCCTAACCCTAACCCTAACCCATACCCTACGCCGTACCCGAAGCCCTCACCGAACCCGTACCCTAAGCCGTACCCTAAGCCTAACCCTAAGCCTAACCCTAACCCTAGGCTACCCTTGACTGCTTCTGCCTTCAATAGATTTCCTAAGCACTAGTGTTTTAAGGAACAGCTTAAAAAGAGAATCCTAATGTGATTTCTTTATAATGGGTGTGTTCCTTATCTTATCCTAGTGTCTAAACTCTTCTCCATGGCTGGACCCCCAAATAATATTCCTTTACGTGCTAAGGGGTATCTAGAGAGTGGGATAGGTTTAATAACTACCCTAACCCTAACGCGTACCCTAACCCTATCCCCTACCCTAACCCTAACACGTACCCTAATCCTAACCCGTACCCTAAACCGAGCCCTAACCCTAACACTAACCCTAACCCTAACCCATACCCTACGCCGTACCCAAAGCCCTCACCGAACCCGTACCCTAAGCCGTACCCTAAGCCTAACCCTAAGCCTAACCCTAACCCTAGGCTACCCTTGACTGCTTCTGCCTCCAATAGATTTCCTAAGCACTAGTGTTTTAAGGAACAGCTTAAAAAGAGAATCCTAATGTGATTTCTTTATAATGGGTGTGTTCCTTATCTTATCCTAGTGTCTAAACTCTTCTCCATGGCTGGACCCCCAAATAATATTCCTTTACGTGCTGAGGGGTATCTAGAGAGTGGGATAGGTTTAATAAATACCCTAACCCTAACGCGTACCCTAACCCTAACCCCTACCCTAACCCTAACACGGACCCTAATCCTAACCAATACCCTAAGCCGAGCCCTAACCCTAACACTAACCCTAACCCTAACCCTAACCCATACCCTAAGCCTTACCCGAAGCCCTCCCCAAACCCGTACCCTAAGCCGTACCCTAAGCCGTACCCTAAGCCTAACCCTAACCCTAGGCTACCCTTGACTGCTTCTGCCTCCAATACATTTCCTAAGCACTAGTGTTTTAAGGAACAGCTTAAAAAGAGAATCCTAATGTGATTTCTTTATAATGTGTCTGTTCCTTATCTTATCCTAGTGTCTAAACTCTTCTCCATGGCTGGAACTCCAAATAATATTCCTTTACATTCTAAGCGGTATCTAGAGAGTGGGATAGGTTTAATAACTACCCTAACACTAACGCGTACCCTAACCCTAACCCCTACCCTAACACTAACACGTACCCTAATCCTAACCAATACCCTAAACCGAGCCCTAACCCTAACACTAACCCTAACCCTAACCCTAACCCATACCCTACGCCGTACCCGAAGCCCTCCCCGAACCCGTACCCTAAGCCGTACCCTAAGCCTAACCCCAAGCCTAACCCTAACCCTTGGTTACCCTTGACTGCTTCTGCCTCCAATAGCTTTCCTAAGCACTAGTGTTTTAAGGAACAGCTTAAAAAGAGAATCCTAATGTGATTTCTTTATAATGGGTGTGTTCCTTATCTTATCCTAGTGTCTAAACTCTTCTCCATGGCTGGACCCCCAAATAGTATTCCTTTACGTGCTAAGGTGTATCTAGAGAGTGGGATAGGTTTAATAACTATCCTAACCCTAACGCGTACCCTAAACCTAACCCCTACCCTAACCCTAACATGTACCCTAATTCTATCCCGTACCCTAAACCGAGCCCTAACCCTAACACTAACCCTAACCCTAACCCTAACCCATACCCTACGCCGTACCCAAAGCCCTCCCCGAACCCGTACCGTAAGCCGTACCCTAAGCCTTACCCTAAGCCTAACCCTAACCCTAGGCTACCCTTGACTGCTTCTTCCTCCAATAGATTTCCTAAGCACTAGTGTTTTAAGGAACAGCTTAAAAAGAGAATCCTAATGTGATTTCTTTATAATGGGTGTGTTCCTTATCTTATCCTAGTGTGTAAACTCTTCTCCATGGCTGGACCCCCAAATAATATTCCTTTACGTGCTAAGGGGTATCTAGAGAGTGGGATAGGTTTAATAACTACCCTAACCCTAACGCGTACCCTAACCCTATCCCCTACCCTAACCCTAACACGTACCCTAATCCTAACCCGTACCCTAAACCGAGCCCTAACCCTAACACTAACCCTAACCCTAACCCTAACCCATACCCTACGCCGTACCCGAAGCCCTCACCGAACCCGTACCCTAAGCCGTACCCTAAGCCTAACCCTAAGCCTAACCCTAACCCTAGGCTACCCTTGACTGCTTCTGCCTTCAATAGATTTCCTAAGCACTAGTGTTTTAAGGAACAGCTTAAAAAGAGAATCCTAATGTGATTTCTTTATAATGGGTGTGTTCCTTATCTTATCCTAGTGTCTAAACTCTTCTCCATGGCTGGACCCCCAAATAATATTCCTTTACGTGCTAAGGGGTATCTAGAGAGTGGGATAGGTTTAATAACTACCCTAACCCTAACGCGTACCCTAACCCTATCCCCTACCCTAACCCTAACACGTACCCTAATCCTAACCCGTACCCTAAACCGAGCCCTAACCCTAACACTAACCCTAACCCTAACCCATACCCTACGCCGTACCCAAAGCCCTCACCGAACCCGTACCCTAAGCCGTACCCTAAGCCTAACCCTAAGCCTAACCCTAACCCTAGGCTACCCTTGACTGCTTCTGCCTCCAATAGATTTCCTAAGCACTAGTGTTTTAAGGAACAGCTTAAAAAGAGAATCCTAATGTGATTTCTTTATAATGGGTGTGTTCCTTATCTTATCCTAGTGTCTAAACTCTTCTCCATGGCTGGACCCCCAAATAATATTCCTTTACGTGCTGAGGGGTATCTAGAGAGTGGGATAGGTTTAATAAATACCCTAACCCTAACGCGTACCCTAACCCTAACCCCTACCCTAACCCTAACACGGACCCTAATCCTAACCAATACCCTAAGCCGAGCCCTAACCCTAACACTAACCCTAACCCTAACCCTAACCCATACCCTAAGCCTTACCCGAAGCCCTCCCCAAACCCGTACCCTAAGCCGTACCCTAAGCCGTACCCTAAGCCTAACCCTAACCCTAGGCTACCCTTGACTGCTTCTGCCTCCAATACATTTCCTAAGCACTAGTGTTTTAAGGAACAGCTTAAAAAGAGAATCCTAATGTGATTTCTTTATAATGTGTCTGTTCCTTATCTTATCCTAGTGTCTAAACTCTTCTCCATGGCTGGAACTCCAAATAATATTCCTTTACATTCTAAGCGGTATCTAGAGAGTGGGATAGGTTTAATAACTACCCTAACACTAACGCGTACCCTAACCCTAACCCCTACCCTAACACTAACACGTACCCTAATCCTAACCAATACCCTAAACCGAGCCCTAACCCTAACACTAACCCTAACCCTAACCCTAACCCATACCCTACGCCGTACCCGAAGCCCTCCCCGAACCCGTACCCTAAGCCGTACCCTAAGCCTAACCCCAAGCCTAACCCTAACCCTTGGTTACCCTTGACTGCTTCTGCCTCCAATAGCTTTCCTAAGCACTAGTGTTTTAAGGAACAGCTTAAAAAGAGAATCCTAATGTGATTTCTTTATAATGGGTGTGTTCCTTATCTTATCCTAGTGTCTAAACTCTTCTCCATGGCTGGACCCCCAAATAGTATTCCTTTACGTGCTAAGGTGTATCTAGAGAGTGGGATAGGTTTAATAACTATCCTAACCCTAACGCGTACCCTAAACCTAACCCCTACCCTAACCCTAACATGTACCCTAATTCTATCCCGTACCCTAAACCGAGCCCTAACCCTAACACTAACCCTAACCCTAACCCTAACCCATACCCTACGCCGTACCCAAAGCCCTCCCCGAACCCGTACCGTAAGCCGTACCCTAAGCCTTACCCTAAGCCTAACCCTAACCCTAGGCTACCCTTGACTGCTTCTTCCTCCAATAGATTTCCTAAGCACTAGTGTTTTAAGGAACAGCTTAAAAAGAGAATCCTAATGTGATTTCTTTATAATGGGTGTGTTCCTTATCTTATCCTAGTGTGTAAACTCTTCTCCATGGCTGGACCCCCAAATAATATTCCTTTACGTGCTAAGGGGTATCTAGAGAGTGGGATAGGTTTAATAACTACCCTAACCCTAACGCGTACCCTAACCCTATCCCCTACCCTAACCCTAACACGTACCCTAATCCTAACCCGTACCCTAAACCGAGCCCTAACCCTAACACTAACCCTAACCCTAACCCTAACCCATACCCTACGCCGTACCCGAAGCCCTCACCGAACCCGTACCCTAAGCCGTACCCTAAGCCTAACCCTAAGCCTAACCCTAACCCTAGGCTACCCTTGACTGCTTCTGCCTTCAATAGATTTCCTAAGCACTAGTGTTTTAAGGAACAGCTTAAAAAGAGAATCCTAATGTGATTTCTTTATAATGGGTGTGTTCCTTATCTTATCCTAGTGTCTAAACTCTTCTCCATGGCTGGACCCCCAAATAATATTCCTTTACGTGCTAAGGGGTATCTAGAGAGTGGGATAGGTTTAATAACTACCCTAACCCTAACGCGTACCCTAACCCTATCCCCTACCCTAACCCTAACACGTACCCTAATCCTAACCCGTACCCTAAACCGAGCCCTAACCCTAACACTAACCCTAACCCTAACCCATACCCTACGCCGTACCCAAAGCCCTCACCGAACCCGTACCCTAAGCCGTACCCTAAGCCTAACCCTAAGCCTAAACCTAACCCTAGGCTACCCTTGACTGCTTCTGCCTCCAATAGATTTCCTAAGCACTAGTGTTTTAAGGAACAGCTTAAAAAGAGAATCCTAATGTGATTTCTTTATAATGGGTGTGTTCCTTATCTTATCCTAGTGTCTAAACTCTTCTCCATGGCTGGACCCCCAAATAATATTCCTTTACGTGCTGAGGGGTATCTAGAGAGTGGGATAGGTTTAATAAATACCCTAACCCTAACGCGTACCCTAACCCTAACCCCTACCCTAACCCTAACACGGACCCTAATCCTAACCAATACCCTAAGCCGAGCCCTAACCCTAACACTAACCCTAACCCTAACCCTAACCCATACCCTAAGCCTTACCCGAAGCCCTCCCCAAACCCGTACCCTAAGCCGTACCCTAAGCCGTACCCTAAGCCTAACCCTAACCCTAGGCTACCCTTGACTGCTTCTGCCTCCAATACATTTCCTAAGCACTAGTGTTTTAAGGAACAGCTTAAAAAGAGAATCCTAATGTGATTTCTTTATAATGTGTCTGTTCCTTATCTTATCCTAGTGTCTAAACTCTTCTCCATGGCTGGAACTCCAAATAATATTCCTTTACATTCTAAGCGGTATCTAGAGAGTGGGATAGGTTTAATAACTACCCTAACACTAACGCGTACCCTAACCCTAACCCCTACCCTAACACTAACACGTACCCTAATCCTAACCAATACCCTAAACCGAGCCCTAACCCTAACACTAACCCTAACCCTAACCCTAACCCATACCCTACGCCGTACCCGAAGCCCTCCCCGAACCCGTACCCTAAGCCGTACCCTAAGCCTAACCCCAAGCCTAACCCTAACCCTTGGTTACCCTTGACTGCTTCTGCCTCCAATAGCTTTCCTAAGCACTAGTGTTTTAAGGAACAGCTTAAAAAGAGAATCCTAATGTGATTTCTTTATAATGGGTGTGTTCCTTATCTTATCCTAGTGTCTAAACTCTTCTCCATGGCTGGACCCCCAAATAGTATTCCTTTACGTGCTAAGGTGTATCTAGAGAGTGGGATAGGTTTAATAACTATCCTAACCCTAACGCGTACCCTAAACCTAACCCCTACCCTAACCCTAACATGTACCCTAATTCTATCCCGTACCCTAAACCGAGCCCTAACCCTAACACTAACCCTAACCCTAACCCTAACCCATACCCTACGCCGTACCCAAAGCCCTCCCCGAACCCGTACCGTAAGCCGTACCCTAAGCCTTACCCTAAGCCTAACCCTAACCCTAGGCTACCCTTGACTGCTTCTTCCTCCAATAGATTTCCTAAGCACTAGTGTTTTAAGGAACAGCTTAAAAAGAGAATCCTAATGTGATTTCTTTATAATGGGTGTGTTCCTTATCTTATCCTAGTGTGTAAACTCTTCTCCATGGCTGGACCCCCAAATAATATTCCTTTACGTGCTAAGGGGTATCTAGAGAGTGGGATAGGTTTAATAACTACCCTAACCCTAACGCGTACCCTAACCCTATCCCCTACCCTAACCCTAACACGTACCCTAATCCTAACCCGTACCCTAAACCGAGCCCTAACCCTAACACTAACCCTAACCCTAACCCTAACCCATACCCTACGCCGTACCCGAAGCCCTCACCGAACCCGTACCCTAAGCCGTACCCTAAGCCTAACCCTAAGCCTAACCCTAACCCTAGGCTACCCTTGACTGCTTCTGCCTTCAATAGATTTCCTAAGCACTAGTGTTTTAAGGAACAGCTTAAAAAGAGAATCCTAATGTGATTTCTTTATAATGGGTGTGTTCCTTATCTTATCCTAGTGTCTAAACTCTTCTCCATGGCTGGACCCCCAAATAATATTCCTTTACGTGCTAAGGGGTATCTAGAGAGTGGGATAGGTTTAATAACTACCCTAACCCTAACGCGTACCCTAACCCTATCCCCTACCCTAACCCTAACACGTACCCTAATCCTAACCCGTACCCTAAACCGAGCCCTAACCCTAACACTAACCCTAACCCTAACCCATACCCTACGCCGTACCCAAAGCCCTCACCGAACCCGTACCCTAAGCCGTACCCTAAGCCTAACCCTAAGCCTAACCCTAACCCTAGGCTACCCTTGACTGCTTCTGCCTCCAATAGATTTCCTAAGCACTAGTGTTTTAAGGAACAGCTTAAAAAGAGAATCCTAATGTGATTTCTTTATAATGGGTGTGTTCCTTATCTTATCCTAGTGTCTAAACTCTTCTCCATGGCTGGACCCCCAAATAATATTCCTTTACGTGCTGAGGGGTATCTAGAGAGTGGGATAGGTTTAATAAATACCCTAACCCTAACGCGTACCCTAACCCTAACCCCTACCCTAACCCTAACACGGACCCTAATCCTAACCAATACCCTAAGCCGAGCCCTAACCCTAACACTAACCCTAACCCTAACCCTAACCCATACCCTAAGCCTTACCCGAAGCCCTCCCCAAACCCGTACCCTAAGCCGTACCCTAAGCCGTACCCTAAGCCTAACCCTAACCCTAGGCTACCCTTGACTGCTTCTGCCTCCAATACATTTCCTAAGCACTAGTGTTTTAAGGAACAGCTTAAAAAGAGAATCCTAATGTGATTTCTTTATAATGTGTCTGTTCCTTATCTTATCCTAGTGTCTAAACTCTTCTCCATGGCTGGAACTCCAAATAATATTCCTTTACATTCTAAGCGGTATCTAGAGAGTGGGATAGGTTTAATAACTACCCTAACACTAACGCGTACCCTAACCCTAACCCCTACCCTAACACTAACACGTACCCTAATCCTAACCAATACCCTAAACCGAGCCCTAACCCTAACACTAACCCTAACCCTAACCCTAACCCATACCCTACGCCGTACCCGAAGCCCTCCCCGAACCCGTACCCTAAGCCGTACCCTAAGCCTAACCCCAAGCCTAACCCTAACCCTTGGTTACCCTTGACTGCTTCTGCCTCCAATAGCTTTCCTAAGCACTAGTGTTTTAAGGAACAGCTTAAAAAGAGAATCCTAATGTGATTTCTTTATAATGGGTGTGTTCCTTATCTTATCCTAGTGTCTAAACTCTTCTCCATGGCTGGACCCCCAAATAGTATTCCTTTACGTGCTAAGGTGTATCTAGAGAGTGGGATAGGTTTAATAACTATCCTAACCCTAACGCGTACCCTAAACCTAACCCCTACCCTAACCCTAACATGTACCCTAATTCTATCCCGTACCCTAAACCGAGCCCTAACCCTAACACTAACCCTAACCCTAACCCTAACCCATACCCTACGCCGTACCCAAAGCCCTCCCCGAACCCGTACCGTAAGCCGTACCCTAAGCCTTACCCTAAGCCTAACCCTAACCCTAGGCTACCCTTGACTGCTTCTTCCTCCAATAGATTTCCTAAGCACTAGTGTTTTAAGGAACAGCTTAAAAAGAGAATCCTAATGTGATTTCTTTATAATGGGTGTGTTCCTTATCTTATCCTAGTGTGTAAACTCTTCTCCATGGCTGGACCCCCAAATAATATTCCTTTACGTGCTAAGGGGTATCTAGAGAGTGGGATAGGTTTAATAACTACCCTAACCCTAACGCGTACCCTAACCCTATCCCCTACCCTAACCCTAACACGTACCCTAATCCTAACCCGTACCCTAAACCGAGCCCTAACCCTAACACTAACCCTAACCCTAACCCTAACCCATACCCTACGCCGTACCCGAAGCCCTCACCGAACCCGTACCCTAAGCCGTACCCTAAGCCTAACCCTAAGCCTAACCCTAACCCTAGGCTACCCTTGACTGCTTCTGCCTTCAATAGATTTCCTAAGCACTAGTGTTTTAAGGAACAGCTTAAAAAGAGAATCCTAATGTGATTTCTTTATAATGGGTGTGTTCCTTATCTTATCCTAGTGTCTAAACTCTTCTCCATGGCTGGACCCCCAAATAATATTCCTTTACGTGCTAAGGGGTATCTAGAGAGTGGGATAGGTTTAATAACTACCCTAACCCTAACGCGTACCCTAACCCTATCCCCTACCCTAACCCTAACACGTACCCTAATCCTAACCCGTACCCTAAACCGAGCCCTAACCCTAACACTAACCCTAACCCTAACCCATACCCTACGCCGTACCCAAAGCCCTCACCGAACCCGTACCCTAAGCCGTACCCTAAGCCTAACCCTAAGCCTAACCCTAACCCTAGGCTACCCTTGACTGCTTCTGCCTCCAATAGATTTCCTAAGCACTAGTGTTTTAAGGAACAGCTTAAAAAGAGAATCCTAATGTGATTTCTTTATAATGGGTGTGTTCCTTATCTTATCCTAGTGTCTAAACTCTTCTCCATGGCTGGACCCCCAAATAATATTCCTTTACGTGCTGAGGGGTATCTAGAGAGTGGGATAGGTTTAATAAATACCCTAACCCTAACGCGTACCCTAACCCTAACCCCTACCCTAACCCTAACACGGACCCTAATCCTAACCAATACCCTAAGCCGAGCCCTAACCCTAACACTAACCCTAACCCTAACCCTAACCCATACCCTAAGCCTTACCCGAAGCCCTCCCCAAACCCGTACCCTAAGCCGTACCCTAAGCCGTACCCTAAGCCTAACCCTAACCCTAGGCTACCCTTGACTGCTTCTGCCTCCAATACATTTCCTAAGCACTAGTGTTTTAAGGAACAGCTTAAAAAGAGAATCCTAATGTGATTTCTTTATAATGTGTCTGTTCCTTATCTTATCCTAGTGTCTAAACTCTTCTCCATGGCTGGAACTCCAAATAATATTCCTTTACATTCTAAGCGGTATCTAGAGAGTGGGATAGGTTTAATAACTACCCTAACACTAACGCGTACCCTAACCCTAACCCCTACCCTAACACTAACACGTACCCTAATCCTAACCAATACCCTAAACCGAGCCCTAACCCTAACACTAACCCTAACCCTAACCCTAACCCATACCCTACGCCGTACCCGAAGCCCTCCCCGAACCCGTACCCTAAGCCGTACCCTAAGCCTAACCCCAAGCCTAACCCTAACCCTTGGTTACCCTTGACTGCTTCTGCCTCCAATAGCTTTCCTAAGCACTAGTGTTTTAAGGAACAGCTTAAAAAGAGAATCCTAATGTGATTTCTTTATAATGGGTGTGTTCCTTATCTTATCCTAGTGTCTAAACTCTTCTCCATGGCTGGACCCCCAAATAGTATTCCTTTACGTGCTAAGGTGTATCTAGAGAGTGGGATAGGTTTAATAACTATCCTAACCCTAACGCGTACCCTAAACCTAACCCCTACCCTAACCCTAACATGTACCCTAATTCTATCCCGTACCCTAAACCGAGCCCTAACCCTAACACTAACCCTAACCCTAACCCTAACCCATACCCTACGCCGTACCCAAAGCCCTCCCCGAACCCGTACCGTAAGCCGTACCCTAAGCCTTACCCTAAGCCTAACCCTAACCCTAGGCTACCCTTGACTGCTTCTTCCTCCAATAGATTTCCTAAGCACTAGTGTTTTAAGGAACAGCTTAAAAAGAGAATCCTAATGTGATTTCTTTATAATGGGTGTGTTCCTTATCTTATCCTAGTGTGTAAACTCTTCTCCATGGCTGGACCCCCAAATAATATTCCTTTACGTGCTAAGGGGTATCTAGAGAGTGGGATAGGTTTAATAACTACCCTAACCCTAACGCGTACCCTAACCCTATCCCCTACCCTAACCCTAACACGTACCCTAATCCTAACCCGTACCCTAAACCGAGCCCTAACCCTAACACTAACCCTAACCCTAACCCTAACCCATACCCTACGCCGTACCCGAAGCCCTCACCGAACCCGTACCCTAAGCCGTACCCTAAGCCTAACCCTAAGCCTAACCCTAACCCTAGGCTACCCTTGACTGCTTCTGCCTTCAATAGATTTCCTAAGCACTAGTGTTTTAAGGAACAGCTTAAAAAGAGAATCCTAATGTGATTTCTTTATAATGGGTGTGTTCCTTATCTTATCCTAGTGTCTAAACTCTTCTCCATGGCTGGACCCCCAAATAATATTCCTTTACGTGCTAAGGGGTATCTAGAGAGTGGGATAGGTTTAATAACTACCCTAACCCTAACGCGTACCCTAACCCTATCCCCTACCCTAACCCTAACACGTACCCTAATCCTAACCCGTACCCTAAACCGAGCCCTAACCCTAACACTAACCCTAACCCTAACCCTAACCCATACCCTACGCCGTACCCGAAGCCCTCACCGAACCCGTACCCTAAGCCGTACCCTAAGCCTAACCCTAAGCCTAACCCTAACCCTAGGCTACCCTTGACTGCTTCTGCCTCCAATAGATTTCCTAAGCACTAGTGTTTTAAGGAACAGCTTAAAAAGAGAATCCTAATGTGATTTCTTTATAATGGGTGTGTTCCTTATCTTATCCTAGTGTCTAAACTCTTCTCCATGGCTGGACCTCCAAATAATATTCCTTTACGTGCTAAGGGGTATCTACAGAGTGGGATAGGTTTAATAACTAACCTAACACTAACGCGTACCCTAACCCTAACCCCTACCCTAACACTAACACGTACCCTAATCCTAACGAAAACCCTAAACCGAGCCCTAACCCTAACACTAACCCTAACCCTAACCCTAACCCATACCCTACGCCGTACCCGAACCCCTCCCCGAACCCGTACCCTAAGCCGTACCCTAAGCCTAACCCCAAGCCTAACCCTAACCCTAGGCTACCCTTGACTGCTTCTGCCTCCAATAGATTTCCTAAGCACTAGTGTTTTAAGGAACAACTTAAAAAGAGAATCCTAATGTGATTTCTTTATAATGGGTGTGTTCCTTATCTTATCCTAGTGTCTAAACTCTTCTCCATGGCTGCACCTCCAAATAATATTCCTTTACGTGCTAAGGGGTATCTAGAGAGTGGGATAGGTTTAATAACTACCCTAACACTAACGCGTACCCTAACCCTAACCCCTACCCTAACCCTAACACGTACCCTAATCCTAACCAATACCCTAAGCCGAGCCCTAACCCTAACACTAACCCTAACCCTAACCCTAACCCATACCCTAAGCCATACCCGAAGCCCTCCCCAAACCCGTACCCTAAGCCGTACCCTAAGCCGTACCCTAAGCCTAACCCTAACCCTAGGCTACCCTTGACTGCTTCTGCCTCCAATAGATTTCCTAAGCACTAGTGTTTTAAGGAACAGCTTAAAAAGAGAATCCTAATGTGATTTCTTTATAATGTGTCTGTTCCTTATCTTATCCTAGTGTCTAACCTCTTCTCCATGGCTGGAACTCCAAATAATATTCCTTTACGTGCTAAGCGGTATCTAGAGAGTGGGATAGGTTTAATAACTACCCTAACACTAACTCGTACCCTAACCCTAACCCCTACCCTAACACTAACAAGTACCCTAATCCTAACCAATACCCTAAACCGAGCCCTAACCCTAACACTAACCCTAACCCTAACCCTAACCCATACCCTACGCCGTACCCGAAGCCCTCCCCGAACCCGTACCCTAAGCCGTACCCTAAGCCTAACCCCAAGCCTAACCCTAACCCTTGTTTACCCTTCACTGCTTCTGCCTCCAATAGCTTTCCTAAGCACTAGTGTTTTAAGGAACAGCTTAAAAAGAGAATCCTAATGTGATTTCTTTATAATGGGTGTGTTCCTTATCTTATCCTAGTGTCTAAACTCTTCTCCATGGCTGGACCCCCAAATAATATTCCTTTACGTGCTAAGGTGTATCTAGAGAGTGGGATAGGTTTAATAACTACCCAAACCCTAACGCGTACCCTAAACCTAACCCCTACCCTACCCCTAACATGTACCCTAATTCTATCCCGTACCCTAAACCGAGCCCTAACCCTAACACTAACCCTAACCCTAACCCATACCCTACGCCGTACCCAAAGCCCTCCCCGAACCCGTACCCTAAGCCGTACCCTAAGCCGTACCCTAAGCCTAACCCTAACCCTAGGCTACCCTTGACTGCTTCTTCCTCCAATAGATTTCCTAAGCACTAGTGTTTTAAGGAACAGCTTAAAAATAGAATCCTAATGTGATTTCTTTATAATGGGTGTGTTCCTTATCGTATCCTAGTGTCTAAACTCTTCTCCATGGCTGGACCCCCAAATAATATTCCTTTACGTGCTAAGGGGTATCTAGAGAGTGGGATAGGTTTAATAACTACCCTAACCCTAACGCGTACCCTAACCCTATCCCCTACCCTAACCCTAACACGTACCCTAATCCTAACCCGTACCCTAAACCGAGCCCTAACCCTAACACTAACCCTAACCCTAACCCATACCCTACGCCGTACCCGAAGCCCTCACCGAACCCGTACCCTAAGCCGTACCCTAAGCCTAACCCTAAGCCTAACCCTAACCCTAGACTACCCTTGACTGCTTCTGCCTCCAATAGATTTCCTAAGCACTAGTGTTTTAAGGAACAGCTTAAAAAGAGAATCCTAATGTGATTTCTTTATAATGGGTGTGTTCCTTATCTTATCCTAGTGTCTAAACTCTTCTCCATGGCTGGACCTCCAAATAATATTCCTTTACGTGCTAAGGGGTATCTACAGAGTGGGATAGGTTTAATAACTAACCTAACACTAACGCGTACCCTAACCCTAACCCCTACCCTAACACTAACACGTACCCTAATCCTAACGAAAACCCTAAACCGAGCCCTAACCCTAACACTAACCCTAACCCTAACCCTAACCCATACCCTACGCCGTACCCGAACCCCTCCCCGAACCCGTACCCTAAGCCGTACCCTAAGCCTAACCCCAAGCCTAACCCTAACCCTAGGCTACCCTTGACTGCTTCTGCCTCCAATAGATTTCCTAAGCACTAGTGTTTTAAGGAACAACTTAAAAAGAGAATCCTAATGTGATTTCTTTATAATGGGTGTGTTCCTTATCTTATCCTAGTGTCTAAACTCTTCTCCATGGCTGCACCTCCAAATAATATTCCTTTACGTGCTAAGGGGTATCTAGAGAGTGGGATAGGTTTAATAACTACCCTAACACTAACGCGTACCCTAACCCTAACCCCTACCCTAACCCTAACACGTATCCTAATCCTAACCAATACCCTAAACCGAGCCCTAATCCTAACACTAACCCTAACCCTAACCCATACCCTACGCCGTACCCGAAGCCCTCCCCGAACCCGTACCCTAAGCCGTACCCTAAGCCGTACCCTAAGCCTAACCCTAACCCTAGGCTACCCTTGACTGCTTCTGCCTCCAATAGATTTCCTAAGCACTAGTGTTTTAAGGAACAACTTAAAAAGAGAATCCTAATGTCATTTCTTTATAATGGGTGTGTTCCTTATCTTATCCTAGTGTCTAAACTCTTCTCCATGGCTGGACCTCCAAATAATATTCCTTTACGTGCTGAGGGGTATCTAGAGAGTGGGATAGGTTTAATAACTACCCTAACACTAACGCGTACCATAACCCTAACCCCTACCCTAACACTAACTCGTACCCTAATCCTAACCAATACCCTAAACCGAGCCCTAACCCTAACACTAACCCTAACCCTAACCCTAACCCATACCCTACGCCGTACCCGAAGCCCTCCCCGAACCAGTACCCTAAGCCGTACCCTAAGCCGTACCCTAAGCCTAACCCTAACCCTAGGCTACCCTTCACTGCTTCTGCCTCCAATAGATTTCCTAAGCACTAGTGTTTTAAGGAACAGCTTAAAAAGAGAATCCTAATGTGATTTCTTTATAATGGGTGTGTTCCTTATCTTATCCTAGTGTCTAAACTCTTCTCCATGGCTGGACCTCCAAATAATATTCCTTTACGTGCTAAGGGGTATCTAGAGATTGGGATAGGTTTAATAAATACCCTAACACTAACGCGTACCCTAACCCTAACCCCTACCCTAACCCTAACACGTACCCTAATCCTAACCAATACCCTAAGCCGAGCCCTAACCCTAACACTAACCCTAACCCTAACCCTAACCCATACCCTAAGCCGTACCCGAAGCCCTCCCCAAACCCGTACCCTAAGCCGTACCCTAAGCCTAACCCTAACCCTAGGCTACCCTTGACTGCTTCTGCCTCCAATAGATTTCCTAAGCACTAGTGTTTTAAGGAACAGCTTAAAAAGAGAATCCTAATGTGATTTCTTTATAATGTGTCTGTTCCTTATCTTATCCTAGTGTCTAAACTCTTCTCCATGGCTGGAACTCCAAATAATATTCCTTTACGTGCTAAGCGGTATCTAGAGAGTGGGATAGGTTTAATAACTACCCTAACACTAACGCGTACCCTAACCCTAACCCCTACCCTAACACTAACAAGTACCCTAATCCTAACCAATATCCTAAACCGAGCCCTAACCCTAACACTAACCCTAACCCTAACCCTAACCCATACCCTACGCCGTACCCGAAGCCCTCCCCGAACCCGTACCCTAAGCCGTACCCTAAGCCTAACCCCAAGCCTAACCCTAACCCTTGTTTACCCTTCACTGCTTCTGCCTCCAATAGCTTTCCTAAGCACTAGTGTTTTAAGGAACAGCTTAAAAAGAGAATCCTAATGTGATTTCTTTATAATGGGTGTGTTCCTTATCTTATCCTAGTGTCTAAACTCTTCTCCATGGCTGGACCCCCAAATAATATTCCTTTACGTGCTAAGGTGTATCTAGAGAGTGGGATAGGTTTAATAACTACCCTAACCCTAACGCGTACCCTAAACCTAACCCCTACCCTACCCCTAACATGTACCCTAATTCTATCCCGTACCCTAAACCGAGCCCTAACCCTAACACTAACCCTAACCCTAACCCATACCCTACGCCGTACCCAAAGCCCTCCCCGAACCCGTACCCTAAGCCGTACCCTAAGCCGTACCCTAAGCCTAACCCTAACCCTAGGCTACCCTTGACTGCTTCTTCCTCCAATAGATTTCCTAAGCACTAGTGTTTTAAGGAACAGCTTAAAAATAGAATCCTAATGTGATTTCTTTATAATGGGTGTGTTCCTTATCGTATCCTAGTGTCTAAACTCTTCTCCATGGCTGGACCCACAAATAATATTCCTTTACGTGCTAAGAGGTATCTAGAGAATGGGATAGGTTTAATAACTACCCTAACCCTAACGCGTACCCTAACCCTATCCCCTACCCTAACCCTAACACGTACCCTAATCCTAACCCGTACCCTAAACCGACCCCTAACCCTAACACTAACCCTAACCCTAACCCTAACCCATACCCTACGCCGTACCCGAAGCCCTCACCGAACCCGTACCCTAAGCCGTACCGTAAGCCTAACCCTAAGCCTAACCCTAACCCTAGGCTACCCTTGACTGCTTCTGCCTCCAATAGATTTCCTAAGCACTAGTGTTTTAAGGAACAGCTTAAAAAGAGAATCCTAATGTGATTTCTTTATAATGGGTGTGTTCCTTATCTTATCCTAGTGTCTAAACTCTTCTCCATGGCTGGACCTCCAAATAATATTCCTTTACGTGCTAAGGGGTATCTACAGAGTGGGATAGGTTTAATAACTAACCTAACACTAACGCGTACCCTAACCCTAACCCCTACCCTAACACTAACACGTACCCTAATCCTAACCAAAACCCTAAACCGAGCCCTAACCCTAACACTAACCCTAACCCTAACCCTAACCCATACCCTACGCCGTACCCGAAGCCCTCCCCGAACCCGTACCCTAAGCCGTACCCTAAGCCTAACCCCAGGCCTAACCCTAACCTTAGGCTACCCTTGACTGCTTCTGCCTCCAATAGATTTCCTAAGCACTAGTGTTTTAAGGAACAACTTAAAAAGAGAATCCTAATGTGATTTCTTTATAATGGGTGTGTTCCTTATCTTATCCTAGTGTCTAAACTCTTCTCCATGGCTGCACCTCCAAATAATATTCCTTTACGTGCTAAGGGGTATCTAGAGAGTGGGATAGGTTTAATAACTACCCTAACACTAACGCGTACCCTAACCCTAACCCCTACCCTAACCCTAACACGTACCCTAATCCTAACCAATACCCTAAACCGAGCTCTAACCCTAACACTAACCCTAACCCTAACACTAACCCATACCCTACGCCGTACCCGAACCCCTCCCCGAACCCGTACCCTAAGCCGTACCCTAAGCCGTACCCTAAGCCGTACCCTAACCCTAGGCTACCCTTCACTGCTTCTGCCTCCAATAGATTTCCTAAGCACTAGTGTTTTAAGGAACAGCTTAAAAAGAGAATCCTAATGTGATTTCTTTATAATGGGTGTGTTCCTTATCTTATCCTAGTGTCTAAACTCTTCTCCATGGCTGGACCTCCAAATAATATTCCTTTACGTGCTAAGGGGTATCTAGAGATTGGGATAGGTTTAATAAATACCCTAACACTAACGCGTACCCTAACCCTAACCCCTACCCTAACCCTAACACGGACCCTAATCCTAACCAATACCCTAAGCCGAGCCCTAACCCTAACACTAACCCTAACCCTAACCCTAACCCATACCCTAAGCCTTACCCGAAGCCCTCCCCAAACCCGTACCCTAAGCCGTACCCTAAGCCGTACCCTAAGCCTAACCCTAACCCTAGGCTACCCTTGACTGCTTCTGCCTCCAATACATTTCCTAAGCACTAGTGTTTTAAGGAACAGCTTAAAAAGAGAATCCTAATGTGATTTCTTTATAATGTGTCTGTTCCTTATCTTATCCTAGTGTCTAAACTCTTCTCCATGGCTGGAACTCCAAATAATATTCCTTTACATTCTAAGCGGTATCTAGAGAGTGGGATAGGTTTAATAACTACCCTAACACTAACGCGTACCCTAACCCTAACCCCTACCCTAACACTAACACGTACCCTAATCCTAACCAATACCCTAAACCGAGCCCTAACCCTAACACTAACCCTAACCCTAACCCTAACCCATACCCTACGCCGTACCCGAAGCCCTCCCCGAACCCGTACCCTAAGCCGTACCCTAAGCCTAACCCCAAGCCTAACCCTAACCCTTGGTTACCCTTGACTGCTTCTGCCTCCAATAGCTTTCCTAAGCACTAGTGTTTTAAGGAACAGCTTAAAAAGAGAATCCTAATGTGATTTCTTTATAATGGGTGTGTTCCTTATCTTATCCTAGTGTCTAAACTCTTCTCCATGGCTGGACCCCCAAATAGTATTCCTTTACGTGCTAAGGTGTATCTAGAGAGTGGGATAGGTTTAATAACTACCCTAACCCTAACGCGTACCCTAAACCTAACCCCTACCCTAACCCTAACATGTACCCTAATTCTATCCCGTACCCTAAACCGAGCCCTAACCCTAACACTAACCCTAACCCTAACCCTAACCCATACCCTACGCCGTACCCAAAGCCCTCCCCGAACCCGTACCGTAAGCCGTACCCTAAGCCTTACCCTAAGCCTAACCCTAACCCTAGGCTACCCTTGACTGCTTCTTCCTCCAATAGATTTCCTAAGCACTAGTGTTTTAAGGAACAGCTTAAAAAGAGAATCCTAATGTGATTTCTTTATAATGGGTGTGTTCCTTATCTTATCCTAGTGTGTAAACTCTTCTCCATGGCTGGACCCCCAAATAATATTCCTTTACGTGCTAAGGGGTATCTAGAGAGTGGGATAGGTTTAATAACTACCCTAACCCTAACGCGTACCCTAACCCTATCCCCTACCCTAACCCTAACACGTACCCTAATCCTAACCCGTACCCTAAACCGAGCCCTAACCCTAACACTAACCCTAACCCTAACCCTAACCCATACCCTACGCCGTACCCGAAGCCCTCACCGAACCCGTACCCTAAGCCGTACCCTAAGCCTAACCCTAAGCCTAACCCTAACCCTAGGCTACCCTTGACTGCTTCTGCCTTCAATAGATTTCCTAAGCACTAGTGTTTTAAGGAACAGCTTAAAAAGAGAATCCTAATGTGATTTCTTTATAATGGGTGTGTTCCTTATCTTATCCTAGTGTCTAAACTCTTCTCCATGGCTGGACCCCCAAATAATATTCCTTTACGTGCTAAGGGGTATCTAGAGAGTGGGATAGGTTTAATAACTACCCTAACCCTAACGCGTACCCTAACCCTATCCCCTACCCTAACCCTAACACGTACCCTAATCCTAACCCGTACCCTAAACCGAGCCCTAACCCTAACACTAACCCTAACCCTAACCCATACCCTACGCCGTACGCAAAGCCCTCACCGAACCCGTACCCTAAGCCGTACCCTAAGCCTAACCCTAAGCCTAACCCTAACCCTAGGCTACCCTTGACTGCTTCTGCCTCCAATAGATTTCCTAAGCACTAGTGTTTTAAGGAACAGCTTAAAAAGAGAATCCTAATGTGATTTCTTTATAATGGGTGTGTTCCTTATCTTATCCTAGTGTCTAAACTCTTCTCCATGGCTGGACCTCCAAATAATATTCCTTTACGTGCTAAGGGGTATCTACAGAGTGGGATAGGTTTAATAACTAACCTAACACTAACGCGTACCCTAACCCTAACCCCTACCCTAACACTAACACGTACCCTAATCCTAACCAAAACCCTAAACCGAGCCCTAACCCTAACACTAACCCTAACCCTAACCCTAACCCATACCCTACGCCGTACCCGAACCCCTCCCCGAACCCGTACCCTAAGCCGTACCCTAAGCCTAACCTCAAGCCTAACCCTAACCCTAGGCTACCCTTGACTGCTTCTGCCTCCAATAGATTTCCTAAGCACTAGTGTTTTAAGGAACAACTTAAAAAGAGAATCCTAATGTGATTTCTTTATAATGGGTGTGTTCCTTATCTTATCCTAGTGTCTAAACTCTTCTCCATGGCTGCACCTCCAAATAATATTCCTTTACGTGCTAAGGGGTATCTAGAGAGTGGGATAGGTTTAATAACTACCCTAACACTAACGCGTACCCTAACCCTAACCCCTACCCTAACCCTAACACGTACCCTAATCCTAACCAATACCCTAAACCGAGCCCTAACCCTAACACTAACCCTAACCCTAACCCTAACCCATACCCTAAGCCGTACCCGAAGCCCTCCCCAAACCCGTAACCTAAGCCGTAACCTAAGCCATACCCTAAGCCTAACCCTAACCCTAGGCTACCCTTGACTGCTTCTGCCTCCAATAGATTTCCTAAGCACTAGTGTTTTAAGGAACAGCTTAAAAAGAGAATCCTAATGTGATTTCTTTATAATGTGTCTGTTCCTTATCTTATCCTAGTGTCTAAACTCTTCTCCATGGCTGGAACTCCAAATAATATTCCTTTACGTGCTAAGGTGTATCTAGAGAGTGGGATAGGTTTAATAACTACCCTAACCCTAACGCGTACCCTAAACCTAACCCCTACCCTAACCCTAATATGTACCCTAATTCTATCCCGTACCCTAAACCGAGCCCTAACCCTAACACTAACCCTAACCCTAACCCTAACCCATACCCTACGCCGTACCCAAAGCCCTCCCCGAACCCGTACCGTAAGCCGTACCCTAAGCCGTACCCTAAGCCTAACCCTAACCCTAGGCTACCCTTGACTGCTTCTTCCTCCAATAGATTTCCTAAGCACTAGTGTTTTAAGGAACAGCTTAAAAAGAGAATCCTAATGTGATTTCTTTATAATGGGTGTGTTCCTTATCTTATCCTAGTGTCTAAACTCTTCTCCATGGCTGGACCCCCAAATAATATTCCTTTACGTGCTAAGGGGTATCTAGAGAGTGGGATAGGTTTAATAACTACCCTAACCCTAACGCGTACCCTAACCCTATCCCCTACCCTAACCCTAACACGTACCCTAATCCTAACCCATACCCTAAACCGAGCCCTAACCCTAACACTAACCCTAACCCTAACCCATACCCTACGCCGTACCCAAATCCCTCACCGAACCCGTACCCTAAGCCGTACCCTAAGCCTAACCCTAAGCCTAACCCTAACCCTAGGCTACCCTTGACTGCTTCTGCCTCCAATAGATTTCCTAAGCACTAGTGTTTTAAGGAACAGCTTAAAAAGAGAATCCTAATGTGATTTCTTTATAATGGGTGTGTTCCTTATCTTATCCTAGTGTCTAAACTCTTCTCCATGGCTGGACCTCCAAATAATATTCCTTTACGTGCTAAGGGGTATCTACAGAGTGGGATAGGTTTAATAACTAACCTAACACTAACGCGTACCCTAACCCTAACCCCTACCCTAACACTAACACGTACCCTAATCCTAACCAAAACCCTAAACCGAGCCCTAACCCTAACACTAACCCTAACACTAACCCTAACCCATACCCTACGCCGTACCCGAACCCCTCCCCGAACCCGTACCCTAAGCCGTACCCTAAGCCTAACCCCAAGCCTAACCCTAACCCTAGGCTACCCTTGACTGCTTCTGCCTCCAATAGATTTCCTAAGCACTAGTGTTTTAAGGAACAACTTAAAAAGAGAATCCTAATGTGATTTCTTTATAATGGGTGTGTTCCTTATCTTATCCTAGTGTCTAAACTCTTCTCCATGGCTGCACCTCCAAATAATATTCCTTTACGTGCTAAGGGGTATCTAGAGAGTGGGATAGGTTTAATAACTACCGTAACACTAACGCGTACCCTAACCCTAACCCCTACCCTAACCCTAACACGTACCCTAATCCTAACCAATACCCTAAACCGAGCCCTAACCCTAACACTAACCCTAACCCTAACCCATACCCTAAGCCGTACCCGAAGCCCTCCCCAAACCCGTACCCTAAGCCGTAACCTAAGCCGTACCCTAAGCCTAACCCTAACCCTAGGCTACCCTTGACTGCTTCTGCCTCCAATAGATTTCCTAAGCACTAGTGTTTTAAGGAACAGCTTAAAAAGAGAATCCTAATGTGATTTCTTTATAATGTGTCTGTTCCTTATCTTATCCTAGTGTCTAAACTCTTCTCCATGGCTGGAACTCCAAATAATATTCCTTTACGTGTTAAGCGGTATCTAGAGAGTGGGATAGGTTTAATAACTACCCTAACCCTAACGCGTACCCTAAACCTAACCCCTACCCTAACACTAACACGTACCCTAATCCTAACCAATACCCTAAACCGAGCCCTAACCCTAACACTAACCCTAACCCTAACCCTAACCCATACCCTACGCCGTACCCAAAGCCCTCCCCGAACCCGTACCGTAAGCCGTACCCTAAGCCGTACCCTAAGCCTAACCCTAACCCTAGGCTACCCTTGACTGCTTCTGCCTCCAATAGATTTCCTAAGCACTAGTGTTTTAAGGAACAGCTTAAAAAGAGAATCCTAATGTGATTTCTTTATAATGGGTGTGTTCCTTATCTTATCCTAGTGTCTAAACGCTTCTCCATGGCTGGACCCCCAAATAATATTCCTTTACGTGCTAAGGGGTATCTAGAGAGTGGGATAGGTTTAATAACTACCCTAACCCTAACGCGTACCCTAACCCTATCCCCTACCCTAACCCTAACACGTACCCTAATCCTAACCCGTACCCTAAACCGAGCCCTAACCCTAACACTAACCCTAACCCTAACCCTAACCCATACCCTACGCCGTACCCGAACCCCTCCCCGAACCCGTACCCTAAGCCGTACCCTAAGCCTAACCCCAGGCCTAACCCTAACCTTAGGCTACCCTTGACTGCTTCTGCCTCCAATAGATTTCCTAAGCACTAGTGTTTTAAGGAACAACTTAAAAAGAGAATCCTAATGTGATTTCTTTATAATGGGTGTGTTCCTTATCTTATCCTAGTGTCTAAACTCTTCTCCATGGCTGCACCTCCAAATAATATTCCTTTACGTGCTAAGGGGTATGTAGAGAGTGGGATAGGTTTAATAACTACCCTAACACTAACGCGTACCCTAACCCTAACCCCTACCCTAACCCTAACACGTACCCTAATCCTAACCAATACCCTAAACCGAGCCCTAACCCTAACACTAACCCTAACCCTAACCCTAACCCATACCCTACGCCGTACCCGAACCCCTCCCCGAACCCGTACCCTAAGCCGTACCCTAAGCCGTACCCTAAGCCGTACCCTAACCCTAGGCTACCCTTCACTGCTTCTGCCTCCAATAGATTTCCTAAGCACTAGTGTTTTAAGGAACAGCTTAAAAAGAGAATCCTAATGTGATTTCTTTATAATGGGTGTGTTCCTTATCTTATCCTAGTGTCTAAACTCTTCTCCATGGCTGGACCTCCAAATAATATTCCTTTACGTGCTAAGGGGTATCTAGAGATTGGGATAGGTTTAATAAATACCCTAACACTAACGCGTACCCTAACCCTAACCCCTACCCTAACCCTAACACGGACCCTAATCCTAACCAATACCCTAAGCCGAGCCCTAACCCTAACACTAACCCTAACCCTAACCCTAACCCATACCCTAAGCCTTACCCGAAGCCCTCCCCAAACCCGTACCCTAAGCCGTACCCTAAGCCGTACCCTAAGCCTAACCCTAACCATAGGCTACCCTTGACTGCTTCTGCCTCCAATACATTTCCTAAGCACTAGTGTTTTAAGGAACAGCTTAAAAAGAGAA
The DNA here is from genome assembly GCF_965194825.1 of Balaenoptera physalus. Taxonomy (NCBI): domain Eukaryota; kingdom Metazoa; phylum Chordata; class Mammalia; order Artiodactyla; family Balaenopteridae; genus Balaenoptera; species Balaenoptera physalus. The sequence goes on from NW_028126285.1 coordinate 404,207, forward strand.
TCCTAATGTGATTTCTTTATAATGTGTCTGTTCCTTATCTTATCCTAGTGTCTAAACTCTTCTCCATGGCTGGAACTCCAAATAATATTCCTTTACATTCTAAGCGGTATCTAGAGAGTGGGATAGGTTTAATAACTACCCTAACACTAACGCGTACCCTAACCCTAACCCCTACCCTAACACTAACACGTACCCTAATCCTAACCAATACCCTAAACCGAGCCCTAACCCTAACACTAACCCTAACCCTAACCCTAACCCATACCCTACGCCGTACCCGAAGCCCTCCCCGAACCCGTACCCTAAGCCGTACCCTAAGCCTAACCCCAAGCCTAACCCTAACCCTTGGTTACCCTTGACTGCTTCTGCCTCCAATAGCTTTCCTAAGCACTAGTGTTTTAAGGAACAGCTTAAAAAGAGAATCCTAATGTGATTTCTTTATAATGGGTGTGTTCCTTATCTTATCCTAGTGTCTAAACTCTTCTCCATGGCTGGACCCCCAAATAGTATTCCTTTACGTGCTAAGGTGTATCTAGAGAGTGGGATAGGTTTAATAACTACCCTAACCCTAACGCGTACCCTAAACCTAACCCCTACCCTAACCCTAACATGTACCCTAATTCTATCCCGTACCCTAAACCGAGCCCTAACCCTAACACTAACCCTAACCCTAACCCTAACCCATACCCTACGCCGTACCCAAAGCCCTCCCCGAACCCGTACCGTAAGCCGTACCCTAAGCCTTACCCTAAGCCTAACCCTAACCCTAGGCTACCCTTGACTGCTTCTTCCTCCAATAGATTTCCTAAGCACTAGTGTTTTAAGGAACAGCTTAAAAAGAGAATCCTAATGTGATTTCTTTATAATGGGTGTGTTCCTTATCTTATCCTAGTGTGTAAACTCTTCTCCATGGCTGGACCCCCAAATAATATTCCTTTACGTGCTAAGGGGTATCTAGAGAGTGGGATAGGTTTAATAACTACCCTAACCCTAACGCGTACCCTAACCCTATCCCCTACCCTAACCCTAACACGTACCCTAATCCTAACCCGTACCCTAAACCGAGCCCTAACCCTAACACTAACCCTAACCCTAACCCTAACCCATACCCTACGCCGTACCCGAAGCCCTCACCGAACCCGTACCCTAAGCCGTACCCTAAGCCTAACCCTAAGCCTAACCCTAACCCTAGGCTACCCTTGACTGCTTCTGCCTTCAATAGATTTCCTAAGCACTAGTGTTTTAAGGAACAGCTTAAAAAGAGAATCCTAATGTGATTTCTTTATAATGGGTGTGTTCCTTATCTTATCCTAGTGTCTAAACTCTTCTCCATGGCTGGACCCCCAAATAATATTCCTTTACGTGCTAAGGGGTATCTAGAGAGTGGGATAGGTTTAATAACTACCCTAACCCTAACGCGTACCCTAACCCTATCCCCTACCCTAACCCTAACACGTACCCTAATCCTAACCCGTACCCTAAACCGAGCCCTAACCCTAACACTAACCCTAACCCTAACCCATACCCTACGCCGTACCCAAAGCCCTCACCGAACCCGTACCCTAAGCCGTACCCTAAGCCTAACCCTAAGCCTAACCCTAACCCTAGGCTACCCTTGACTGCTTCTGCCTCCAATAGATTTCCTAAGCACTAGTGTTTTAAGGAACAGCTTAAAAAGAGAATCCTAATGTGATTTCTTTATAATGGGTGTGTTCCTTATCTTATCCTAGTGTCTAAACTCTTCTCCATGGCTGGACCTCCAAATAATATTCCTTTACGTGCTAAGGGGTATCTACAGAGTGGGATAGGTTTAATAACTAACCTAACACTAACGCGTACCCTAACCCTAACCCCTACCCTAACACTAACACGTACCCTAATCCTAACCAAAACCCTAAACCGAGCCCTAACCCTAACACTAACCCTAACCCTAACCCTAACCCATACCCTACGCCGTACCCGAACCCCTCCCCGAACCCGTACCCTAAGCCGTACCCTAAGCCTAACCTCAAGCCTAACCCTAACCCTAGGCTACCCTTGACTGCTTCTGCCTCCAATAGATTTCCTAAGCACTAGTGTTTTAAGGAACAACTTAAAAAGAGAATCCTAATGTGATTTCTTTATAATGGGTGTGTTCCTTATCTTATCCTAGTGTCTAAACTCTTCTCCATGGCTGCACCTCCAAATAATATTCCTTTACGTGCTAAGGGGTATCTAGAGAGTGGGATAGGTTTAATAACTACCCTAACACTAACGCGTACCCTAACCCTAACCCCTACCCTAACCCTAACACGTACCCTAATCCTAACCAATACCCTAAACCGAGCCCTAACCCTAACACTAACCCTAACCCTAACCCTAACCCATACCCTAAGCCGTACCCGAAGCCCTCCCCAAACCCGTAACCTAAGCCGTAACCTAAGCCATACCCTAAGCCTAACCCTAACCCTAGGCTACCCTTGACTGCTTCTGCCTCCAATAGATTTCCTAAGCACTAGTGTTTTAAGGAACAGCTTAAAAAGAGAATCCTAATGTGATTTCTTTATAATGTGTCTGTTCCTTATCTTATCCTAGTGTCTAAACTCTTCTCCATGGCTGGAACTCCAAATAATATTCCTTTACGTGCTAAGGTGTATCTAGAGAGTGGGATAGGTTTAATAACTACCCTAACCCTAACGCGTACCCTAAACCTAACCCCTACCCTAACCCTAATATGTACCCTAATTCTATCCCGTACCCTAAACCGAGCCCTAACCCTAACACTAACCCTAACCCTAACCCTAACCCATACCCTACGCCGTACCCAAAGCCCTCCCCGAACCCGTACCGTAAGCCGTACCCTAAGCCGTACCCTAAGCCTAACCCTAACCCTAGGCTACCCTTGACTGCTTCTTCCTCCAATAGATTTCCTAAGCACTAGTGTTTTAAGGAACAGCTTAAAAAGAGAATCCTAATGTGATTTCTTTATAATGGGTGTGTTCCTTATCTTATCCTAGTGTCTAAACTCTTCTCCATGGCTGGACCCCCAAATAATATTCCTTTACGTGCTAAGGGGTATCTAGAGAGTGGGATAGGTTTAATAACTACCCTAACCCTAACGCGTACCCTAACCCTATCCCCTACCCTAACCCTAACACGTACCCTAATCCTAACCCATACCCTAAACCGAGCCCTAACCCTAACACTAACCCTAACCCTAACCCATACCCTACGCCGTACCCAAATCCCTCACCGAACCCGTACCCTAAGCCGTGCCCTAAGCCTAACCCTAAGCCTAACCCTAACCCTAGGCTACCCTTGACTGCTTCTGCCTCCAATAGATTTCCTAAGCACTAGTGTTTTAAGGAACAGCTTAAAAAGAGAATCCTAATGTGATTTCTTTATACTGGGTGTGTTCCTTATCTTATCCTAGTGTCTAAACTCTTCTCCATGGCTGGACCTCCAAATAATATTCCTTTACGTGCTAAGGGGTATCTACAGAGTGGGATAGGTTTAATAACTAACCTAACACTAACGCGTACCCTAACCCTAACCCCTACCCTAACACTAACACGTACCCTAATCCTAACCAAAACCCTAAACCGAGCCCTAACCCTAACACTAACCCTAACCCTAACCCTAACCCATACCCTACGCCGTACCCGAACCCCTCCCCGAACCCGTACCCTAAGCCGTACCCTAAGCCTAACCCCAAGCCTAACCCTAACCCTAGGCTACCCTTGACTGCTTCTGCCTCCAATAGATTTCCTAAGCACTAGTGTTTTAAGGAACAACTTAAAAAGAGAATCCTAATGTGATTTCTTTATAATGGGTGTGTTCCTTATCTTATCCTAGTGTCTAAACTCTTCTCCATGGCTGCACCTCCAAATAATATTCCTTTACGTGCTAAGGGGTATCTAGAGAGTGGGATAGGTTTAATAACTACCGTAACACTAACGCGTACCCTATCCCTAACCCCTACCCTAACCCTAACACGTACCCTAATCCTAACCAATACCCTAAACCGAGCCCTAACCCTAACACTAACCCTAACCCTAACCCATACCCTAAGCCGTACCCGAAGCCCTCCCCAAACCCGTACCCTAAGCCGTACCCTAAGCCGTACCCTAAGCCTAACCCTAACCCTAGGCTACCCTTGACTGCTTCTGCCTCCAATAGATTTCCTAAGCACTAGTGTTTTAAGGAACAATTTAAAAAGAGAATCCTAATGTGATTTCTTTATAATGGGTGTGTTCCTGATCTTATCCTAGTGTCTAAACTCTTCTCCATGGCTGCACCTCCAAATAATATTCCTTTACGTGCTAAGGGGTATCTAGACAGTGGGATAGGTTTAATAACTACCCTAACACTAACGCGTACCCTAACCCTAACCCCTACCCTAACCCTAACACGTACCCTAATCCTAACCAATACCCTAAACCGAGCCCTAACCCTAACACTAACCCTAACCCTAACCCTAACCCATACCCTAAGCCGTACCCGAAGCCCTCCCCAAACCCGTACCCTAAGCCGTAACCTAAGCCGTACCCTAAGCCTAACACTAACCCTAGGCTACCCTTGACTGCTTCTGCCTCCAATAGATTTCCTAAGCACTAGTGTTTTAAGGAACAGCTTAAAAAGAGAATCCTAATGTGATTTCTTTATAATGGGTGTGTTCCTTATCTTATCCTAGTGTCTAAACTCTTCTCCATGGCTGGACCTCCAAATAATATTCCTTTACGTGCTAAGGGGTATCTAGAGATTGGGATAGGTTTAATAAATACCCTAACACTAACGCGTACCCTAACCCTAACCCCTACCCTAACACTAACAAGTACCCTAATCCTAACCAATACCCTAAACCGAGCCCTAACCCTAACACTAACCCTAACCCTAACCCTAACCCATACCCTACGCCGTACCCGAAGCCCTCCCCGAACCCGTACCCTAAGCCGTACCCTAAGCCTAACCCCAAGCCTAACCCTAACCCTTGTTTACCCTTCACTGCTTCTGCCTCCAATAGCTTTCCTAAGCACTAGTGTTTTAAGGAACAGCTTAAAAAGAGAATCCTAATGTGATTTCTTTATAATGGGTGTGTTCCTTATCTTATCCTAGTGTCTAAACTCTTCTCCATGGCTGGACCCCCAAATAATATTCCTTTACGTGCTAAGGTGTATCTAGAGAGTGGGATAGGTTTAATAACTACCCTAACCCTAACGCGTACCCTAAACCTAACCCCTACCCTACCCCTAACATGTACCCTAATTCTATCCCGTACCCTAAACCGAGCCCTAACCCTAACACTAACCCTAACCCTAACCCATACCCTACGCCGTACCCAAAGCCCTCCCCGAGCCCGTACCCTAAGCCGTACCCTAAGCCGTACCCTAAGCCTAACCCTAACCCTAGGCTACCCTTGACTGCTTCTTCCTCCAATAGATTTCCTAAGCACTAGTGTTTTAAGGAACAGCTTAAAAATAGAATCCTAATGTGATTTCTTTATAATGGGTGTGTTCCTTATCGTATCCTAGTGTCTAAACTCTTCTCCATGGCTGGACCCCCAAATAATATTCCTTTACGTGCTAAGGGGTATCTAGAGAGTGGGATAGGTTTAATAACTACCCTAACCCTAACGCGTACCCTAACCCTATCCCCTACCCTAACCCTAACACGTACCCTAATCCTAACCCGTACCCTAAACCGACCCCTAACCCTAACACTAACCCTAACCCTAACCCTAACCCATACCCTACGCCGTACCCGAAGCCCTCACCGAACCCGTACCCTAAGCCGTACCCTAAGCCTAACCCTAAGCCTAACCCTAACCCTAGGCTACCCTTGACTGCTTCTGCCTCCAATAGATTTCCTAAGCACTAGTGTTTTAAGGAACAGCTTAAAAAGAGAATCCTAATGTGATTTCTTTATAATGGGTGTGTTCCTTATCTTATCCTAGTGTCTAAACTCTTCTCCATGGCTGGACCTCCAAATAATATTCCTTTACGTGCTAAGGGGTATCTACAGAGTGGGATAGGTTTAATAACTAACCTAACACTAACGCGTACCCTAACCCTAACCCCTACCCTAACACTAACACGTACCCTAATCCTAACCAAAACCCTAAACCGAGCCCTAACCCTAACACTAACCCTAACCCTAACCCTAAACCATACCCTACGCCGTACCCGAAGCCCTCCCCGAACCCGTACCCTAAGCCGTACCCTAAGCCTAACCCCAAGCCTAACCCTAACCCTAGGCTACCCTTGACTGCTTCTGCCTCCAATAGATTTCCTAAGCACTAGTGTTTTAAGGAACAACTTAAAAAGAGAATCCTAATGTGATTTCTTTATAATGGGTGTGTTCCTTATCTTATCCTAGTGTCTAAACTCTTCTCCATGGCTGCACCTCCAAATAATATTCCTTTACGTGCTAAGGGGTATCTAGAGAGTGGGATAGGTTTAATAACTACCCTAACACTAACGCGTACCCTAACCCTAACCCCTACCCTAACCCTAACACGTACCCTAATCCTAACCAATACCCTAAACCGAGCCCTAACCCTAACACTAACCCTAACCCTAACCCTAACCCATACCCTACGCCGTACCCGAAGCCCTCACCGAACCCGTACCCTAAGCCGTACCCTAAGCCGTACCCTAAGCCGTACCCTAACCCTAGGCTACCCTTCACTGCTTCTGCCTCCAATAGATTTCCTAAGCACTAGTGTTTTAAGGAACAGCTTAAAAAGAGAATCCTAATGTGATTTCTTTATAATGGGTGTGTTCCTTATCTTATCCTAGTGTCTAAACTCTTCTCCATGGCTGGACCTCCAAATAATATTCCTTTACGTGCTAAGGGGTATCTAGAGATTGGGATAGGTTTAATAAATAACCTAACACTAACGCGTACCCTAACCCTAACCCCTACCCTAACCCTAACACGTACCCTAATCCTAACCAATACCCTAAGCCGAGCCCTAACCCTAACACTAACCCTAACCCTAACCCTAACCCATACCCTAAGGCTTACCCGAAGCCCTCCCCAAACCCGTACCCTAAGCCGTACCGTAAGCCGTACCCTAAGCCTAACCCTAACCCTAGGCTACCCTTGACTGCTTCTGCCTCCAATAGATTTCCTAAGCACTAGTGTTTTAAGGAACAGCTTAAAAAGAGAATCCTAATGTGATTTCTTTATAATGGGTGTGTTCCTTATCTTATCCTAGTGTCTAAACTCTTCTCCATGGCTGGAACTCCAAATAATATTCCTTTACATGCTAAGCGGTATCTAGAGAGTGGGATAGGTTTAATAACTACCCTAACACTAACGCGTACCCTAACCCTAACCCCTACCCTAACACTAACACGTACCCTAATCCTAACCAATACCCTAAACCGAGCCCTAACCCTAACACTAACCCTAACCCTAACCCTAACCCATACCCTACGCCGTTCCCGAAGCCCTCCCCGAACCCGTACCCTAAGCCGTACCCTAAGCCTAACCCCAAGCCTAACCCTAACCCTTGGTTACCCTTGACTGCTTCTGCCTCCAATAGCTTTCCTAAGCACTAGTGTTTTAAGGAACAGCTTAAAAAGAGAATCCTAATGTGATTTCTTTATAATGGGTGTGTTCCTTATCTTATCCTAGTGTCTAAACTCTTCTCCATGGCTGGACCCCCAAATAATATTCCTTTACGTGCTAAGGTGTATCTAGAGAGTGGGATAGGTTTAATAACTACCCTAACCCTAACGCGTACCCTAAACCTAACCCCTACCCTAACCCTAAAATGTACCCTAATTCTATCCCGTACCCTAAACCGAGCCCTAACCCTAACACTAACCCTAACCCTAACCCTAACCCATACCCTACGCCGTACCCAAAGCCCTCCCCGAACCCGTACCGTAAGCCGTACCCGAAGCCGTACCCTAAGCCTAACCCTAACCCTAGGCTACCCTTGACTGCTTCTTCCTCCAATAGATTTCCTAAGCACTAGTGTTTTAAGGAACAGCTTAAAAAGAGAATCCTAATGTGATTTCTTTATAATGGGTGTGTTCCTTATCTTATCCGAGTGTCTAAACTCTTCTCCATGGCTGGACCCCCAAATAATATTCCTTTACGTGCTAAGGGGTATCTAGAGAGTGGGATAGGTTTAATAACTACCCTAACCCTAACGCGTACCCTAACCCTATCCCCTACCCTAACCCTAACACGTACCCTAATCCTAACCCGTACCCTAAACCGACCCCTAACCCTAACACTAACCCTAACCCTAACCCTAACCCATACCCTACGCCGTACCCGAAGCCCTCACCGAACCCGTACCCTAAGCCGTACCCTAAGCCTAACCCGAACCCTAGGATACCCTTGACTGCTTCTGCCTTCAATAGATTTCCTAAGCACTAGTGTTTTAAGGAACAGCTTAAAAAGAGAATCCTAATGTGATTTCTTTATAATGGGTGTGTTCCTTATCTTATCCTAGTGTCTAAACTCTTCTCCATGGCTGGACCTCCAAATAATATTCCTTTACGTGCTAAGGGGTATCTACAGAGTGGGATAGGTTTAATAACTAACCTAACACTAACGCGTACCCTAACCCTAACCCCTACCCTAACACTAACACGTACCCTAATCCTAACCAAAACCCTAAACCGAGCCCTAACCCTAACACTAACCCTAACCCTAACCCTAACCCATACCCTACGCCGTACCCGAACCCCTCCCCGAACCCGTACCCTAAGCCGTACCCTAAGCCTAACCTCAAGCCTAACCCTAACCCTAGGCTACCCTTGACTGCTTCTGCCTCCAATAGATTTCCTAAGCACTAGTGTTTTAAGGAACAACTTAAAAAGAGAATCCTAATGTGATTTCTTTATAATGGGTGTGTTCCTTATCTTATCCTAGTGTCTAAAGTCTTCTCCATGGCTGCACCTCCAAATAATATTCCTTTACGTGCTAAGGGGTATCTAGAGAGTGGGATAGGTTTAATAACTACCCTAACACTAACGCGTACCCTAACCCTAACCCCTACCCTAACCCTAACACGTACCCTAATCCTAACCAATACCCTAAACCGAGCCCTAACCCTAACACTAACCCTAACCCTAACCCTAACCCATACCCTAAGCCGTACCCGAATCCCTCCCCAAACCCGTACCCTAAGCCGTAACCTAAGCCATACCCTAAGCCTAACCCTAACCCTAGGCTACCCTTGACTGCTTCTGCCTCCAATAGATTTCCTAAGCACTAGTGTTTTAAGGAACAGCTTAAAAAGAGAATCCTAATGTGATTTCTTTATAATGTGTCTGTTCCTTATCTTATCCTAGTGTCTAAACTCTTCTCCATGGCTGGAACTCCAAATAATATTCCTTTACGTGCTAAGGTGTATCTAGAGAGTGGGATAGGTTTAATAACTACCCTAACCCTAACGCGTACCCTAAACCTAACCCCTACCCTAACCCTAACATGTACCCTAATTCTATCCCGTACCCTAAACCGAGCCCTAACCCTAACACTAACCCTAACCCTAACCCATACCCTACGCCGTGCCCAAAGCCCTCCCCGAACCCGTACCCTAAGCCGTACCCTAAGCCTAACCCTAACCCTAGGCTACCCTTGACTGCTTCTTCCTCCAATAGATTTCCTAAGCACTAGTGTTTTAAGGAACAGCTTAAAAATAGAATCCTAATGTGATTTCTTTATAATGGGTGTGTTCCTTATCGTATCCTAGTGTCTAAACTCTTCTCCATGGCTGGACCCCCAAATAATATTCCTTTACGTGCTAAGGGGTATCTAGAGAGTGGGATAGGTTTAATAACTACCCTAACCCTAATGCGTACCCTAACCCTATCCCCTACCCTAACCCTAACACGTACCCTAATCCTAACCCGTACCCTAAACCGAGCCCTAACCCTAACACTAACCCTAACCCTAACCCTAACCCATACCCTACGCCGTACCCGAAGCCCTCACCGAACTCGTACCCTAAGCCGTACCCTAAGCCTAACCCTAAGCCTAACCCTAACCCTAGGCTACCCTTGACTGCTTCTGCCTCCAATAGATTTCCTAAGCACTAGTGTTTTAAGGAACAGCTTAAAAAGAGAATCCTAATGTGATTTCTTTATAATGGGTGTGTTCCTTATCTTATCCTAGTGTCTAAACTCTTCTCCATGGCTGGACCTCCAAATAATATTCCTTTACGTGCTAAGGGGTATCTACAGAGTGGGATAGGTTTAATAACTAACCTAACACTAACGCGTACCCTAACCCTAACCCCTACCCTAACACTAACACGTACCCTAATCCTAACCAAAACCCTAAACCGAGCCCTAACCCTAACACTAACCCTAACCCTAACCCTAACCCATACCCTATGCCGTACCCAAAGCCCTCCCCGAACCCGTACCCTAAGCCGTACCCTAAGCCTAACCCCAAGCCTAACCCTAACCCTAGGCTACCCTTGACTGCTTCTGCCTCCAATAGATTTCCTAAGCACTAGTGTTTTAAGGAACAACTTAAAAAGAGAATCCTAATGTGATTTCTTTATAATGGGTGTGTTCCTTATCTTATCCTAGTGTCTAAACTCTTCTCCATGGCTGCACCTCCAAATAATATTCCTTTACGTGCTAAGGGGTATCTAGAGAGTGGGATAGGTTTAATAACTACCCTAACACTAACGCGTACCCTAACCCTAACCCCTACCCTAACCCTAACACGTACCCTAATCCTAACCAATACCCTAAACCGAGCCCTAACCCTAACACTAACCCTAACCCTAACCCTAACCCATACCCTACGCCGTACCCGAACCCCTCCCCGAACCCGTACCCTAAGCCGTACCCTAAGCCGTACCCTAAGCCGTACCCTAACCCTAGGCTACCCTTCACTGCTTCTGCCTCCAATAGATTTCCTAAGCACTAGTGTTTTAAGGAACAGCTTAAAAAGAGAATCCTAATGTGATTTCTTTATAATGGGTGTGTTCCTTATCTTATCCTAGTGTCTAAACTCTTCTCCATGGCTGGACCTCCAAATAATATTCCTTTACGTGCTAAGGGGTATCTAGAGATTGGGATAGGTTTAATAAATACCCTAACACTAACGCGTACCCTAACCCTAACCCCTACCCTAACCCTAACACGTACCCTAATCCTAACCAATACCCTAAGCCGAGCCCTAACCCTAACACTAACCCTAACCCTAACCCTAACCCATACCCTAAGCCGTACCCGAAGCCCTCCCCAAACCCGTACCCTAAGCCGTACCCTAAGCCGTACCCTAAGCCTAACCCTAACCCTAGGCTACCCTTGACTGCTTCTGCCTCCAATAGATTTCCTAAGCACTAGTGTTTTAAGGAACAGCTTAAAAAGAGAATCCTAATGTGATTTCTTTATAATGTGTCTGTTCCTTATCTTATCCTAGTGTCTAAACTCTTCTCCATGGCTGGAACTCCAAATAATATTCCTTTACATGCTAAGCGGTATCTAGAGAGTGGGATAGGTTTAATAACTACCCTAACACTAACGCGTACCCTAACCCTAACCCCTACCCTAACACTAACACGTACCCTAATCCTAACCAATACCCTAAACCGAGCCCTAACCCTAACACTAACCCTAACCCTAACCCTAACCCATACCCTACGCCGTACCAAAGCCCTCCCCGAACCCGTACCGTAAGCCGTACCCTAAGCCGTACACTAAGCCTAACCCTAACCCTAGGCTACCCTTGACTGCTTCTTCCTCCAATAGATTTCCTAAGCACTAGTGTTTTAAGGAACAGCTTAAAAAGAGAATCCTATTGTGATTTCTTTATAATGGGTGTGTTCCTTATCTTATCCTAGTGTCTAAACTCTTCTCCATGGCTGGACCCCCAAATAATATTCCTTTACGTGCTAAGGGGTATCTAGAGAGTGGGATAGGTTTAATAACTACCCTAACCCTAACGCGTACCCTAACCCTATCCCCTACCCTAACCCTAACACGTACCCTAATCCTAACCCGTACCCTAAACCGAGCCCTAACCCTAACACTAACCCTAACCCTAACCCTAACCCATACACTACGCCGTACCCGAAGCCCTCACCGATCCCGTACCCTAAGCCGTACCCTAAGCCTAACCCTAAGCCTAACCCTAACCCTAGGCTACCCTTGACTGCTTCTGCCTCCAATAGATTTCCTAAGCACTAGTGTTTTAAGGAACAGCTTAAAAAGAGAATCCTAATGTGATTTCTTTATAATGGGTGTGTTCCTTATCTTATCCTAGTGTCTAAACTCTTCTCCATGGCTGGACCTCCAAATAATATTCCTTTACGTGCTAAGGGGTATCTACAGAGTGGGATAGGTTTAATAACTAACCTAACACTAACGCGTACCCTAACCCTAACCCCTACCCTAACACTAACACGTACCCTAATCCTAACCAAAACTCTAAACCGAGCCCTAACCCTAACACTAACCCTAACCCTAACCCTAACCCATACCCTACGCCGTACCCGAACCCCTCCCCGAACCCGTACCCTAAGCCGTACCCTAAGCCTAACCCCAAGCCTAACCCTAACCCTAGGCTACCCTTGACTGCTTCTGCCTCCAATAGATTTCCTAAGCACTAGTGTTTTAAGGAACAACTTAAAAAGAGAATCCTAATGTGATTTCTTTATAATGGGTGTGTTCCTTATCTTATCCTAGTGTCTAAACTCTTCTCCATGGCTGCACCTCCAAATAATATTCCTTTACGTGCTAAGGGGTATCTAGAGAGTGGGATAGGTTTAATAACTACCCTAACACTAACGCGTACCCTAACCCTAACCCCTACCCTAACCCTAACACGTACCCTAATCCTAACCAATACCCTAAACCGAGCCCTAACCCTAACACTAACCCTAACCCTAACCCATACCCTACGCCGTACCCAAAGCCCTCCCCGAACCCGTACCCTAAGCCGTACCCTAAGCCTAACCCTAACCCTAGGCTACCCTTGACTGCTTCTTCCTCCAATAGATTTCCTAAGCACTAGTGTTTTAAGGAACAGCTTAAAAATAGAATCCTAATGTGATTTCTTTATAATGGGTGTGTTCCTTATCGTATCCTAGTGTCTAAACTCTTCTCCATGGCTGGACCCCCAAATAATATTCCTTTACGTGCTAAGGGGTATCTAGAGAGTGGGATAGGTTTAATAACTACCCTAACCCTAACGCGTACCCTAACCCTATCCCCTACCCTAACCCTAACACGTACCCTAATCCTAACCCGTACCCTAAACCGAGCCCTAACCCTAACACTAACCCTAACCCTAACCCTAACCCATACCCTACGCCGTACCCGAAGCCCTCACCGAACCCGTACCCTAAGCCGTACCCTAAGCCTAACCCTAAGCCTAACCCTAACCCTAGGCTACCCTTGACTGCTTCTGCCTCCAATAGATTTCCTAAGCACTAGTGTTTTAAGGAACAGCTTAAAAAGGGAATCCTAATGTGATTTCTTTATAATGGGTGTGTTCCTCATCTTATCCTAGTGTCTAAACTCTTCTCCATGGCTGGACCTCCAAATAATATTCCTTTACGTGCTAAGGGGTATCTACAGAGTGGGATAGGTTTAATAACTAACCTAACACTAACGCGTACCCTAACCCTAACCCCTACCCTAACACTAACACGTACCCTAATCCTAACGAAAACCCTAAACCGAGCCCTAACCCTAACACTAACCCTAACCCTAACCCTAACCCATACCCTACGCCGTACCCGAACCCCTCCCCGAACCCGTACCCTAAGCCGTACCCTAAGCCTAACCCCAAGCCTAACCCTAACCCTAGGCTACCCTTGACTGCTTCTGCCTCCAATAGATTTCCTAAGCACTAGTGTTTTAAGGAACAACTTAAAAAGAGAATCCTAATGTGATTTCTTTATAATGGGTGTGTTCCTTATCTTATCCTAGTGTCTAAACTCTTCTCCATGGCTGCACCTCCAAATAATATTCCTTTACGTGCTAAGGGGTATCTAGAGAGTGGGATAGGTTTAATAACTACCCTAACACTAACGCGTACCATAACCCTAACCCCTACCCTAACACTAACTCGTACCCTAATCCTAACCAATACCCTAAACCGAGCCCTAACCCTAACACTAACCCTAACCCTAACCCTAACCCATACCCTACGCCGTACCCGAAGCCCTCACCGAACCAGTACCCTAAGCCGTACCCTAAGCCGTACCCTAAGCCTAACCCTAACCCTAGGCTACCCTTCACTGCTTCTGCCTCCAATAGATTTCCTAAGCATTAGTGTTTTAAGGAACAGCTTAAAAAGAGAATCCTAATGTGATTTCTTTATAATGGGTGTGTTCCTTATCTTATCCTAGTGTCTAAACTCTTCTCCATGGCTGGACCTCCAAATAATATTCCTTTACGTGCTAAGGGGTATCTAGAGATTGGGATAGGTTTAATAAATACCCTAAGACTAACGCGTACCCTAACCCTAACCCCTACCCTAACCCTAACACGTACCCTAATCCTAACCAATACCCTAAGCCGAGCCCTAACCCTAACACTAACCCTAACCCTAACACTAACCCATACCCTAAGCCGTACCCGAAGCCCTCCCCAAACCCGTACCCTAAGCCGTACCCTAAGCCGTACCCTAAGCCTAACCCTAACCCTAGGCTACCCTTGACTGTTTCTGCCTCCAATAGATTTCCTAAGCACTAGTGTTTTAAGGAACAGCTTAAAAAGAGAATCCTAATGTGATTTCTTTATAATGTGTCTGTTCCTTATCTTATCCTAGTGTCTAAACTCTTCTCCATGGCTGGAACTCCAAATAATATTCCTTTACGTGCTAAGCGGTATCTAGAGAGTGGGATAGGTTTAATAACTACCCTAACACTAACGCGTACCCTAACCCTAACCCCTACCCTAACACTAACAAGTACCCTAATCCTAACCAATACCCTAAACCGAGCCCTAACCCTAACACTAACCCTAACCCTAACCCTAACCCATACCCTACGCCGTACTCGAAGCCCTCCCCGAACCCGTACCCTAAGCCGTACCCTAAGCCTAACCCCAAGCCTAACCCTAACCCTTGGTTACCCTTCACTGCTTCTGCCTCCAATAGCTTTCCTAAGCACTAGTGTTTTAAGGAACAGCTTAAAAAGAGAATCCTAATGTGATTTCTTTATAATGGGTGTGTTCCTTATCTTATCCTAGTGTCTAAACTCTTCTCCATGGCTGGACCCCCAAATAATATTCCTTTACGTGCTAAGGTGTATCTAGAGAGTGGGATAGGTTTAATAACTACCCTAACCCTAACGCGTACCCTAAACCTAACCCCTACCCTACCCCTAACATGTACCCTAATTCTATCCCGTACCCTAAACCGAGCCCTAACCCTAACACTAACCCTAACCCTAACCCATACCCTACGCCGTGCCCAAAGCCCTCACCGAACCCGTACCCTAAGCCGTACCCTAAGCCTAACCCTAACCCTAGGCTACCCTTGACTGCTTCTTCCTCCAATAGATTTCCTAAGCACTAGTGTTTTAAGGAACAGCTTAAAAAGAGAATCCTATTGTGATTTCTTTATAATGGGTGTGTTCCTTATCTTATCCTAGTGTCTAAACTCTTCTCCATGGCTGGACCCCCAAATAATATTCCTTTACGTGCTAAGGGGTATCTAGAGAGTGGGATAGGTTTAATAACTACCCTAACCCTAACGCGTACCCTAACCCTATCCCCTACCCTAACCCTAACACGTACCCTAATCCTAACCCGTACCCTAAACCGAGCCCTAACCCTAACACTAACCCTAACCCTAACCCTAACCCATACCCTACGCCGTACCCGAAGCCCTCACCGATCCCGTACCCTAAGCCGTACCCTAAGCCTAACCCCAAGCCTAACCCTAACCCTAGGCTACCCTTGACTGCTTCTGCCTCCAATAGATTTCCTAAGCACTAGTGTTTTAAGGAACAACTTAAAAAGAGAATCCTAATGTGATTTCTTTATAATGGGTGTGTTCCTTATCTTATCCTAGTGTCTAAACTCTTCTCCATGGCTGCACCTCCAAATAATATTCCTTTACGTGCTAAGGGGTATCTAGAGAGTGGGATAGGTTTAATAACTACCCTAACACTAACGCGTACCCTAACCCTAACCCCTACCCTAACCCTAACACGTACCCTAATCCTAACCAATAACCTAAACCGAGCCCTAACCCTAACACTAACCCTAACCCTAACCCTAACCCATACCCTACGCCGTACCCGAAGCCCTCACCGAACCCGTACCCTAAGCCGTACCCTAAGCCTAACCCTAAGCCTAACCCTAACCCTAGGCTACCCTTGACTGCTTCTGCCTCCAATAGATTTCCTAAGCACTAGTGTTTTAAGGAACAGCTTAAAAAGGGAATCCTAATGTGATTTCTTTATAATGGGTGTGTTCCTCATCTTATCCTAGTGTCTAAACTCTTCTCCATGGCTGGACCTCCAAATAATATTCCTTTACGTGCTAAGGGGTATCTACAGAGTGGGATAGGTTTAATAACTAACCTAACCCTAACGCGTACCCTAAACCTAACCCCTACCCTAACCCTAACATGTACCCTAATTCTATCCCGTACCCTAAACCGAGCCCTAACCCTAACACTAACCCTAACCCTAACCCTAACCCATACCCTACGCCGTACCCAAAGCCCTCCCCGAACCCATACCGTAAGCCGTACCCTAAGCCGTACCCTAAGCCTAACCCTAACCCTAGGCTACCCTTGACTGCTTCTTCCTCCAATAGATTTCCTAAGCATTACTGTTTTAAGGAACAGCTTAAAAAGAGAATCCTAATGTGGTTTCTTTATAATGGGTGTGTTCCTTATCTTATCCTAGTGTCTAAACTCTTCTCCATGGCTGGACCCCCAAATAATATTCCTTTACGTGCTAAGGGGTATCTAGAGAGTGGGATAGGTTTAATAACTACCCTAACCCTAACGCGTACCCTAACCCTATCCCCTACCCTAACCCTAACACGTACCCTAATCCTAACCCGTACCCTAAACCGAGCCCTAACCCTAACACTAACCCTAACCCTAACCCATACCCTACGCCGTACCCGAAGCCCTCACCGAACCCGTACCCTAAGCCGTACCCTAAGCGTAACCCGAAGCCTAACCCTAACCCTAGGCTACCCTTGACTGCTTCTGCCTCCAATAGATTTCCTAAGCACTAGTGTTTTAAGGAACAGCTTAAAAAGAGAATCCTAATGTGATTTCTTTATAATGGGTGTGTTCCTTATCTTATCCTAGTGTCTAAACTCTTCTCCATGGCTGGACCTCCAAATAATATTCCTTTACGTGCTAAGGGGTATCTACAGAGTGGGATAGGTTTAATAACTAACCTAACACTAACGCGTACCCTAACCCTAACCCCTACCCTAACACTAACACGTACCCTAATCCTAACCAAAACCCTAAACCGAGCCCTAACCCTAACACTAACCCTAACCCTAACCCTAACCCATACCCTACGCCGTACCCGAACCCCTCCCCGAACCCGTACCCTAAGCCGTACCCTAAGCCTAACCCCAAGCCTAACCCTAACCCTAGGCTACCCTTGACTGCTTCTGCCTCCAATAGATTTCCTAAGCACTATTGTTTTAAGGAACAACTTAAAAAGAGAATCCTAATGTGATTTCTTTATAATGGGTGTGTTCCTTATCTTATCCTAGTGTCTAAACTCTTCTCCATGGCTGCACCTCCAAATAATATTCCTTTACGTGCTAAGGGGTATCTAGAGAGTGGGATAGGTTTAATAACTACCCTAACACTAACGCGTACCCTAACCCTAACCCCTACCCTAACCCTAACACGTACCCTAATCCTAACCAATACCCTAAACCGAGCCCTAACCCTAACACTAACCCTAACCCTAACCCTAACCCATACCCTAAGCCGTACCCGAAGCCCTCCCCAAACCCGTAGCCTAAGCCGTAACCTAAGCCGTACCCTAAGCCTAACCCTAACCCTAGGTTACCCTTGACTGCTTCTGCCTCCAATAGATTTCCTAAGCACTAGTGTTTTAAGGAACAGCTTAAAAAGAGAATCCTAATGTGATTTCTTTATAATGTGTCTGTTCCTTATCTTATCCTAGTGTCTAAACTCTTCTCCATGGCTGGAACTCCAAATAATATTCCTTTACGTGCTAAGGGGTATCTAGAGAGTGGGATAGGTTTAATAACTACCCTAACACTAACGCGTACCCTAACCCTAACCCCTACCCTAACACTAACAAGTACCCTAATCCTAACCAATACCCTAAACCGAGCCCTAACCCTAACACTAACCCTAACCCTAACCCTAACCCATACCCTACGCCGTACCCGAAGCCCTCCCCGAACCCGTACCCTAAGCCGTACCCTAAGCCTAACCCCAAGCCTAACCCTAACCCTTGGTTACCCTTCACTGCTTCTGCCTCCAATAGCTTTCCTAAGCACTAGTGTTTTAAGGAACAGCTTAAAAAGAGAATCCTAATGTGATTTCTTTATAATGGGTGTGTTCCTTATCTTATCCTAGTGTCTAAACTCTTCTCCATGGCTGGACCCCCAAATAATATTCCTTTACGTGCTACGGTGTATCTAGAGAGTGGGATAGGTTTAATAACTACCCTAACCCTAACGCGTACCCTAAACCTAACCCCTACCCTACCCCTAATATGTACCCTAATTCTATCCCGTACCCTAAACCGAGCCCTAACCCTAACACTAACCCTAACCCTAACCCATACCCTACGCCGTACCCAAAGCCCTCCCCGAACCCGTACCCTAAGCCGTACCCTAAGCCTAACCCTAACCCTAGGCTACCCTTGACTGCTTCTTCCTCCAATAGATTTCCTAAGCACTAGTGTTTTAAGGAACAGCTTAAAAATAGAATCCTAATGTGATTTCTTTATAATGGGTGTGTTCCTTATCGTATCCTAGTGTCTAAACTCTTCTCCATGGCTGGACCCCCAAATAATATTCCTTTACGTGCTAAGGGGTATCTAGAGAGTGGGATAGGTTTAATAACTACCCTAACCCTAACGCGTACCCTAACCCTATCCCCTACCCTAACCCTAACACGTACCCTAATCCTAACCCGTACCCTAAACCGAGCCCTAACCCTAACACTAACCCTAACCCTAACCCTAACCCATACCCTACGCCGTACCCGAAGCCCTCACCGAACCCGTACCCTAAGCCGTACCCTAAGCCTAACCCTAAGCCTAACCCTAACCCTAGGCTACCCTTGACTGCTTCTGCCTCCAATAGATTTCCTAAGCACTAGTGTTTTAAGGAACAGCTTAAAAAGAGAATCCTAATGTGATTTCTTTATAATGGGTGTGTTCCTTATATTATCCTAGTGTCTAAACTCTTCTCCATGGCTGGACCTCCAAATAATATTCCTTTACGTGCTAAGGGGTATCTACAGAGTGGGATAGGTTTAATAACTAACCTAACACTAACGCGTACCCTAACCCTAACGCTACCCTAACACTAACACGTACCCTAATCCTAACGAAAACCCTAAACCGAGCCCTAACCCTAACACTAACCCTAACCCTAACCCTAACCCATACCCTACGCCGTACCCGAACCCCTCCCCGAACCCGTACCCTAAGCCGTACCCTAAGCCTAACCCCAAGCCTAACCCTAACCCTAGGCTACCCTTGACTGCTTCTGCCTCCAATAGATTTCCTAAGCACTAGTGTTTTAAGGAACAACTTAAAAAGAGAATCCTAATGTCATTTCTTTATAATGGGTGTGTTCCTTATCTTATCCTAGTGTCTAAACTCTTCTCCATGGCTGGACCTCCAAATAATATTCCTTTACGTGCTGAGGGGTATCTAGAGAGTGGGATAGGTTTAATAACTACCCTAACCCTAACGCGTACCATAACCCTAACCCCTACCCTAACACTAACTCGTACCCTAATCCTAACCAATACCCTAAACCGAGCCCTAACCCTAACACTAACCCTAACCCTAACCCTAACCCATACCCTACGCCGTACCCGAAGCCCTCCCCGAACCAGTACCCTAAGCCGTACCCTAAGCCGTACCCTAAGCCTAACCCTAACTCTAGGCTACCCTTCACTGCTTCTGCCTCCAATAGATTTCCTAAGCACTAGTGTTTTAAGGAACAGCTTAAAAAGAGAATCCTAATGTGATTTCTTTATAATGGGTGTGTTCCTTATCTTATCCTAGTGTCTAAACTCTTCTCCATGGCTGGACCTCCAAATAATATTCCTTTACGTGCTAAGGGGTATCTAGAGATTGGGATAGGTTTAATAAATACCCTAACACTAACGTGTACCCTAACCCTAACCCCTACCCTAACCCTAACACGTACCCTAATCCTAACCAATACCCTAAGCCGAGCCCTAACCCTAACACTAACCCTAACCCTAACCCTAACCCATACCCTAAGCCGTACCCGAAGCCCTCCCCAAACCCGTACCCTAAGCCGTACCCTAAGCCGTACCCTAAGCCTAACCCTAACCCTAGGCTACCCTTGACTGCTTCTGCCTCCAATAGATTTCCTAAGCACTAGTGTTTTAAGGAACAGCTTAAAAAGAGAATCCTAATGTGATTTCTTTATAATGTGTCTGTTCCTTATCTTATCCTAGTGTCTAAACTCTTCTCCATGGCTGGAACTCCAAATAATATTCATTTACGTGCTAAGCGGTATCTAGAGAGTGGGATAGGTTTAATAACTACCCTAACACTAACGCGTACCCTAACCCTAACCCCTACCCTAACACTAACAAGTACCCTAATCCTAACCAATACCCTAAACCGAGCCCTAACCCTAACACTAACCCTAACCCTAACCCTAACCCATACCCTACGCCGTACCCGAAGCCCTCCCCGAACCCGTACCCTAAGCCGTACCCTAAGCCTAACCCCAAGCCTAACCCTAACCCTTGGATACCCTTCACTGCTTCTGCCTCCAATAGCTTTCCTAAGCACTAGTGTTTTAAGGAACAGCTTAAAAAGAGAATCCTAATGTGATTTCTTTATAATGGGTGTGTTCCTTATCTTATCCTAGTGTCTAAACTCTTCTCCATGGCTGGACCCCCAAATAATATTCCTTTACGTGCTAAGGTGTATCTAGAGAGTGGGATAGGTTTAATAACTACCCTAACCCTAACACGTACCCTAAACCTAACCCCTACCCTAACCCTAACATGTATCCTAATTCTATCCCGTACCCTAAACCGAGCCCTAACCCTAACACTAACCCTAACCCTAACCCTAACCCATACCCTACGCCGTACCCAAAGCCCTCCCCGAACCCGTACCCTAAGCCGTACCCTAAGCCGTACCCTAAGCCTAACCCTAACCCTAGGCTACCCTTGACTGCTTCTTCCTCCAATAGATTTCCTAAGCACTAGTGTTTTAAGGAACAGCTTAAAAATAGAATCCTAATGTGATTTCTTTATAATGGGTGTGTTCCTTATCGTATCCTAGTGTCTAAACTCTTCTCCATGGCTGGACCCCCAAATAATATTCCTTTACGTGCTAAGGGGTATCTAGAGAGTGGGATAAGTTTAATAACTACCCTAACCCTAACGCGTACCCTAACCCTATCCCCTACCCTAACCCTAACACGTACCCTAATCCTAACCCGTACCCTAAACCGAGCCCTAACCCTAACACTAACCCTAACCCTAACCCTAACCCATACCCTACGCCGTACCCGAAGCCCTCACCGAACCCGTACCCTAAGCCGTACCCTAAGCCTAACCCTAAGCCTAACCCTAACCCTAGGCTACCCTTGACTGCTTCTGCCTCCAATAGATTTCCTAAGCACTAGTGTTTTAAGGAACAACTTAAAAAGAGAATCCTAATGTGATTTCTTTATAATGGGTGTGTTCCTTATCTTATCCTAGTGTCTAAACTCTTCTCCATGGCTGCACCTCCAAATAATATTCCTTTACGTGCTAAGGGGTATCTAGAGAGTGGGATAGGTTTAATAACTACCCTAACCCTAACGCGTACCCTAACCCTAACCCCTACCCTAACCCTAACACGTACCCTAATCCTAACCAATACCCTAAGCCGAGCCCTAACCCTAACACTAACCCTAACCCTAACCCTAACCCATACCCTAAGGCTTACCCGAAGCCCTCCCCAAACCCGTACCCTAAGCCGTACCCTAAGCCGTACCCTAAGCCTAACCCTAACCCTAGGCTACCCTTGACTGCTTCTGCCTCCAATAGATTTCCTAAGCACTAGTGTTTTAAGGAACAGCTTAAAAAGAGAATCCTAATGTGATTTCTTTATAATGGGTGTGTTCCTTATCTTATCCTAGTGTCTAAACTCTTCTCCATGGCTGGAACTCCAAATAATATTCCTTTACATGCTAAGCGGTATCTAGAGAGTGGGATAGGTTTAATAACTACCCTAACACTAACGCGTACCCTAACCCTAACCCCTACCCTAACACTAACACGTACCCTAATCCTAACCAATACCCTAAACCGAGCCCTAACCCTAACACTAACCCTAACCCTAACCCTAACCCATACCCTACGCCGTACCCGAAGCCCTCCCCGAACCCGTACCCTAAGCCGTACCCTAAGCCTAACCCCAAGCCTAACCCTAACCCTTGGTTACCCTTGACTGCTTCTGCCTCCAATAGCTTTCCTAAGCACTAGTGTTTTAAGGAACAGCTTAAAAAGAGAATCCTAATGTGATTTCTTTATAATGGGTGTGTTCCTTATCTTATCCTAGTGTCTAAACTCTTCTCCATGGCTGGACCCCCAAATAATATTCCTTTACGTGCTAAGGTGTATCTAGAGAGTGGGATAGGTTTAATAACTACCCTAACCCTAACGCGTACCCTAAACCTAACCCCTACCCTAACCCTAAAATGTACCCTAATTCTATCCCGTACCCTAAACCGAGCCCTAACCCTAACACTAACCCTAACCCTAACCCTAACCCATACCCTACGCCGTACCCAAAGCCCTCCCCGAACCCGTACCGTAAGCCGTACCCTAAGCCGTACCCTAAGCCTAACCCTAACCCTAGGCTACCCTTGACTGCTTCTTCCTCCAATAGATTTCCTAAGCACTAGTGTTTTAAGGAACAGCTTAAAAAGAGAATCCTAATGTGATTTCTTTATAATGGGTGTGTTCCTTATCTTATCCGAGTGTCTAAACTCTTCTCCATGGCTGGACCCCCAAATAATATTCCTTTACGTGCTAAGGGGTATCTAGAGAGTGGGATAGGTTTAATAACTACCCTAACCCTAACGCGTACCCTAACCCTATCCCCTACCCTAACCCTAACACGTACCCTAATCCTAACCCGTACCCTAAACCGAGCCCTAACCCTAACACTAACCCTAACCCTAACCCATACCCTACGCCGTACCCGAAGCCCTCACCGAACCCGTACCCTAAGCCGTACCCTAAGCCTAACCCGAAGCCTAACCCTAACCCTAGGCTACCCTTGACTGCTTCTGCCTCCAATAGATTTCCTAAGCACTAGTGTTTTAAGGAACAGCTTAAAAAGAGAATCCTAATGTGATTTCTTTATAATGGGTGTGTTCCTTATCTTATCCTAGTGTCTAATCTCTTCTCCATGGCTGGACCTCCAAATAATATTCCTTTACGAGCTAAGGGGTATCTACAGAGTGGGATAGGTTTAATAACTAACCTAACACTAACGCGTACCCTAACCCTAACCCCTACCCTAACACTAACACGTACCCTAATCCTAACCAAAACCCTAAACCGAGCCCTAACCCTAACACTAACCCTAACCCTAACCCTAACCCATACCCTACGCCGTACCCGAACCCCTCCCCGAACCCGTACCCTAAGCCGTACCCTAAGCCTAACCCCAAGCCTAACCCTAACCCTAGGCTACCCTTGACTGCTTCTGCCTCCAATAGATTTCCTAAGCACTATTGTTTTAAGGAACAACTTAAAAAGAGAATCCTAATGTGATTTCTTTATAATGGGTGTGTTCCTTATCTTATCCTAGTGTCTAAACTCTTCTCCATGGCTGCACCTCCAAATAATATTCCTTTACGTGCTAAGGGGTATCTAGAGAGTGGGATAGGTTTAATAACTACCCTAACACTAACGCGTACCCTAACCCTAACCCCTACCCTAACCCTAACACGTACCCTAATCCTAACCAATACCCTAAACCGAGCCCTAACCCTAACACTAACCCTAACCCTAACCTTAACCCATACCCTAAGCCGTACCCGAAGCCCTCCCCAAACCCGTAGCCTAAGCCGTAACCTAAGCCGTACCCTAAGCCTAAACCTAACCCTAGGCTACCCTTGACTGCTTCTGCCTCCAATAGATTTCCTAAGCACTAGTGTTTTAAGGAACAGCTTAAAAAGAGAATCCTAATGTGATTTCTTTATAATGTGTCTGTTCCTTATCTTATCCTAGTGTCTAAACTCTTCTCCATGGCTGGAACTCCAAATAATATTCCTTTACGTGCTAAGCGGTATCTAGAGAGTGGGATAGGTTTAATAACTACCCTAACACTAACGCGTACCCTAACCCTAACCCCTACCCTAACACTAACAAGTACCCTAATCCTAACCAATACCCTAAACCGAGCCCTAACCCTAACACTAACCCTAACCCTAACCCTAACCCATACCCTACGCCGTACCCGAAGCCCTCCCCGAACCCGTACCCTAAGCCGTACCCTAAGCCTAACCCCAAGCCTAACCCTAACCCTTGGTTACCCTTCACTGCTTCTGCCTCCAATAGCTTTCCTAAGCACTAGTGTTTTAAGGAACAGCTTAAAAAGAGAATCCTAATGTGATTTCTTTATAATGGGTGTGTTCCTTATCTTATCCTAGTGTCTAAACTCTTCTCCATGGCTGGACCCCCAAATAATATTCCTTTACGTGCTAAGGTGTATCTAGAGAGTGGGATAGGTTTAATAACTACCCTAACCCTAACGCGTACCCTAAACCTAACCCCTACCCTACCCCTAACATATACCCTAATTCTATCCCGTACCCTAAACCGAGCCCTAACCCTAACACTAACCCTAACCCTAACCCATACCCTACGCCGTACCCAAAGCCCTCCCCGAACCCGTACCCTAAGCCGTACCCTAAGCCTAACCCTAACCCTAGGCTACCCTTGACTGCTTCTTCCTCCAATAGATTTCCTAAGCACTAGTGTTTTAAGGAACAGCTTAAAAATAGAATCCTAATGTGATTTCTTTATAATGGGTGTGTTCCTTATCGTATCCTAGTGTCTAAACTCTTCTCCATGGCTGGACCCCCAAATAATATTCCTTTACGTGCTAAGGGGTATCTAGAGAGTGGGATAGGTTTAATAACTACCCTAACCCTAACGCGTACCCTAACCCTATCCCCTACCCTAACCCTAACACGTACCCTAATCCTAACCCGTACCCTAAACCGAGCCCTAACCCTAACACTAACCCTAACCCTAACCCTAACCCATACCCTACGCCGTACCCGAAGCCCTCACCGAACCCGTACCCTAAGCCGTACCCTAAGCCTAACCCTAAGCCTAACCCTAACCCTAGGCTACCCTTGACTGCTTCTGCCTCCAATAGATTTCCTAAGCACTAGTGTTTTAAGGAACAGCTTAAAAAGGGAATCCTAATGTGATTTCTTTATAATGGGTGTGTTCCTCATCTTATCCTAGTGTCTAAACTCTTCTCCATGGCTGGACCTCCAAATAATATTCCTTTACGTGCTAAGGGGTATCTACAGAGTGGGATAGGTTTAATAACTAACCTAACACTAACGCGTACCCTAACCCTAACCCCTACCCTAACACTAACACGTACCCTAATCCTAACGAAAACCCTAAACCGAGCCCTAACCCTAACACTAACCCTAACCCTAACCCTAACCCATACCCTACGCCGTACGCGAACCCCTCCCCGAACCCGTACCCTAAGCCGTACCCTAAGCCTAACCCCAAGCCTAACCCTAACCCTAGGCTACCCTTGACTGCTTCTGCCTCCAATAGATTTCCTAAGCACTAGTGTTTTAAGGAACAACTTAAAAAGAGAATCCTAATGTGATTTCTTTATAATGGGTGTGTTCCTTATCTTATCCTAGTGTCTAAACTCTTCTCCATGGCTGCACCTCCAAATAATATTCCTTTACGTGCTAAGGGGTATCTAGAGAGTGGGATAGGTTTAATAACTACCCTAACACTAACGCGTACCATAACCCTAACCCCTACCCTAACACTAACTCGTACCCTAATCCTAAACAATACCCTAAACCGAGCCCTAACCCTAACACTAACCCTAACCCTAACCCTAACCCATTCCCTACGCCGTACCCGAAGCCCTCACCGAACCAGTACCCTAAGCCGTACCCTAAGCCGTACCCTAAGCCTAACCCTAACCCTAGGCTACCCTTCACTGCTTCTGCCTCCAATAGATTTCCTAAGCATTAGTGTTTTAAGGAACAGCTTAAAAAGAGAATCCTAATGTGATTTCTTTATAATGGGTGTGTTCCTTATCTTATCCTAGTGTCTAAACTCTTCTCCATGGCTGGACCTCCAAATAATATTCCTTTACGTGCTAAGGGGTATCTAGAGATTGGGATAGGTTTAATAAATACCCTAAGACTAACGCGTACCCTAACCCTAACCCCTACCCTAACCCTAACACGTACCCTAATCCTAACCAATACCCTAAGCCGAGCCCTAACCCTAACACTAACCCTAACCCTAACACTAACCCATACCCTAAGCCGTACCCGAAGCCCTCCCCAAACCCGTACCCTAAGCCGTACCCTAAGCCGTACCCTAAGCCTAACCCTAACCCTAGGCTACCCTTGACTGCTTCTGCCTCCAATAGATTTCCTAAGCACTAGTGTTTTAAGGAACAGCTTAAAAAGAGAATCCTAATGTGATTTCTTTATAATGTGTCTGTTCCTTATCTTATCCTAGTGTCTAAACTCTTCTCCATGGCTGGAACTCCAAATAATATTCCTTTACGTGCTAAGCGGTATCTAGAGAGTGGGATAGGTTTAATAACTACCCTAACACTAACGCGTACCCTAACCCTAACCCCTACCCTAACACTAACAAGTACCCTAATCCTAACCAATACCCTAAACCGAGCCCTAACCCTAACACTAACCCTAACCCTAACCCTAACCCATACCCTACGCCGTACTCGAAGCCCTCCCCGAACCCGTACCCTAAGCCGTACCCTAAGCCTAACCCCAAGCCTAACCCTAACCCTTGGTTACCCTTCACTGCTTCTGCCTCCAATAGCTTTCCTAAGCACTAGTGTTTTAAGGAACAGCTTAAAAAGAGAATCCTAATGTGATTTCTTTATAATGGGTGTGTTCCTTATCTTATCCTAGTGTCTAAACTCTTCTCCATGGCTGGACCCCCAAATAATATTCCTTTACGTGCTAAGGTGTATCTAGAGAGTGGGATAGGTTTAATAACTACCCTAACCCTAACGCGTACCCTAAACCTAACCCCTACCCTACCCCTAACATGTACCCTAATTCTATCCCGTACCCTAAACCGAGCCCTAACCCTAACACTAACCCTAACCCTAACCCATACCCTACGCCGTGCCCAAAGCCCTCCCCGAACCCGTACCCTAAGCCGTACCCTAAGCCTAACCCTAACCCTAGGCTACCCTTGACTGCTTCTTCCTCCAATAGATTTCCTAAGCACTAGTGTTTTAAGGAACAGCTTAAAAAGAGAATCCTATTGTGATTTCTTTATAATGGGTGTGTTCCTTATCTTATCCTAGTGTCTAAACTCTTCTCCATGGCTGGACCCCCAAATAATATTCCTTTACGTGCTAAGGGGTATCTAGAGAGTGGGATAGGTTTAATAACTACCCTAACCCTAACGCGTACCCTAACCCTATCCCCTACCCTAACCCTAACACGTACCCTAATCCTAACCCGTACCCTAAACCGAGCCCTAACCCTAACACTAACCCTAACCCTAACCCTAACCCATACCCTACGCCGTACCCGAAGCCCTCACCGATCCCGTACCCTAAGCCGTACCCTAAGCCTAACCCCAAGCCTAACCCTAACCCTAGGCTACCCTTGACTGCTTCTGCCTCCAATAGATTTCCTAAGCACTAGTGTTTTAAGGAACAACTTAAAAAGAGAATCCTAATGTGATTTCTTTATAATGGGTGTGTTCCTTATCTTATCCTAGTGTCTAAACTCTTCTCCATGGCTGCACCTCCAAATAATATTCCTTTACGTGCTAAGGGGTATCTAGAGAGTGGGATAGGTTTAATAACTACCCTAACACTAACGCGTACCCTAACCCTAACCCCTACCCTAACCCTAACACGTACCCTAATCCTAACCAATACCCTAAACCGAGCCCTAACCCTAACACTAACCCTAACCCTAACCCTAACCCATACCCTACGCCGTACCCGAAGCCCTCACCGAACCCGTACCCTAAGCCGTACCCTAAGCCTAACCCTAAGCCTAACCCTAACCCTAGGCTACCCTTGACTGCTTCTGCCTCCAATAGATTTCCTAAGCACTAGTGTTTTAAGGAACAGCTTAAAAAGGGAATCCTAATGTGATTTCTTTATAATGGGTGTGTTCCTCATCTTATCCTAGTGTCTAAACTCTTCTCCATGGCTGGACCTCCAAATAATATTCCTTTACGTGCTAAGGGGTATCTACAGAGTGGGATAGGTTTAATAACTACCCTAACCCTAACGCGTACCCTAAACCTAACCCCTACCCTAACCCTAACATGTACCCTAATTCTATCCCGTACCCTAAACCGAGCCCTAACCCTAACACTAACCCTAACCCTAACCCTAACCCATACCCTACGCCGTACCCAAAGCCCTCCCCGAACCCGTACCGTAAGCCGTACCCTAAGCCGTACCCTAAGCCTAACCCTAACCCTAGGCTACCCTTGACTGCTTCTTCCTCCAATAGATTTCCTAAGCATTAGTGTTTTAAGGAACAGCTTAAAAAGAGAATCCTAATGTGATTTCTTTATAATGGGTGTGTTCCTTATCTTATCCTAGTGTCTAAACTCTTCTCCATGGCTGGACCCCCAAATAATATTCCTTTACGTGCTAAGGGGTATCTAGAGAGTGGGATAGGTTTAATAACTACCCTAACCCTAACGCGTACCCTAACCCTATCCCCTACCCTAACCCTAACACGTACCCTAATCCTAACCCGTACCCTAAACCGAGCCCTAACCCTAACACTAACCCTAACCCTAACCCATACCCTACGCCGTACCCGAAGCCCTCACCGAACCCGTACCCTAAGCCGTACCCTAAGCCTAACCCGAAGCCTAACCCTAACCCTAGGCTACCCTTGACTGCTTCTGCCTCCAATAGATTTCCTAAGCACTAGTGTTTTAAGGAACAGCTTAAAAAGAGAATCCTAATGTGATTTCTTTATAATGGGTGTGTTCGTTATCTTATCCTAGTGTCTAAACTCTTCTCCATGGCTGGACCTCCAAATAATATTCCTTTACGTGCTAAGGGGTATCTACAGAGTGGGATAGGTTTAATAACTAACCTAACACTAACGCGTACCCTAACCCTAACCCCTACCCTAACACTAACACGTACCCTAATCCTAACCAAAACCCTAAACCGAGCCCTAACCCTAACACTAACCCTAACCCTAACCCTAACCCATACCCTACGCCGTACCCGAACCCCTCCCCGAACCCGTACCCTAAGCCGTACCCTAAGCCTAACCCCAAGCCTAACCCTAACCCTAGGCTACCCTTGACTGCTTCTGCCTCCAATAGATTTCCTAAGCACTATTGTTTTAAGGAACAACTTAAAAAGAGAATCCTAATGTGATTTCTTTATAATGGGTGTGTTCCTTATCTTATCCTAGTGTCTAAACTCTTCTCCATGGCTGCACCTCCAAATAATATTCCTTTACGTGCTAAGGGGTATCTAGAGAGTGGGATAGGTTTAATAACTACCCTAACACTAACGCGTACCCTAACCCTAACCCCTACCCTAACCCTAACACGTACCCTAATCCTAACCAATACCCTAAACCGAGCCCTAACCCTAACACTAACCCTAACCCTAACCCTAACCCATACCCTAAGCCGTACCCGAAGCCCTCCCGAAACCCGTAGCCTAAGCCGTAACCTAAGCCGTACCCTAAGCCTAACCCTAACCCTAGGCTACCCTTGACTGCTTCTGCCTCCAATAGATTTCCTAAGCACTAGTGTTTTAAGGAACAGCTTAAAAAGAGAATCCTAATGTGATTTCTTTATAATGTGTCTGTTCCTTATCTTATCCTAGTGTCTAAACTCTTCTCCATGGCTGGAACTCCAAATAATATTCCTTTACGTGCTAAGGGGTATCTAGAGAGTGGGATAGGTTTAATAACTACCCTAACACTAACGCGTACCCTAACCCTAACCCCTACCCTAACACTAACAAGTACCCTAATCCTAACCAATACCCTAAACCGATCCCTAACCCTAACACTAATCCTAACCCTAACCCTAACCCATACCCTACGCCGTACCCGAAGCCCTCCCCGAACCCGTACCCTAAGCCGTACCCTAAGCCTAACCCCAAGCCTAACCCTAACCCTTGGTTACCCTTCACTGCTTCTGCCTCCAATAGCTTTCCTAAGCACTAGTGTTTTAAGGAACAGCTTAAAAAGAGAATCCTAATGTGATTTCTTTATAATGGGTGTGTTCGTTATCTTATCCTAGTGTCTAAACTCTTCTCCATGGCTGGACCTCCAAATAATATTCCTTTACGTGCTAAGGGGTATCTACAGAGTGGGATAGGTTTAATAACTAACCTAACACTAACGCGTACCCTAACCCTAACCCCTACCCTAACACTAACACGTACCCTAATCCTAACCAAAACCCTAAACCGAGCCCTAACCCTAACACTAACCCTAACCCTAACCCTAACCCATACCCTACGCCGTACCCGAACCCCTCCCCGAACCCGTACCCTAAGCCGTACCCTAAGCCTAACCCCAAGCCTAACCCTAACCCTAGGCTACCCTTGACTGCTTCTGCCTCCAATAGATTTCCTAAGCACTATTGTTTTAAGGAACAACTTAAAAAGAGAATCCTAATGTGATTTCTTTATAATGGGTGTGTTCCTTATCTTATCCTAGTGTCTAAACTCTTCTCCATGGCTGCACCTCCAAATAATATTCCTTTACGTGCTAAGGGGTATCTAGAGAGTGGGATAGGTTTAATAACTACCCTAACACTAACGCGTACCCTAACCCTAACCCCTACCCTAACCCTAACACGTACCCTAATCCTAACCAATACCCTAAACCGAGCCCTAACCCTAACACTAACCCTAACCCTAACCCTAACCCATACCCTAAGCCGTACCCGAAGCCCTCCCGAAACCCGTAGCCTAAGCCGTAACCTAAGCCGTACCCTAAGCCTAACCCTAACCCTAGGCTACCCTTGACTGCTTCTGCCTCCAATAGATTTCCTAAGCACTAGTGTTTTAAGGAACAGCTTAAAAAGAGAATCCTAATGTGATTTCTTTATAATGTGTCTGTTCCTTATCTTATCCTAGTGTCTAAACTCTTCTCCATGGCTGGAACTCCAAATAATATTCCTTTACGTGCTAAGGGGTATCTAGAGAGTGGGATAGGTTTAATAACTACCCTAACACTAACGCGTACCCTAACCCTAACCCCTACCCTAACACTAACAAGTACCCTAATCCTAACCAATACCCTAAACCGATCCCTAACCCTAACACTAACCCTAACCCTAACCCTAACCCATACCCTACGCCGTACCCGAAGCCCTCCCCGAACCCGTACCCTAAGCCGTACCCTAAGCCTAACCCCAAGCCTAACCCTAACCCTTGGTTACCCTTCACTGCTTCTGCCTCCAATAGCTTTCCTAAGCACTAGTGTTTTAAGGAACAGCTTAAAAAGAGAATCCTAATGTGATTTCTTTATAATGGGTGTGTTCCTTATCTTATCCTAGTGTCTAAACTCTTCTCCATGGCTGGACCCCCAAATAATATTCCTTTACGTGCTAAGGTGTATCTAGAGAGTGGGATAGGTTTAATAACTACCCTAACCCTAACGCGTACCCTAAACCTAACCCCTACCCTACCCCTAATATGTACCCTAATTCTATCCCGTACCCTAAACCGAGCCCTAACCCTAACACTAACCCTAACCCTAACCCATACCCTACGCCGTACCCAAAGCCCTCCCCGAACCCGTACCCTAAGCCGTACCCTAAGCCTAACCCTAACCCTAGGCTACCCTTGACTGCTTCTTCCTCCAATAGATTTCCTAAGCACTAGTGTTTTAAGGAACAGCTTAAAAATAGAATCCTAATGTGATTTCTTTATAATGGGTGTGTTCCTTATCGTATCCTAGTGTCTAAACTCTTCTCCATGGCTGGACCCCCAAATAATATTCCTTTACGTGCTAAGGGGTATCTAGAGAGTGGGATAGGTTTAATAACTACCCTAACCCTAACGCGTACCCTAACCCTATCCCCTACCCTAACCCTAACACGTACCCTAATCCTAACCCGTACCCTAAACCGAGCCCTAACCCTAACACTAACCCTAACCCTAACCCTAACCCATACCCTACGCCGTACCCGAAGCCCTCACCGAACCCGTACCCTAAGCCGTACCCTAAGCCTAACCCTAAGCCTAACCCTAACCCTAGGCTACCCTTGACTGCTTCTGCCTCCAATAGATTTCCTAAGCACTAGTGTTTTAAGGAACAGCTTAAAAAGAGAATCCTAATGTGATTTCTTTATAATGGGTGTGTTCCTTATCTTATCCTAGTGTCTAAACTCTTCTCCATGGCTGGACCCCCAAATAATATTCCTTTACGTGCTAAGGGGTATCTAGAGAGTGGGATAGGTTTAATAACTACCCTAACCCTAACGCGTACCCTAACCCTATCCCCTACCCTAACCCTAACACGTACCCTAATCCTAACCCGTACCCTAAACCGAGCCCTAACCCTAACACTAACCCTAACCCTAACCCATACCCTACGCCGTACCCGAAGCCCTCACCGAACCCGTACCCTAAGCCGTACCCTAAGCCTAACCCGAAGCCTAACCCTAACCCTAGGCTACCCTTGACTGCTTCTGCCTCCAATAGATTTCCTAAGCACTAGTGTTTTAAGGAACAGCTTAAAAAGAGAATCCTAATGTGATTTCTTTATAATGGGTGTGTTCCTTATCTTATCCTAGTGTCTAAACTCTTCTCCATGGCTGGACCTCCAAATAATATTCCTTTACGTGCTAAGGGGTATCTACAGAGTGGGATAGGTTTAATAACTAACCTAACACTAACGCGTACCCTAACCCTAACCCCTACCCTAACACTAACACGTACCCTAATCCTAACCAAAACCCTAAACCGAGCCCTAACCCTAACACTAACCCTAACCCTAACCCTAACCCATACCCTACGCCGTACCCGAACCCCTCCCCGAACCCGTACCCTAAGCCGTACCCTAAGCCTAACCCCAAGCCTAACCCTAACCCTAGGCTACCCTTGACTGCTTCTGCCTCCAATAGATTTCCTAAGCACTATTGTTTTAAGGAACAACTTAAAAAGAGAATCCTAATGTGATTTCTTTATAATGGGTGTGTTCCTTATCTTATCCTAGTGTCTAAACTCTTCTCCATGGCTGCACCTCCAAATAATATTCCTTTACGTGCTAAGGGGTATCTAGAGAGTGGGATAGGTTTAATAACTACCCTAACACTAACGCGTACCCTAACCCTAACCCCTACCCTAACCCTAACACGTACCCTAATCCTAACCAATACCCTAAACCGAGCCCTAACCCTAACACTAACCCTAACCCTAACCCTAACCCATACCCTAAGCCGTACCCGAAGCCCTCCCCAAACCCGTAGCCTAAGCCGTAACCTAAGCCGTACCCTAAGCCTAACCCTAACCCTAGGCTACCCTTGACTGCTTCTGCCTCCAATAGATTTCCTAAGCACTAGTGTTTTAAGGAACAGCTTAAAAAGAGAATCCTAATGTGATTTCTTTATAATGTGTCTGTTCCTTATCTTATCCTAGTGTCTAAACTCTTCTCCATGGCTGGAACTCCAAATAATATTCCTTTACGTGCTAAGGGGTATCTAGAGAGTGGGATAGGTTTAATAACTACCCTAACACTAACGCGTACCCTAACCCTAACCCCTACCCTAACACTAACAAGTACCCTAATCCTAACCAATACCCTAAACCGAGCCCTAACCCTAACACTAACCCTAACCCTAACCCTAACCCATACCCTACGCCGTACCCGAAGCCCTCCCCGAACCCGTACCCTAAGCCGTACCCTAAGCCTAACCCCAAGCCTAACCCTAACCCTTGGTTACCCTTCACTGCTTCTGCCTCCAATAGCTTTCCTAAGCACTAGTGTTTTAAGGAACAGCTTAAAAAGAGAATCCTAATGTGATTTCTTTATAATGGGTGTGTTCCTTATCTTATCCTAGTGTCTAAACTCTTCTCCATGGCTGGACCCCCAAATAATATTCCTTTACGTGCTAAGGTGTATCTAGAGAGTGGGATAGGTTTAATAACTACCCTAACCCTAACGCGTACCCTAAACCTAACCCCTACCCTACCCCTAATATGTACCCTAATTCTATCCCGTACCCTAAACCGAGCCCTAACCCTAACACTAACCCTAACCCTAACCCATACCCTACGCCGTACCCAAAGCCCTCCCCGAACCCGTACCCTAAGCCGTACCCTAAGCCTAACCCTAACCCTAGGCTACCCTTGACTGCTTCTTCCTCCAATAGATTTCCTAAGCACTAGTGTTTTAAGGAACAGCTTAAAAATAGAATCCTAATGTGATTTCTTTATAATGGGTGTGTTCCTTATCGTATCCTAGTGTCTAAACTCTTCTCCATGGCTGGACCCCCAAATAATATTCCTTTACGTGCTAAGGGGTATCTAGAGAGTGGGATAGGTTTAATAACTACCCTAACCCTAACGCGTACCCTAACCCTATCCCCTACCCTAACCCTAACACGTACCCTAATCCTAACCCGTACCCTAAACCGAGCCCTAACCCTAACACTAACCCTAACCCTAACCCTAACCCATACCCTACGCCGTACCCGAAGCCCTCACCGAACCCGTACCCTAAGCCGTACCCTAAGCCTAACCCTAAGCCTAACCCTAACCCTAGGCTACCCTTGACTGCTTCTGCCTCCAATAGATTTCCTAAGCACTAGTGTTTTAAGGAACAGCTTAAAAAGAGAATCCTAATGTGATTTCTTTATAATGGGTGTGTTCCTTATCTTATCCTAGTGTCTAAACTCTTCTCCATGGCTGGACCTCCAAATAATATTCCTTTACGTGCTAAGGGGTATCTACAGAGTGGGATAGGTTTAATAACTACCCTAACACTAACGCGTACCCTAACCCTAACCCCTACCCTAACACTAACACGTACCCTAATCCTAACGAAAACCCTAAACCGAGCCCTAACCCTAACACTAACCCTAACCCTAACCCTAACCCATACCCTACGCCGTACCCGAACCCCTCCCCGAACCCGTACCCTAAGCCGTACCCTAAGCCTAACCCCAAGCCTAACCCTAACCCTAGGCTACCCTTGACTGCTTCTGCCTCCAATAGATTTCCTAAGCACTAGTGTTTTAAGGAACAACTTAAAAAGAGAATCCTAATGTCATTTCTTTATAATGGGTGTGTTCCTTATCTTATCCTAGTGTCTAAACTCTTCTCCATGGCTGGACCTCCAAATAATATTCCTTTACGTGCTGAGGGGTATCTAGAGAGTGGGATAGGTTTAATAACTACCCTAACCCTAACGCGTACCATAACCCTAACCCCTACCCTAACACTAACTCGTACCCTAATCCTAACCAATACCCTAAACCGAGCCCTAACCCTAACACTAACCCTAACCCTAACCCTAACCCATACCCTACGCCGTACCCGAAGCCCTCCCCGAACCAGTACCCTAAGCCGTACCCTAAGCCGTACCCTAAGCCTAACCCTAACTCTAGGCTACCCTTCACTGCTTCTGCCTCCAATAGATTTCCTAAGCACTAGTGTTTTAAGGAACAGCTTAAAAAGAGAATCCTAATGTGATTTCTTTATAATGGGTGTGTTCCTTATCTTATCCTAGTGTCTAAACTCTTCTCCATGGCTGGACCTCCAAATAATATTCCTTTACGTGCTAAGGGGTATCTAGAGATTGGGATAGGTTTAATAAATACCCTAACACTAACGCGTACCCTAACCCTAACCCCTACCCTAACCCTAACACGTACCCTAATCCTAACCAATACCCTAAGCCGAGACCTAACCCTAACACTAACCCTAACCCTAACCCTAACCCATACCCTAAGCCGTACCCGAAGCCCTCCCCAAACCCGTACCCTAAGCCGTACCCTAAGCCGTACCCTAAGCCTAACCCTAACCCTAGGCTACCCTTGACTGCTTCTGCCTCCAATAGATTTCCTAAGCACTAGTGTTTTAAGGAACAGCTTAAAAAGAGAATCCTAATGTGATTTCTTTATAATGTGTCTGTTCCTTATCTTATCCTAGTGTCTAAACTCTTCTCCATGGCTGGAACTCCAAATAATATTCATTTACGTGCTAAGCGGTATCTAGAGAGTGGGATAGGTTTAATAACTACCCTAACACTAACGCGTACCCTAACCCTAACCCCTACCCTAACACTAACAAGTACCCTAATCCTAACCAATACCCTAAACCGAGCCCTAACCCTAACACTAACCCTAACCCTAACCCTAACCCATACCCTACGCCGTACCCGAAGCCCTCCCCGAACCCGTACCCTAAGCCGTACCCTAAGCCTAACCCCAAGCCTAACCCTAACCCTTGGTTACCCTTCACTGCTTCTGCCTCCAATAGCTTTCCTAAGCACTAGTGTTTTAAGGAACAGCTTAAAAAGAGAATCCTAATGTGATTTCTTTATAATGGGTGTGTTCCTTATCTTATCCTAGTGTCTAAACTCTTCTCCATGGCTGGACCCCCAAATAATATTCCTTTACGTGCTAAGGTGTATCTAGAGAGTGGGATAGGTTTAATAACTACCCTAACCCTAACACGTACCCTAAACCTAACCCCTACCCTAACCCTAACATGTATCCTAATTCTATCCCGTACCCTAAACCGAGCCCTAACCCTAACACTAACCCTAACCCTAACCCTAACCCATACCCTACGCCGTACCCAAAGCCCTCCCCGAACCCGTACCCTAAGCCGTACCCTAAGCCGTACCCTAAGCCTAACCCTAACCCTAGGCTACCCTTGACTGCTTCTTCCTCCAATAGATTTCCTAAGCACTAGTGTTTTAAGGAACAGCTTAAAAATAGAATCCTAATGTGATTTCTTTATAATGGGTGTGTTCCTTATCGTATCCTAGTGTCTAAACTCTTCTCCATGGCTGGACCCCCAAATAATATTCCTTTACGTGCTAAGGGGTATCTAGAGAGTGGGATAAGTTTAATAACTACCCTAACCCTAACGCGTACCCTAACCCTATCCCCTACCCTAACCCTAACACGTACCCTAATCCTAACCCGTACCCTAAACCGAGCCCTAACCCTAACACTAACCCTAACCCTAACCCTAACCCATACCCTACGCCGTACCCGAAGCCCTCACCGAACCCGTACCCTAAGCCGTACCCTAAGCCTAACCCTAAGCCTAACCCTAACCCTAGGCTACCCTTGACTGCTTCTGCCTCCAATAGATTTCCTAAGCACTAGTGTTTTAAGGAACAACTTAAAAAGAGAATCCTAATGTGATTTCTTTATAATGGGTGTGTTCCTTATCTTATCCTAGTGTCTAAACTCTTCTCCATGGCTGCACCTCCAAATAATATTCCTTTACGTGCTAAGGGGTATCTAGAGAGTGGGATAGGTTTAATAACTACCCTAACCCTAACGCGTACCCTAACCCTAACCCCTACCCTAACCCTAACACGTACCCTAATCCTAACCAATACCCTAAGCCGAGCCCTAACCCTAACACTAACCCTAACCCTAACCCTAACCCATACCCTAAGGCTTACCCGAAGCCCTCCCCAAACCCGTACCCTAAGCCGTACCCTAAGCCGTACCCTAAGCCTAACCCTAACCCTAGGCTACCCTTGACTGCTTCTGCCTCCAATAGATTTCCTAAGCACAAGTGTTTTAAGGAACAGCTTAAAAAGAGAATCCTAATGTGATTTCTTTATAATGGGTGTGTTCCTTATCTTATCCTAGTGTCTAAACTCTTCTCCATGGCTGGAACTCCAAATAATATTCCTTTTCATGCTAAGCGGTATCTAGAGAGTGGGATAGGTTTAATAACTACCCTAACACTAACGCGTACCCTAACCCTAACCCCTACCCTAACACTAACACGTACCCTAATCCTAACCAATACCCTAAACCGAGCCCTAACCCTAACACTAACCCTAACCCTAACCCTAACCCATACCCTACGCCGTACCCGAAGCCCTCCCCGAACCCGTACCCTAAGCCGTACCCTAAGCCTAACCCCAAGCCTAACCCTAACCCTTGGTTACCCTTGACTGCTTCTGCCTCCAATAGCTTTCCTAAGCACTAGTGTTTTAAGGAACAGCTTAAAAAGAGAATCCTAATGTGATTTCTTTATAATGGGTGTGTTCCTTATCTTATCCTAGTGTGTAAACTCTTCTCCATGGCTGGACCCCCAAATAATATTCCTTTACGTGCTAAGGTGTATCTAGAGAGTGGGATAGGTTTAATAACTACCCTAACCCTAACGCGTACCCTAAACCTAACCCCTACCCTAACCCTAAAATGTACCCAAATTCTATCCCGTACCCTAAACCGAGCCATAACCCTAACACTAACCCTAACCCTAACCCTAACCCATACCCTACGCCGTACCCAAAGCCCTCCCCGAACCCGTACCGTAAGCCGTACCCTAAGCCGTACCCTAAGCCTAACCCTAACCCTAGGCTACCCTTGACTGCTTCTTCCTCCAATAGATTTCCTAAGCACTAGTGTTTTAAGGAACAGCTTAAAAAGAGAATCCTAATGTGATTTCTTTATAATGGGTGTGTTCCTTATCTTATCCGAGTGTCTAAACTCTTCTCCATGGCTGGACCCCCAAATAATATTCCTTTACGTGCTAAGGGGTATCTAGAGAGTGGGATAGGTTTAATAACTACCCTAACCCTAACGCGTACCCTAACCCTATCCCCTACCCTAACCCTAACACGTACCCTAATCCTAACCCGTACCCTAAACCGACCCCTAACCCTAACACTAACCCTAAACCTAACCCTAACCCATACCCTACGCCGTACCCGAAGCCCTCACCGAACCCGTACCCTAAGCCGTACCCTAAGCCTAACCCTAACCCTAGGCTACCCTTGACTGCTTCTGCCTTCAATAGATTTCCTAAGCACTAGTGTTTTAAGGAACAGCTTAAAAAGAGAATCCTAATGTGATTTCTTTATAATGGGTGTGTTCCTTATCTTATCCTAGTGTCTAAACTCTTCTCCATGGCTGGACCTCCAAATAATATTCCTTTACGTGCTAAGGGGTATCTACAGAGTGGGATAGGTTTAATAACTAACCTAACACTAACGCGTACCCTAACCCTAACCCCTACCCTAACACTAACACGTACCCTAATCCTAACCAAAACCCTAAACCGAGCCCTAACCCTAACACTAACCCTAACCCTAACCCTAACCCATACCCTACGCCGTACCCGAACCCCTCCCCGAACCCGTACCCTAAGCCGTACCCTAAGCCTAACCTCAAGCCTAACCCTAACCCTAGGCTACCCTTGACTGCTTCTGCCTCCAATAGATTTCCTAAGCACTAGTGTTTTAAGGAACAACTTAAAAAGAGAATCCTAATGTGATTTCTTTATAATGGGTGTGTTCCTTATCTTATCCTAGTGTCTAAACTCTTCTCCATGGCTGCACCTCCAAATAATATTCCTTTACGTGCTAAGGGGTATCTAGAGAGTGGGATAGGTTTAATAACTACCCTAACACTAACGCGTACCCTAACCCTAACCCCTACCCTAACCCTAACACGTACCCTAATCCTAACCAATACCCTAAACCGAGCCCTAACCCTAACACTAACCCTAACCCTAACCCTAACCCATACCCTAAGCCGTACCCGAAGCCCTCCCCAAACCCGTACCCTAAGCCGTAACCTAAGCCATACCCTAAGCCTAACCCTAACCCTAGGCTACCCTTGACTGCTTCTGCCTCCAATAGATTTCCTAAGCACTAGTGTTTTAAGGAACAGCTTAAAAAGAGAATCCTAATGTGATTTCTTTATAATGTGTCTGTTCCTTATCTTATCCTAGTGTCTAAACTCTTCTCCATGGCTGGAACTCCAAATAATATTCCTTTACGTGCTAAGGTGTATCTAGAGAGTGGGATAGGTTTAATAACTACCCTAACCCTAACGCGTACCCTAAACCTAACCCCTACCCTAACCCTAACATGTACCCTAATTCTATCCCGTACCCTAAACCGAGCCCTAACCCTAACACTAACCCTAACCCTAACCCTAACCCATACCCTACGCCGTACCCAAAGCCCTCCCCGAACCCGTACCGTAAGCCGTACCCTTAGCCGTACCCTAAGCCTAACCCTAACCCTAGGCTACCCTTGAATGCTTCTTCCTCCAATAGATTTCCTAAGCACTAGTGTTTTAAGGAACAGCTTAAAAAGAGAATCCTAATGTGATTTCTTTATAATGGGTGTGTTCCTTATCTTATCCTAGTGTCTAAACTCTTCTCCATGGCTGGACCCCCAAATAATATTCCTTTACGTGCTAAGGGGTATCTAGAGAGTGGGATAGGTTTAATAACTACCCTAACCCTAACGCGTACCCTAACCCTATCCCCTACCCTAACCCTAACACGTACCCTAATCCTAACCCGTACCCTAAACCGAGCCCTAACCCTAACACTAACCCTAACCCTAACCCATACCCTACGCCGTACCCGAAGCCCTCACCGAACCCGTACCCTAAGCCTAACCCTAAGCCTAACCCTAACCCTGGGCTACCCTTGACTGCTTCTGCCTCCAATAGATTTCCTAAGCACTAGTGTTTTAAGGAACAGCTTAAAAAGAGAATCCTAATGTGATTTCTTTATAATGGGTGTGTTCCTTATCTTATCCTAGTGTCTAAACTCTTCTCCATGGCTGGACCTCCAAATAATATTCCTTTACGTGCTAAGGGGTATCTACAGAGTGGGATAGGTTTAATAACTAACCTAACAGTAACGCGTACCCTAACCCTAACCCCTACCCTAACACTAACACGTACCCTAATCCTAACCAAAACCCTAAACCAAGCCCTAACCCTAACACTAACCCTAACCCTAACCCTAACCCATACCCTACGCCGTACCCGAACCCCTCCCCGAACCCGTACCCTAAGCCGTACCCTAAGCCTAACCCCAAGCCTAACCCTAACCCTAGGCTACCCTTGACTGCTTCTGCCTCCAATAGATTTCCTAAGCACTAGTGTTTTAAGGAACAACTTAAAAAGAGAATCCTAATGTGATTTCTTTATAATGGGTGTGTTCCTTATCTTATCCTAGTGTCTAAACTCTTCTCCATGGCTGCACCTCCAAATAATATTCCTTTACGTGCTAAGGGGTATCTAGAGAGTGGGATAGGTTTAATAACTACCCTAACACTAACGCGTACCCTAACCCTAACCCCTACCCTAACCCTAACACGTACCCTAATACTAACCAATACCCTAAACCGAGCCCTAACCCTAACACTAACCCTAACCCT
This sequence comes from Balaenoptera physalus, assembly GCF_965194825.1. NCBI lineage: Eukaryota > Metazoa > Chordata > Mammalia > Artiodactyla > Balaenopteridae > Balaenoptera > Balaenoptera physalus. Next base: position 445,999 of record NW_028126285.1, read on the forward strand.
AACCCTAACCCATACCCTAAGCCGTACCCGAAGCCCTCCCCAAACCCGTACCCTAAGCCGTAACCTAAGCCGTACCCTAAGCCTAACCCTAACCCTAGGCTACCCTTGACTGCTTCTGCCTCCAATAGATTTCCTAAGCACTAGTGTTTTAAGGAACAGCTTAAAAAGAGAATCCTAATGTGATTTCTTTATAATGTGTCTGTTCCTTATCTTATCCTAGTGTCTAAACTCTTCTCCATGGCTGGAACTCCAAATAATATTCCTTTACGTGCTAAGCGGTATCTAGAGAGTGGGATAGGTTTAATAACTACCCTAACACTAACGCGTACCCTAACCCTAACCCCTACCCTAACACTAACACGTACCCTAATCCTAACCAATACCCTAAACCGAGCCCTAACCCTAACACTAACCCTAACCCTAACCCTAACCCATACCCTACGCTGTACCCGAAGCCCTCACCGAACCCGTACCCTAAGCCGTACCCTAAGCCTAACCCTAAGCCTAACCCTAACCCTAGGCTACCCTTGACTGCTTCTGCCTCCAATAGATTTCCTAAGCACTAGTGTTTTAAGGAACAGCTTAAAAAGGGAATCCTAATGTGATTTCTTTATAATGGGTGTGTTCCTCATCTTATCCTAGTGTCTAAACTCTTCTCCATGGCTGGACCTCCAAATAATATTCCTTTACGTGCTAAGGGGTATCTACAGAGTGGGATAGGTTTAATAACTAACCTAACACTAACGCGTACCCTAACCCTAACCCCTACCCTAACACTAACACGTACCCTAATCCTAACGAAAACCCTAAACCGAGCCCTAACCCTAACACTAACCCTAACCCTAACCCTAACCCATACCCTACGCCGTACCCGAACCCCTCCCCGAACCCGTACCCTAAGCCGTACCCTAAGCCTAACCCCAAGCCTAACCCTAACCCTAGGCTACCCTTGACTGCTTCTGCCTCCAATAGATTTCCTAAGCACTAGTGTTTTAAGGAACAACTTAAAAAGAGAATCCTAATGTGATTTCTTTATAATGGGTGTGTTCCTTATCTTATCCTAGTGTCTAAACTCTTCTCCATGGCTGCACCTCCAAATAATATTCCTTTACGTGCTAAGGGGTATCTAGAGAGTGGGATAGGTTTAATAACTACCCTAACACTAACGCGTACCATAACCCTAACCCCTACCCTAACACTAACTCGTACCCTAATCCTAACCAATACCCTAAACCGAGCCCTAACCCTAACACTAACCCTAACCCTAACCCTAACCCATACCCTACGCCGTACCCGAAGCCCTCACCGAACCAGTACCCTAAGCCGTACCCTAAGCCGTACCCTAAGCCTAACCCTAACCCTAGGCTACCCTTCACTGCTTCTGCCTCCAATAGATTTCCTAAGCATTAGTGTTTTAAGGAACAGCTTAAAAAGAGAATCCTAATGTGATTTCTTTATAATGGGTGTGTTCCTTATCTTATCCTAGTGTCTAAACTCTTCTCCATGGCTGGACCTCCAAATAATATTCCTTTACGTGCTAAGGGGTATCTAGAGATTGGGATAGGTTTAATAAATACCCTAAGACTAACGCGTACCCTAACCCTAACCCCTACCCTAACCCTAACACGTACCCTAATCCTAACCAATACCCTAAGCCGAGCCCTAACCCTAACACTAACCCTAACCCTAACACTAACCCATACCCTAAGCCGTACCCGAAGCCCTCCCCAAACCCGTACCCTAAGCCGTACCCTAAGCCGTACCCTAAGCCTAACCCTAACCCTAGGCTACCCTTGACTGCTTCTGCCTCCAATAGATTTCCTAAGCACTAGTGTTTTAAGGAACAGCTTAAAAAGAGAATCCTAATGTGATTTCTTTATAATGTGTCTGTTCCTTATCTTATCCTAGTGTCTAAACTCTTCTCCATGGCTGGAACTCCAAATAATATTCCTTTACGTGCTAAGCGGTATCTAGAGAGTGGGATAGGTTTAATAACTACCCTAACACTAACGCGTACCCTAACCCTAACCCCTACCCTAACACTAACAAGTACCCTAATCCTAACCAATACCCTAAACCGAGCCCTAACCCTAACACTAACCCTAACCCTAACCCTAACCCATACCCTACGCCGTACCCGAAGCCCTCCCCGAACCCGTACCCTAAGCCGTACCCTAAGCCTAACCCCAAGCCTAACCCTAACCCTTGGTTACCCTTCACTGCTTCTGCCTCCAATAGCTTTCCTAAGCACTAGTGTTTTAAGGAACAGCTTAAAAAGAGAATCCTAATGTGATTTCTTTATAATGGGTGTGTTCCTTATCTTATCCTAGTGTCTAAACTCTTCTCCATGGCTGGACCCCCAAATAATATTCCTTTACGTGCTAAGGTGTATCTAGAGAGTGGGATAGGTTTAATAACTACCCTAACCCTAACGCGTACCCTAAACCTAACCCCTACCCTACCCCTAACATGTACCCTAATTCTATCCCGTACCCTAAACCGAGCCCTAACCCTAACACTAACCCTAACCCTAACCCATACCCTACGCCGTGCCCAAAGCCCTCCCCGAACCCGTACCCTAAGCCGTACCCTAAGCCTAACCCTAACCCTAGGCTACCCTTGACTGCTTCTTCCTCCAATAGATTTCCTAAGCACTAGTGTTTTAAGGAACAGCTTAAAAATAGAATCCTAATGTGATTTCTTTATAATGGGTGTGTTCCTTATCGTATCCTAGTGTCTAAACTCTTCTCCATGGCTGGACCCCCAAATAATATTCCTTTACGTGCTAAGGGGTATCTAGAGAGTGGGATAGGTTTAATAACTACCCTAACCCTAACGCGTACCCTAACCCTATCCCCTACCCTAACCCTAACACGTACCCTAATCCTAACCCGTACCCTAAACCGAGCCCTAACCCTAACACTAACCCTAACCCTAACCCTAACCCATACACTACGCCGTACCCGAAGCCCTCACCGATCCCGTACCCTAAGCCGTACCCTAAGCCTAACCCTAAGCCTAACCCTAACCCTAGGCTACCCTTGACTGCTTCTGCCTCCAATAGATTTCCTAAGCACTAGTGTTTTAAGGAACAGCTTAAAAAGAGAATCCTAATGTGATTTCTTTATAATGGGTGTGTTCCTTATCTTATCCTAGTGTCTAAACTCTTCTCCATGGCTGGACCTCCAAATAATATTCCTTTACGTGCTAAGGGGTATCTACAGAGTGGGATAGGTTTAATAACTAACCTAACACTAACGCGTACCCTAACCCTAACCCCTACCCTAACACTAACACGTACCCTAATCCTAACCAAAACTCTAAACCGAGCCCTAACCCTAACACTAACCCTAACCCTAACCCTAACCCATACCCTACGCCGTACCCGAACCCCTCCCCGAACCCGTACCCTAAGCCGTACCCTAAGCCTAACCCCAAGCCTAACCCTAACCCTAGGCTACCCTTGACTGCTTCTGCCTCCAATAGATTTCCTAAGCACTAGTGTTTTAAGGAACAACTTAAAAAGAGAATCCTAATGTGATTTCTTTATAATGGGTGTGTTCCTTATCTTATCCTAGTGTCTAAACTCTTCTCCATGGCTGCACCTCCAAATAATATTCCTTTACGTGCTAAGGGGTATCTAGAGAGTGGGATAGGTTTAATAACTACCCTAATACTAACGCGTACCCTAACCCTAACCCCTACCCTAACCCTAACACGTACCCTAATCCTAACCAATACCCTAAACCGAGCCCTAACCCTAACACTAACCCTAACCCTAACCCTAACCCATACCCTAAGCCGTACCCGAAGCCCTCCCCAAACCCGTACCCTAAGCCGTAACCTGAGCCGTACCCTAAGCCTAACCCTAACCCTAGGCTACCCTTGACTGCTTCTGCCTCCAATAGATTTCCTAAGCACTAGTGTTTTAAGGAACAGCTTAAAAAGAGAATCCTAATGTGATTTCTTTATAATGTGTCTGTTCCTTATCTTATCCTAGTGTCTAAACTCTTCTCCATGGCTGGAACTCCAAATAATATTCCTTTACGTGCTAAGGTGTATCTAGAGAGTGGGATAGGTTTAATAACTACCCTAACCCTAACGCGTACCCTAAACCTAACCCCTACCCTAACCCTAACATGTACCCTAATTCTATCCCGTACCCTAAACCGAGCCCTAACCCTAACACTAACCCTAACCCTAACCCTAACCCATACCCTACGCCGTACCCAAAGCCCTCCCCGAACCCGTACCGTAAGCCGTACCCTACGCCGTACCCTAAGCCTAACCCTAACCCTAGGCTACCCTTGACTGCTTCTTCCTCCAATAGATTTCCTAAGCATTAGTGTTTTAAGGAACAGCTTAAAAAGAGAATCCTAATGTGATTTCTTTATAATGGGTGTGTTCCTTATCTTATCCTAGTGTCTAAACTCTTCTCCATGGCTGGACCCCCAAATAATATTCCTTTACGTGCTAAGGGGTATCTAGAGAGTGGGATAGGTTTAATAACTACCCTAACCCTAACGCGTACCCTAACCCTATCCCCTACCCTAACCCTAACACGTACCCTAATCCTAACCCGTACCCTAAACCGAGCCCTAACCCTAACACTAACCCTAACCCTAACCCATACCCTACGCCGTACCCGAAGCCCTCACCGAACCCGTACCCTAAGCCGTACCCTAAGCCTAACCCGAAGCCTAACCCTAACCCTAGGCTACCCTTGACTGCTTCTGCCTCCAATAGATTTCCTAAGCACTAGTGTTTTAAGGAACAGCTTAAAAAGAGAATCCTAATGTGATTTCTTTATAATGGGTGTGTTCCTTATCTTATCCTAGTGTCTAAACTCTTCTCCATGGCTGGACCTCCAAATAATATTCCTTTACGAGCTAAGGGGTATCTACAGAGTGGGATAGGTTTAATAACTAACCTAACACTAACGCGTACCCTAACCCTAACCCCTACCCTAACACTAACACGTACCCTAATCCTAACCAAAACCCTAATCCGAGCCCTAACCCTAACACTAACCCTAACCCTAACCCTAACCCATACCCTACGCCGTACCCGAAGCCCTCACCGAACCAGTACCCTAAGCCGTACCCTAAGCCGTACCCTAAGCCTAACCCTAACCCTAGGCTACCCTTCACTGCTTCTGCCTCCAATAGATTTCCTAAGCATTAGTGTTTTAAGGAACAGCTTAAAAAGAGAATCCTAATGTGATTTCTTTATAATGGGTGTGTTCCTTATCTTATCCTAGTGTCTAAACTCTTCTCCATGGCTGCACCTCCAAATAATATTCCTTTACGTGCTAAGGGGTATCTAGAGAGTGGGATAGGTTTAATAACTACCCTAACACTAACGCGTACCCTAACCCTAACCCCTACCCTAACCCTAACACGTACCCTAATCCTAACCAATACCCTAAACCGAGCCCTAACCCTAACACTAACCCTAACCCTAACCCTAACCCATACCCTAAGCCGTACCCGAAGCCCTCCCCAAACCCGTACCCTAAGCCGTAACCTGAGCCGTACCCTAAGCCTAACCCTAACCCTAGGCTACCCTTGACTGCTTCTGCCTCCAATAGATTTCCTAAGCACTAGTGTTTTAAGGAACAGCTTAAAAAGAGAATCCTAATGTGATTTCTTTATAATGTGTCTGTTCCTTATCTTATCCTAGTGTCTAAACTCTTCTCCATGGCTGGAACTCCAAATAATATTCCTTTACGTGCTAAGGTGTATCTAGAGAGTGGGATAGGTTTAATAACTACCCTAACCCTAACGCGTACCCTAAACCTAACCCCTACCCTAACCCTAACATGTACCCTAATTCTATCCCGTACCCTAAACCGAGCCCTAACCCTAACACTAACCCTAACCCTAAACCTAACCCATACCCTACGCCGTACCCAAAGCCCTCCCCGAACCCGTACCGTAAGCCGTACCCTAAGCCGTACCCTAAGCCTAACCCTAACCCTAGGCTACCCTTGACTGCTTCTTCCTCCAATAGATTTCCTAAGCATTAGTGTTTTAAGGAACAGCTTAAAAAGAGAATCCTAATGTGATTTCTGTATAATGGGTGTGTTCCTTATCTTATCCTAGTGTCTAAACTCTTCTCCATGGCTGGACCCCCAAATAATATTCCTTTACGTGCTAAGGGGTATCTAGAGAGTGGGATAGGTTTAATAACTACCCTAACCCTAACGCGTACCCTAACCCTATCCCCTACCCTAACCCTAACACGTACCCTAATCCTAACCCGTACCCTAAACCGAGTCCTAACCCTAACACTAACCCTAACCCTAACCCATACCCTACGCCGTACCCGAAGCCCTCACCGAACCCGTACCCTAAGCCGTACCCTAAGCCTAACCCGAAGCCTAACCCTAACCCTAGGCTACCCTTGACTGCTTCTGCCTCCAATAGATTTCCTAAGCACTAGTGTTTTAAGGAACAGCTTAAAAAGAGAATCCTAATGTGATTTCTTTATAATGGGTGTGTTCCTTATCTTATCCTAGTGTCTAAACTCTTCTCCATGGCTGGACCTCCAAATAATATTCCTTTACGAGCTAAGGGGTATCTACAGAGTGGGATAGGTTTAATAACTAACCTAACACTAACGCGTACCCTAACCCTAACCCCTACCCTAACACTAACACGTACCCTAATCCTAACCAAAACCCTAAACTGAGCCCTAACCCTAACACTAACCCTAACCCTAACCCTAACCCATACCCTACGCCGTACCCGAAGCCCTCACCGAACCAGTACCCTAAGCCGTACCCTAAGCCGTACCCTAAGCCTAACCCTAACCCTAGGCTACCCTTCACTGCTTCTGCCTCCAATAGATTTCCTAAGCATTAGTGTTTTAAGGAACAGCTTAAAAAGAGAATCCTAATGTGATTTCTTTATAATGGGTGTGTTCCTTATCTTATCCTAGTGTCTAAACTCTTCTCCATGGCTGGACCTCCAAATAATATTCCTTTACGTGCTAAGGGGTATCTAGAGATTGGGATAGGTTTAATAAATACCCTAAGACTAACGCGTACCCTAACCCTAACCCCTACCCTAACCCTAACACGTACCCTAATCCTAACCAATACCCTAAGCCGAGCCCTAACCCTAACACTAACCCTAACCCTAACACTAACCCATACCCTAAGCCGTACCCGAAGCCCTCCCCAAACCCGTACCCTAAGCCGTACCCTAAGCCGTACCCTAAGCCTAACCCTAACCCTAGGCTACCCTTGACTGCTTCTGCCTCCAATAGATTTCCTAAGCACTAGTGTTTTAAGGAACAGCTTAAAAAGAGAATCCTAATGTGATTTCTTTATAATGTGTCTGTTCCTTATCTTATCCTAGTGTCTAAACTCTTCTCCATGGCTGGAACTCCAAATAATATTCCTTTACGTGCTAAGCGGTATCTAGAGAGTGGGATAGGTTTAATAACTACCCTAACACTAACGCGTACCCTAACCCTAACCCCTACCCTAACACTAACAAGTACCCTAATCCTAACCAATACCCTAAACCGAGCCCTAACCCTAACACTAACCCTAACCCTAACCCTAACCCATACCCTACGCCGTACCCGAAGCCCTCCCCGAACCCGTACCCTAAGCCGTACCCTAAGCCTAACCCCAAGCCTAACCCTAACCCTTGGTTACCCTTCACTGCTTCTGCCTCCAATAGCTTTCCTAAGCACTAGTGTTTTAAGGAACAGCTTAAAAAGAGAATCCTAATGTGATTTCTTTATAATGGGTGTGTTCCTTATCTTATCCTAGTGTCTAAACTCTTCTCCATGGCTGGACCCCCAAATAATATTCCTTTACGTGCTAAGGTGTATCTAGAGAGTGGGATAGGTTTAATAACTACCCTAACCCTAACGCGTACCCTAAACCTAACCCCTACCCTACCCCTAACATGTACCCTAATTCTATCCCGTACCCTAAACCGAGCCCTAACCCTAACACTAACCCTAACCCTAACCCATACCCTACGCCGTGCCCAAAGCCCTCCCCGAACCCGTACCCTAAGCCGTACCCTAAGCCTAACCCTAACCCTAGGCTACCCTTGACTGCTTCTTCCTCCAATAGATTTCCTAAGCACTAGTGTTTTAAGGAACAGCTTAAAAATAGAATCCTAATGTGATTTCTTTATAATGGGTGTGTTCCTTATCGTATCCTAGTGTCTAAACTCTTCTCCATGGCTGGACCCCCAAATAATATTCCTTTACGTGCTAAGGGGTATCTAGAGAGTGGGATAGGTTTAATAACTACCCTAACCCTAATGCGTACACTAACCCTATCCCCTACCCTAACCCTAACACGTACCCTAATCCTAACCCGTACCCTAAACCGAGCCCTAACCCTAACACTAACCCTAACCCTAACCCTAACCCATACCCTACGCCGTACCCGAAGCCCTCACCGAACTCGTACCCTAAGCCGTACCCTAAGCCTAACCCTAAGCCTAACCCTAACCCTAGGCTACCCTTGACTGCTTCTGCCTCCAATAGATTTCCTAAGCACTAGTGTTTTAAGGAACAGCTTAAAAAGAGAATCCTAATGTGATTTCTTTATAATGGGTGTGTTCCTTATCTTATCCTAGTGTCTAAACTCTTCTCCATGGCTGGACCTCCAAATAATATTCCTTTACGTGCTAAGGGGTATCTACAGAGTGGGATAGGTTTAATAACTAACCTAACACTAACGCGTACCCTAACCCTAACCCCTACCCTAACACTAACACGTACCCTAATCCTAACCAAAACCCTAAACCGAGCCCTAACCCTAACACTAACCCTAACCCTAACCCTAACCCATACCCTATGCCGTACCCAAAGCCCTCCCCGAACCCGTACCCTAAGCCGTACCCTAAGCCTAACCCCAAGCCTAACCCTAACCCTAGGCTACCCTTGACTGCTTCTGCCTCCAATAGATTTCCTAAGCACTAGTGTTTTAAGGAACAACTTAAAAAGAGAATCCTAATGTGATTTCTTTATAATGGGTGTGTTCCTTATCTTATCCTAGTGTCTAAACTCTTCTCCATGGCTGCACCTCCAAATAATATTCCTTTACGTGCTAAGGGGTATCTAGAGAGTGGGATAGGTTTAATAACTACCCTAACACTAACGCGTACCCTAACCCTAACCCCTACCCTAACCCTAACACGTACCCTAATCCTAACCAATACCCTAAACCGAGCCCTAACCCTAACACTAACCCTAACCCTAACCCTAACCCATACCCTACGCCGTACCCGAACCCCTCCCCGAACCCGTACCCTAAGCCGTACCCTAAGCCGTACCCTAAGCCGTACCCTAACCCTAGGCTACCCTTCACTGCTTCTGCCTCCAATAGATTTCCTAAGCACTAGTGTTTTAAGGAACAGCTTAAAAAGAGAATCCTAATGTGATTTCTTTATAATGGGTGTGTTCCTTATCTTATCCTAGTGTCTAAACTCTTCTCCATGGCTGGACCTCCAAATAATATTCCTTTACGTGCTAAGGGGTATCTAGAGATTGGGATAGGTTTAATAAATACCCTAACACTAACGCGTACCCTAACCCTAACCCCTACCCTAACCCTAACACGTACCCTAATCCTAACCAATACCCTAAGCCGAGCCCTAACCCTAACACTAACCCTAACCCTAACCCTAACCCATACCCTAAGCCGTACCCGAAGCCCTCCCCAAACCCGTACCCTAAGCCGTACCCTAAGCCGTACCCTAAGCCTAACCCTAACCCTAGGCTACCCTTGACTGCTTCTGCCTCCAATAGATTTCCTAAGCACTAGTGTTTTAAGGAACAGCTTAAAAAGAGAATCCTAATGTGATTTCTTTATAATGGGTGTGTTCCTTATCTTATCCTAGTGTCTAAACTCTTCTCCATGGCTGCACCTCCAAATAATATTCCTTTACGTGCTAAGGGGTATCTAGAGAGTGGGATAGGTTTAATAACTACCCTAACACTAACGCGTACCCTAACCCTAACCCCTACCCTAACCCTAACACGTACCCTAATCCTAACCAATACCCTAAACCGAGCCCTAACCCTAACACTAACCCTAACCCTAACCCTAACCCATACCCTAAGCCGTACCCGAAGCCCTCCCCAAACCCGTACCCTAAGCCGTAACCTGAGCCGTACCCTAAGCCTAACCCTAACCCTAGGCTACCCTTGACTGCTTCTGCCTCCAATAGATTTCCTAAGCACTAGTGTTTTAAGGAACAGCTTAAAAAGAGAATCCTAATGTGATTTCTTTATAATGTGTCTGTTCCTTATCTTATCCTAGTGTCTAAACTCTTCTCCATGGCTGGAACTCCAAATAATATTCCTTTACGTGCTAAGGTGTATCTAGAGAGTGGGATAGGTTTAATAACTACCCTAACCCTAACGCGTACCCTAAACCTAACCCCTACCCTAACCCTAACATGTACCCTAATTCTATCCCGTACCCTAAACCGAGCCCTAACCCTAACACTAACCCTAACCCTAAACCTAACCCATACCCTACGCCGTACCCAAAGCCCTCCCCGAACCCGTACCGTAAGCCGTACCCTAAGCCGTACCCTAAGCCTAACCCTAACCCTAGGCTACCCTTGACTGCTTCTTCCTCCAATAGATTTCCTAAGCATTAGTGTTTTAAGGAACAGCTTAAAAAGAGAATCCTAATGTGATTTCTTTATAATGGGTGTGTTCCTTATCTTATCCTAGTGTCTAAACTCTTCTCCATGGCTGGACCCCCAAATAATATTCCTTTACGTGCTAAGGGGTATCTAGAGAGTGGGATAGGTTTAATAACTACCCTAACCCTAACGCGTACCCTAACCCTATCCCCTACCCTAACCCTAACACGTACCCTAATCCTAACCCGTACCCTAAACCGAGTCCTAACCCTAACACTAACCCTAACCCTAACCCATACCCTACGCCGTACCCGAAGCCCTCACCGAACCCGTACCCTAAGCCGTACCCTAAGCCTAACCCGAAGCCTAACCCTAACCCTAGGCTACCCTTGACTGCTTCTGCCTCCAATAGATTTCCTAAGCACTAGTGTTTTAAGGAACAGCTTAAAAAGAGAATCCTAATGTGATTTCTTTATAATGGGTGTGTTCCTTATCTTATCCTAGTGTCTAAACTCTTCTCCATGGCTGGACCTCCAAATAATATTCCTTTACGAGCTAAGGGGTATCTACAGAGTGGGATAGGTTTAATAACTAACCTAACACTAACGCGTACCCTAACCCTAACCCCTACCCTAACACTAACACGTACCCTAATCCTAACCAAAACCCTAAACTGAGCCCTAACCCTAACACTAACCCTAACCCTAACCCTAACCCATACCCTACGCCGTACCCGAAGCCCTCACCGAACCAGTACCCTAAGCCGTACCCTAAGCCGTACCCTAAGCCTAACCCTAACCCTAGGCTACCCTTCACTGCTTCTGCCTCCAATAGATTTCCTAAGCATTAGTGTTTTAAGGAACAGCTTAAAAAGAGAATCCTAATGTGATTTCTTTATAATGGGTGTGTTCCTTATCTTATCCTAGTGTCTAAACTCTTCTCCATGGCTGGACCTCCAAATAATATTCCTTTACGTGCTAAGGGGTATCTAGAGATTGGGATAGGTTTAATAAATACCCTAAGACTAACGCGTACCCTAACCCTAACCCCTACCCTAACCCTAACACGTACCCTAATCCTAACCAATACCCTAAGCCGAGCCCTAACCCTAACACTAACCCTAACCCTAACACTAACCCATACCCTAAGCCGTACCCGAAGCCCTCCCCAAACCCGTACCCTAAGCCGTACCCTAAGCCGTACCCTAAGCCTAACCCTAACCCTAGGCTACCCTTGACTGCTTCTGCCTCCAATAGATTTCCTAAGCACTAGTGTTTTAAGGAACAGCTTAAAAAGAGAATCCTAATGTGATTTCTTTATAATGTGTCTGTTCCTTATCTTATCCTAGTGTCTAAACTCTTCTCCATGGCTGGAACTCCAAATAATATTCCTTTACGTGCTAAGCGGTATCTAGAGAGTGGGATAGGTTTAATAACTACCCTAACACTAACGCGTACCCTAACCCTAACCCCTACCCTAACACTAACAAGTACCCTAATCCTAACCAATACCCTAAACCGAGCCCTAACCCTAACACTAACCCTAACCCTAACCCTAACCCATACCCTACGCCGTACCCGAAGCCCTCCCCGAACCCGTACCCTAAGCCGTACCCTAAGCCTAACCCCAAGCCTAACCCTAACCCTTGGTTACCCTTCACTGCTTCTGCCTCCAATAGCTTTCCTAAGCACTAGTGTTTTAAGGAACAGCTTAAAAAGAGAATCCTAATGTGATTTCTTTATAATGGGTGTGTTCCTTATCTTATCCTAGTGTCTAAACTCTTCTCCATGGCTGCACCTCCAAATAATATTCCTTTACGTGCTAAGGGGTATCTAGAGAGTGGGATAGGTTTAATAACTACCCTAACACTAACGCGTACCCTAACCCTAACCCCTACCCTAACCCTAACACGTACCCTAATCCTAACCAATACCCTAAACCGAGCCCTAACCCTAACACTAACCCTAACCCTAACCCTAACCCATACCCTACGCCGTACCCGAACCCCTCCCCGAACCCGTACCCTAAGCCGTACCCTAAGCCGTACCCTAAGCCGTACCCTAACCCTAGGCTACCCTTCACTGCTTCTGCCTCCAATAGATTTCCTAAGCACTAGTGTTTTAAGGAACAGCTTAAAAAGAGAATCCTAATGTGATTTCTTTATAATGGGTGTGTTCCTTATCTTATCCTAGTGTCTAAACTCTTCTCCATGGCTGGACCTCCAAATAATATTCCTTTACGTGCTAAGGGGTATCTAGAGATTGGGATAGGTTTAATAAATACCCTAACACTAACGCGTACCCTAACCCTAACCCCTACCCTAACCCTAACACGTACCCTAATCCTAACCAATACCCTAAGCCGAGCCCTAACCCTAACACTAACCCTAACCCTAACCCTAACCCATACCCTAAGCCGTACCCGAAGCCCTCCCCAAACCCGTACCCTAAGCCGTACCCTAAGCCGTACCCTAAGCCTAACCCTAACCCTAGGCTACCCTTGACTGCTTCTGCCTCCAATAGATTTCCTAAGCACTAGTGTTTTAAGGAACAGCTTAAAAAGAGAATCCTAATGTGATTTCTTTATAATGGGTGTGTTCCTTATCTTATCCTAGTGTCTAAACTCTTCTCCATGGCTGCACCTCCAAATAATATTCCTTTACGTGCTAAGGGGTATCTAGAGAGTGGGATAGGTTTAATAACTACCCTAACACTAACGCGTACCCTAACCCTAACCCCTACCCTAACCCTAACACGTACCCTAATCCTAACCAATACCCTAAACCGAGCCCTAACCCTAACACTAACCCTAACCCTAACCCTAACCCATACCCTAAGCCGTACCCGAAGCCCTCCCCAAACCCGTACCCTAAGCCGTAACCTGAGCCGTACCCTAAGCCTAACCCTAACCCTAGGCTACCCTTGACTGCTTCTGCCTCCAATAGATTTCCTAAGCACTAGTGTTTTAAGGAACAGCTTAAAAAGAGAATCCTAATGTGATTTCTTTATAATGTGTCTGTTCCTTATCTTATCCTAGTGTCTAAACTCTTCTCCATGGCTGGAACTCCAAATAATATTCCTTTACGTGCTAAGGTGTATCTAGAGAGTGGGATAGGTTTAATAACTACCCTAACCCTAACGCGTACCCTAAACCTAACCCCTACCCTAACCCTAACATGTACCCTAATTCTATCCCGTACCCTAAACCGAGCCCTAACCCTAACACTAACCCTAACCCTAAACCTAACCCATACCCTACGCCGTACCCAAAGCCCTCCCCGAACCCGTACCGTAAGCCGTACCCTAAGCCGTACCCTAAGCCTAACCCTAACCCTAGGCTACCCTTGACTGCTTCTTCCTCCAATAGATTTCCTAAGCATTAGTGTTTTAAGGAACAGCTTAAAAAGAGAATCCTAATGTGATTTCTTTATAATGGGTGTGTTCCTTATCTTATCCTAGTGTCTAAACTCTTCTCCATGGCTGGACCCCCAAATAATATTCCTTTACGTGCTAAGGGGTATCTAGAGAGTGGGATAGGTTTAATAACTACCCTAACCCTAACGCGTACCCTAACCCTATCCCCTACCCTAACCCTAACACGTACCCTAATCCTAACCCGTACCCTAAACCGAGTCCTAACCCTAACACTAACCCTAACCCTAACCCATACCCTACGCCGTACCCGAAGCCCTCACCGAACCCGTACCCTAAGCCGTACCCTAAGCCTAACCCGAAGCCTAACCCTAACCCTAGGCTACCCTTGACTGCTTCTGCCTCCAATAGATTTCCTAAGCACTAGTGTTTTAAGGAACAGCTTAAAAAGAGAATCCTAATGTGATTTCTTTATAATGGGTGTGTTCCTTATCTTATCCTAGTGTCTAAACTCTTCTCCATGGCTGGACCTCCAAATAATATTCCTTTACGAGCTAAGGGGTATCTACAGAGTGGGATAGGTTTAATAACTAACCTAACACTAACGCGTACCCTAACCCTAACCCCTACCCTAACACTAACACGTACCCTAATCCTAACCAAAACCCTAAACTGAGCCCTAACCCTAACACTAACCCTAACCCTAACCCTAACCCATACCCTACGCCGTACCCGAAGCCCTCACCGAACCAGTACCCTAAGCCGTACCCTAAGCCGTACCCTAAGCCTAACCCTAACCCTAGGCTACCCTTCACTGCTTCTGCCTCCAATAGATTTCCTAAGCATTAGTGTTTTAAGGAACAGCTTAAAAAGAGAATCCTAATGTGATTTCTTTATAATGGGTGTGTTCCTTATCTTATCCTAGTGTCTAAACTCTTCTCCATGGCTGGACCTCCAAATAATATTCCTTTACGTGCTAAGGGGTATCTAGAGATTGGGATAGGTTTAATAAATACCCTAAGACTAACGCGTACCCTAACCCTAACCCCTACCCTAACCCTAACACGTACCCTAATCCTAACCAATACCCTAAGCCGAGCCCTAACCCTAACACTAACCCTAACCCTAACACTAACCCATACCCTAAGCCGTACCCGAAGCCCTCCCCAAACCCGTACCCTAAGCCGTACCCTAAGCCGTACCCTAAGCCTAACCCTAACCCTAGGCTACCCTTGACTGCTTCTGCCTCCAATAGATTTCCTAAGCACTAGTGTTTTAAGGAACAGCTTAAAAAGAGAATCCTAATGTGATTTCTTTATAATGTGTCTGTTCCTTATCTTATCCTAGTGTCTAAACTCTTCTCCATGGCTGGAACTCCAAATAATATTCCTTTACGTGCTAAGCGGTATCTAGAGAGTGGGATAGGTTTAATAACTACCCTAACACTAACGCGTACCCTAACCCTAACCCCTACCCTAACACTAACAAGTACCCTAATCCTAACCAATACCCTAAACCGAGCCCTAACCCTAACACTAACCCTAACCCTAACCCTAACCCATACCCTACGCCGTACCCGAAGCCCTCCCCGAACCCGTACCCTAAGCCGTACCCTAAGCCTAACCCCAAGCCTAACCCTAACCCTTGGTTACCCTTCACTGCTTCTGCCTCCGATAGCTTTCCTAAGCACTAGTGTTTTAAGGAACAGCTTAAAAAGAGAATCCTAATGTGATTTCTTTATAATGGGTGTGTTCCTTATCTTATCCTAGTGTCTAAACTCTTCTCCATGGCTGGACCCCCAAATAATATTCCTTTACGTGCTAAGGTGTATCTAGAGAGTGGGATAGGTTTAATAACTACCCTAACCCTAACGCGTACCCTAAACCTAACCCCTACCCTACCCCTAACATGTACCCTAATTCTATCCCGTACCCTAAACCGAGCCCTAACCCTAACACTAACCCTAACCCTAACCCATACCCTACGCCGTGCCCAAAGCCCTCCCCGAACCCATACCCTAAGCCGTACCCTAAGCCTAACCCTAACCCTAGGCTACCCTTGACTGCTTCTTCCTCCAATAGATTTCCTAAGCACTAGTGTTTTAAGGAACAGCTTAAAAATAGAATCCTAATGTGATTTCTTTATAATGGGTGTGTTCCTTATCGTATCCTAGTGTCTAAACTCTTCTCCATGGCTGGACCCCCAAATAATATTCCTTTACGTGCTAAGGGGTATCTAGAGAGTGGGATAGGTTTAATAACTACCCTAACCCTAATGCGTACACTAACCCTATCCCCTACCCTAACCCTAACACGTACCCTAATCCTAACCCGTACCCTAAACCGAGCCCTAACCCTAACACTAACCCTAACCCTAACCCTAACCCATACCCTACGCCGTACCCGAAGCCCTCACCGAACTCGTACCCTAAGCCGTACCCTAAGCCTAACCCTAAGCCTAACCCTAACCCTAGGCTACCCTTGACTGCTTCTGCCTCCAATAGATTTCCTAAGCACTAGTGTTTTAAGGAACAGCTTAAAAAGAGAATCCTAATGTGATTTCTTTATAATGGGTGTGTTCCTTATCTTATCCTAGTGTCTAAACTCTTCTCCATGGCTGGACCTCCAAATAATATTCCTTTACGTGCTAAGGGGTATCTACAGAGTGGGATAGGTTTAATAACTAACCTAACACTAACGCGTACCCTAACCCTAACCCCTACCCTAACACTAACACGTACCCTAATCCTAACCAAAACCCTAAACCGAGCCCTAACCCTAACACTAACCCTAACCCTAACCCTAACCCATACCCTATGCCGTACCCAAAGCCCTCCCCGAACCCGTACCCTAAGCCGTACCCTAAGCCTAACCCCAAGCCTAACCCTAACCCTAGGCTACCCTTGACTGCTTCTGCCTCCAATAGATTTCCTAAGCACTAGTGTTTTAAGGAACAACTTAAAAAGAGAATCCTAATGTGATTTCTTTATAATGGGTGTGTTCCTTATCTTATCCTAGTGTCTAAACTCTTCTCCATGGCTGCACCTCCAAATAATATTCCTTTACGTGCTAAGGGGTATCTAGAGAGTGGGATAGGTTTAATAACTACCCTAACACTAACGCGTACCCTAACCCTAACCCCTACCCTAACCCTAACACGTACCCTAATCCTAACCAATACCCTAAACCGAGCCCTAACCCTAACACTAACCCTAACCCTAACCCTAACCCATACCCTACGCCGTACCCGAACCCCTCCCCGAACCCGTACCCTAAGCCGTACCCTAAGCCGTACCCTAAGCCGTACCCTAACCCTAGGCTACCCTTCACTGCTTCTGCCTCCAATAGATTTCCTAAGCACTAGTGTTTTAAGGAACAGCTTAAAAAGAGAATCCTAATGTGATTTCTTTATAATGGGTGTGTTCCTTATCTTATCCTAGTGTCTAAACTCTTCTCCATGGCTGGACCTCCAAATAATATTCCTTTACGTGCTAAGGGGTATCTAGAGATTGGGATAGGTTTAATAAATACCCTAACACTAACGCGTACCCTAACCCTAACCCCTACCCTAACCCTAACACGTACCCTAATCCTAACCAATACCCTAAGCCGAGCCCTAACCCTAACACTAACCCTAACCCTAACCCTAACCCATACCCTAAGCCGTACCCGAAGCCCTCCCCAAACCCGTACCCTAAGCCGTACCCTAAGCCGTACCCTAAGCCTAACCCTAACCCTAGGCTACCCTTGAGTGCTTCTGCCTCCAATAGATTTCCTAAGCACTAGTGTTTTAAGGAACAGCTTAAAAAGAGAATCCTAATGTGATTTCTTTATAATGTGTCTGTTCCTTATCTTATCCTAGTGTCTAAACTCTTCTCCATGGCTGGAACTCCAAATAATATTCCTTTACATGCTAAGCGGTATCTAGAGAGTGGGATAGGTTTAATAACTACCCTAACACTAACGCGTACCCTAACCCTAACCCCTACCCTAACACTAACACGTACCCTAATCCTAACCAATACCCTAAACCGATCCCTAACCCTAACACTAACCCTAACCCTAACCCTAACCCATACCCTACGCCGTACCCGAAGCCCTCCCCGAACCCGTACCCTAAGCCGTACCCTAAGCCTAACCCCAAGCCTAACCCTAACCCTTGGTTACCCTTGACTGCTTCTGCCTCCAATAGCTTTCCTAAGCACTAGTGTTTTAAGGAACAGCTTAAAAAGAGAATCCTAATGTGATTTCTTTATAATGGGTGTGTTCCTTATCTTATCCTAGTGTCTAAACTCTTCTCCATGGCTGGACCCCCAAATAATATTCCTTTACGTGCTAAGGTGTATCTAGAGAGTGGGATAGGTTTAATAACTACCCTAACCCTAACGCGTACCCTAAACCTAACCCCTACCCTACCCCTAACATGTACCCTAATTCTATCCCGTACCCTAAACCGAGCCCTAACCCTAACACTAACCCTAACCCTAACCCTAACCCATACCCTACGCCGTACCAAAGCCCTCCCCGAACCCGTACCGTAAGCCGTACCCTAAGCCGTACCCTAAGCCTAACCCTAACCCTAGGCTACCCTTGACTGCTTCTTCCTCCAATAGATTTCCTAAGCACTAGTGTTTTAAGGAACAGCTTAAAAAGAGAATCCTATTGTGATTTCTTTATAATGGGTGTGTTCCTTATCTTATCCTAGTGTCTAAACTCTTCTCCATGGCTGGACCCCCAAATAATATTCCTTTACGTGCTAAGGGGTATCTAGAGAGTGGGATAGGTTTAATAACTACCCTAACCCTAACGCGTACCCTAACCCTATCCCCTACCCTAACCCTAACACGTACCCTAATCCTAACCCGTACCCTAAACCGAGCCCTAACCCTAACACTAACCCTAACCCTAACCCTAACCCATACACTACGCCGTACCCGAAGCCCTCACCGATCCCGTACCCTAAGCCGTACCCTAAGCCTAACCCTAAGCCTAACCCTAACCCTAGGCTACCCTTGACTGCTTCTGCCTCCAATAGATTTCCTAAGCACTAGTGTTTTAAGGAACAGCTTAAAAAGAGAATCCTAATGTGATTTCTTTATAATGGGTGTGTTCCTTATCTTATCCTAGTGTCTAAACTCTTCTCCATGGCTGGACCTCCAAATAATATTCCTTTACGTGCTAAGGGGTATCTACAGAGTGGGATAGGTTTAATAACTAACCTAACACTAACGCGTACCCTAACCCTAACCCCTACCCTAACACTAACACGTACCCTAATCCTAACCAAAACTCTAAACCGAGCCCTAACCCTAACACTAACCCTAACCCTAACCCTAACCCATACCCTACGCCGTACCCGAACCCCTCCCCGAACCCGTACCCTAAGCCGTACCCTAAGCCTAACCCCAAGCCTAACCCTAACCCTAGGCTACCCTTGACTGCTTCTGCCTCCAATAGATTTCCTAAGCACTAGTGTTTTAAGGAACAACTTAAAAAGAGAATCCTAATGTGATTTCTTTATAATGGGTGTGTTCCTTATCTTATCCTAGTGTCTAAACTCTTCTCCATGGCTGCACCTCCAAATAATATTCCTTTACGTGCTAAGGGGTATCTAGAGAGTGGGATAGGTTTAATAACTACCCTAACACTAACGCGTACCCTAACCCTAACCCCTACCCTAACCCTAACACGTACCCTAATCCTAACCAATACCCTAAACCGAGCCCTAACCCTAACACTAACCCTAACCCTAACCCTAACCCATACCCTAAGCCGTACCCGAAGCCCTCCCCAAACCCGTACCCTAAGCCGTAACCTGAGCCGTACCCTAAGCCTAACCCTAACCCTAGGCTACCCTTGACTGCTTCTGCCTCCAATAGATTTCCTAAGCACTAGTGTTTTAAGGAACAGCTTAAAAAGAGAATCCTAATGTGATTTCTTTATAATGTGTCTGTTCCTTATCTTATCCTAGTGTCTAAACTCTTCTCCATGGCTGGAACTCCAAATAATATTCCTTTACGTGCTAAGGTGTATCTAGAGAGTGGGATAGGTTTAATAACTACCCTAACCCTAACGCGTACCCTAAACCTAACCCCTACCCTAACCCTAACATGTACCCTAATTCTATCCCGTACCCTAAACCGAGCCCTAACCCTAACACTAACCCTAACCCTAACCCTAACCCATACCCTACGCCGTACCCAAAGCCCTCCCCGAACCCGTACCGTAAGCCGTACCCTATGCCGTACCCTAAGCCTAACCCTAACCCTAGGCTACCCTTGACTGCTTCTTCCTCCAATAGATTTCCTAAGCATTAGTGTTTTAAGGAACAGCTTAAAAAGAGAATCCTAATGTGATTTCTTTATAATGGGTGTGTTCCTTATCTTATCCTAGTGTCTAAACTCTTCTCCATGGCTGGACCCCCAAATAATATTCCTTTACGTGCTAAGGGGTATCTAGAGAGTGGGATAGGTTTAATAACTACCCTAACCCTAACGCGTACCCTAACCCTATCCCCTACCCTAACCCTAACACGTACCCTAATCCTAACCCGTACCCTAAACCGAGCCCTAACCCTAACACTAACCCTAACCCTAACCCATACCCTACGCCGTACCCGAAGCCCTCACCGAACCCGTACCCTAAGCCGTACCCTAAGCCTAACCCGAAGCCTAACCCTAACCCTAGGCTACCCTTGACTGCTTCTGCCTCCAATAGATTTCCTAAGCACTAGTGTTTTAAGGAACAGCTTAAAAAGAGAATCCTAATGTGATTTCTTTATAATGGGTGTGCTCCTTATCTTATCCTAGTGTCTAAACTCTTCTCCATGGCTGGACCTCCAAATAATATTCCTTTACGAGCTAAGGGGTATCTACAGAGTGGGATAGGTTTAATAACTAACCTAACACTAACGCGTACCCTAACCCTAACCCTTACCCTAACACTAACACGTACCCTAATCCTAACCAAAACCCTAAACCGAGCCCTAACCCTAACACTAACCCTAACCCTAACCCTAACCCATACCCTACGCCGTACCCGAAGCCCTCACCGAACCCGTACCCTAAGCCGTACCCTAAGCCTAACCCCAAGCCTAACCCTAACCCTAGGCTACCCTTGACTGCTTCTGCCTCCAATAGATTTCCTAAGCACTATTGTTTTAAGGAACAACTTAAAAAGAGAATCCTAATGTGATTTCTTTATAATGGGTGTGTTCCTTATCTTATCCTAGTGTCTAAACTCTTCTCCATGGCTGCACCTCCAAAT
Source organism: Balaenoptera physalus (assembly GCF_965194825.1). Lineage (NCBI taxonomy): Eukaryota > Metazoa > Chordata > Mammalia > Artiodactyla > Balaenopteridae > Balaenoptera > Balaenoptera physalus. The sequence goes on from NW_028126285.1 coordinate 467,269, forward strand.
AATATTCCTTTACGTGCTAAGGGGTATCTAGAGAGTGGGATAGGTTTAATAACTACCCTAACACTAACGCGTACCCTAACCCTAACCCCTACCCTAACCCTAACACGTACCCTAATCCTAACCAATACCCTAAACCGAGGCCTAACCCTAACACTAACCCTAACCCTAACCCTAACCCATACCCTAAGCCGTACCCGAAGCCCTCCCCAAACCCGTAGCCTAAGCCGTAACCTAAGCCGTACCCTAAGCCTAACCCTAACCCTAGGCTACCCTTGACTGCTTCTGCCTCCAATAGATTTCCTAAGCACTAGTGTTTTAAGGAACAGCTTAAAAAGAGAATCCTAATGTGATTTCTTTATAATGTGTCTGTTCCTTATCTTATCCTAGTGTCTAAACTCTTCTCCATGGCTGGAACTCCAAATAATATTCCTTTACGTGCTAAGCGGTATCTAGAGAGTGGGATAGGTTTAATAACTACCCTAACACTAACGCGTACCCTAACCCTAACCCCTACCCTAACACTAACAAGTACCCTAATCCTAACCAATACCCTAAACCGAGCCCTAACCCTAACACTAACCCTAACCCTAACCCTAACCCATACCCTACGCCGTACCCGAAGCCCTCCCCGAACCCGTACCCTAAGCCGTACCCTAAGCCTAACCCCAAGCCTAACCCTAACCCTTGGTTACCCTTCACTGCTTCTGCCTCCAATAGCTTTCCTAAGCACTAGTGTTTTAAGGAACAGCTTAAAAAGAGAATCCTAATGTGATTTCTTTATAATGGGTGTGTTCCTTATCTTATCCTAGTGTCTAAACTCTTCTCCATGGCTGGACCCCCAAATAATATTCCTTTACGTGCTAAGGTGTATCTAGAGAGTGGGATAGGTTTAATAACTACCCTAACCCTAACGCGTACCCTAAACCTAACCCCTACCCTACCCCTAACATGTACCCTAATTCTATCCCGTACCCTAAACCGAGCCCTAACCCTAACACTAACCCTAACCCTAACCCATACCCTACGCCGTACCCAAAGCCCTCCCCGAACCCGTACCCTAAGCCGTACCCTAAGCCTAACCCTAACCCTAGGCTACCCTTGACTGCTTCTTCCTCCAATAGATTTCCTAAGCACTAGTGTTTTAAGGAACAGCTTAAAAATAGAATCCTAATGTGATTTCTTTATAATGGGTGTGTTCCTTATCGTATCCTAGTGTCTAAACTCTTCTCCATGGCTGGACCCCCAAATAATATTCCTTTACGTGCTAAGGGGTATCTAGAGAGTGGGATAGGTTTAATAACTACCCTAACCCTAACGCGTACCCTAACCCTATCCCCTACCCTAACCCTAACACGTACCCTAAACCTAACCCGTACCCTAAACCGAGCCCTAACCCTAACACTAACCCTAACCCTAACCCTAACCGATACCCTACGCCGTACCCGAAGCCCTCACCGAACCCGTACCCTAAGCCGTACCCTAAGCCTAACCCTAAGCCTAACCCTAACCCTAGGCTACCCTTGACTGCTTCTGCCTCCAATAGATTTCCTAAGCACTAGTGTTTTAAGGAACAGCTTAAAAAGGGAATCCTAATGTGATTTCTTTATAATGGGTGTGTTCCTCATCTTATCCTAGTGTCTAAACTCTTCTCCATGGCTGGACCTCCAAATAATATTCCTTTACGTGCTAAGGGGTATCTACAGAGTGGGATAGGTTTAATAACTAACCTAACACTAACGCGTACCCTAACCCTAACCCCTACCCTAACACTAACACGTACCCTAATCCTAACGAAAACCCTAAACCGAGCACTAACCCTAACACTAACCCTAACCCTAACCCTAACCCATACCCTACGCCGTACCCGAACCCCTCCCCGAACCCGTACCCTAAGCCGTACCCTAAGCCTAACCCCAAGCCTAACCCTAACCCTAGGCTACCCTTGACTGCTTCTGCCTCCAATAGATTTCCTAAGCACTAGTGTTTTAAGGAACAACTTAAAAAGAGAATCCTAATGTGATTTCTTTATAATGGGTGTGTTCCTTATCTTATCCTAGTGTCTAAACTCTTCTCCATGGCTGCACCTCCAAATAATATTCCTTTACGTGCTAAGGGGTATCTAGAGAGTGGGATAGGTTTAATAACTACCCTAACACTAACGCGTACCATAACCCTAACCCCTACCCTAACACTAACTCGTACCCTAATCCTAACCAATACCCTAAACCGAGCCCTAACCCTAACACTAACCCTAACCCTAACCCTAACCCATACCCTACGCCGTACCCGAAGCCCTCACCGAACCAGTACCCTAAGCCGTACCCTAAGCCGTACCCTAAGCCTAACCCTAACCCTAGGCTACCCTTCACTGCTTCTGCCTCCAATAGATTTCCTAAGCATTAGTGTTTTAAGGAACAGCTTAAAAAGAGAATCCTAATGTGATTTCTTTATAATGGGTGTGTTCCTTATCTTATCCTAGTGTCTAAACTCTTCTCCATGGCTGGACCTCCAAATAATATTCCTTTACGTGCTAAGGGGTATCTAGAGATTGGGATAGGTTTAATAAATACCCTAAGACTAACGCGTTCCCTAACCCTAACCCCTACCCTAACCCTAACACGTACCCTAATCCTAACCAATACCCTAAGCCGAGCCCTAACCCTAACACTAACCCTAACCCTAACACTAACCCATACCCTAAGCCGTACCCGAAGCCCTCCCCAAACCCGTACCCTAAGCCGTACCCTAAGCCATACCCTAAGCCTAACCCTAACCCTAGGCTACCCTTGACTGCTTCTGCCTCCAATAGATTTCCTAAGCACTAGTGTTTTAAGGAACAGCTTAAAAAGAGAATCCTAATGTGATTTCTTTATAATGTGTCTGTTCCTTATCTTATCCTAGTGTCTAAACTCTTCTCCATGGCTGGAACTCCAAATAATATTCCTTTACGTGCTAAGGTGTATCTAGAGAGTGGGATAGGTTTAATAACTACCCTAACCCTAACGCGTACCCTAAACCTAACCCCTACCCTAACCCTAACATGTACCCTAATTCTATCCCGTACCCTAAACCGAGCCCTAACCCTAACACTAACCCTAACCCTAACCCTAACCCATACCCTACGCCGTACCCAAAGCCCTCCCCGAACCCGTACCGTAAGCCGTACCCTATGCCGTACCCTAAGCCTAACCCTAACCCTAGGCTACCCTTGACTGCTTCTTCCTCCAATAGATTTCCTAAGCATTAGTGTTTTAAGGAACAGCTTAAAAAGAGAATCCTAATGTGATTTCTTTATAATGGGTGTGTTCCTTATCTTATCCTAGTGTCTAAACTCTTCTCCATGGCTGGACCCCCAAATAATATTCCTTTACGTGCTAAGGGGTATCTAGAGAGTGGGATAGGTTTAATAACTACCCTAACCCTAACGCGTACCCTAACCCTATCCCCTACCCTAACCCTAACACGTACCCTAATCCTAACCCGTACCCTAAACCGAGCCCTAACCCTAACACTAACCCTAACCCTAACCCATACCCTACGCCGTACCCGAAGCCCTCACCGAACCCGTACCCTAAGCCGTACCCTAAGCCTAACCCGAAGCCTAACCCTAACCCTAGGCTACCCTTGACTGCTTCTGCCTCCAATAGATTTCCTAAGCACTAGTGTTTTAAGGAACAGCTTAAAAAGAGAATCCTAATGTGATTTCTTTATAATGGGTGTGCTCCTTATCTTATCCTAGTGTCTAAACTCTTCTCCATGGCTGGACCTCCAAATAATATTCCTTTACGAGCTAAGGGGTATCTACAGAGTGGGATAGGTTTAATAACTAACCTAACACTAACGCGTACCCTAACCCTAACCCTTACCCTAACACTAACACGTACCCTAATCCTAACCAAAACCCTAAACCGAGCCCTAACCCTAACACTAACCCTAACCCTAACCCTAACCCATACCCTACGCCGTACCCGAAGCCCTCACCGAACCCGTACCCTAAGCCGTACCCTAAGCCTAACCCCAAGCCTAACCCTAACCCTAGGCTACCCTTGACTGCTTCTGCCTCCAATAGATTTCCTAAGCACTATTGTTTTAAGGAACAACTTAAAAAGAGAATCCTAATGTGATTTCTTTATAATGGGTGTGTTCCTTATCTTATCCTAGTGTCTAAACTCTTCTCCATGGCTGCACCTCCAAATAATATTCCTTTACGTGCTAAGGGGTATCTAGAGAGTGGGATAGGTTTAATAACTACCCTAACACTAACGCGTACCCTAACCCTAACCCCTACCCTAACCCTAACACGTACCCTAATCCTAACCAATACCCTAAACCGAGGCCTAACCCTAACACTAACCCTAACCCTAACCCTAACCCATACCCTAAGCCGTACCCGAAGCCCTCCCCAAACCCGTAGCCTAAGCCGTAACCTAAGCCGTACCCTAAGCCTAACCCTAACCCTAGGCTACCCTTGACTGCTTCTGCCTCCAATAGATTTCCTAAGCACTAGTGTTTTAAGGAACAGCTTAAAAAGAGAATCCTAATGTGATTTCTTTATAATGTGTCTGTTCCTTATCTTATCCTAGTGTCTAAACTCTTCTCCATGGCTGGAACTCCAAATAATATTCCTTTACGTGCTAAGCGGTATCTAGAGAGTGGGATAGGTTTAATAACTACCCTAACACTAACGCGTACCCTAACCCTAACCCCTACCCTAACACTAACAAGTACCCTAATCCTAACCAATACCCTAAACCGAGCCCTAACCCTAACACTAACCCTAACCCTAACCCTAACCCATACCCTACGCCGTACCCGAAGCCCTCCCCGAACCCGTACCCTAAGCCGTACCCTAAGCCTAACCCCAAGCCTAACCCTAACCCTTGGTTACCCTTCACTGCTTCTGCCTCCAATAGCTTTCCTAAGCACTAGTGTTTTAAGGAACAGCTTAAAAAGAGAATCCTAATGTGATTTCTTTATAATGGGTGTGTTCCTTATCTTATCCTAGTGTCTAAACTCTTCTCCATGGCTGGACCCCCAAATAATATTCCTTTACGTGCTAAGGTGTATCTAGAGAGTGGGATAGGTTTAATAACTACCCTAACCCTAACGCGTACCCTAAACCTAACCCCTACCCTACCCCTAACATGTACCCTAATTCTATCCCGTACCCTAAACCGAGCCCTAACCCTAACACTAACCCTAACCCTAACCCATACCCTACGCCGTACCCAAAGCCCTCCCCGAACCCGTACCCTAAGCCGTACCCTAAGGCTAACCCTAACCCTAGGCTACCCTTGACTGCTTCTTCCTCCAATAGATTTCCTAAGCACTAGTGTTTTAAGGAACAGCTTAAAAATAGAATCCTAATGTGATTTCTTTATAATGGGTGTGTTCCTTATCGTATCCTAGTGTCTAAACTCTTCTCCATGGCTGGACCCCCAAATAATATTCCTTTACGTGCTAAGGGGTATCTAGAGAGTGGGATAGGTTTAATAACTACCCTAACCCTAACGCGTACCCTAACCCTATCCCCTACCCTAACCCTAACACGTACCCTAAACCTAACCCGTACCCTAAACCGAGCCCTAACCCTAACACTAACCCTAACCCTAACCCTAACCCATACCCTACGCCGTACCCGAAGCCCTCACCGAACCCGTACCCTAAGCCGTACCCTAAGCCTAACCCTAAGCCTAACCCTAACCCTAGGCTACCCTTGACTGCTTCTGCCTCCAATAGATTTCCTAAGCACTAGTGTTTTAAGGAACAGCTTAAAAAGGGAATCCTAATGTGATTTCTTTATAATGGGTGTGTTCCTCATCTTATCCTAGTGTCTAAACTCTTCTCCATGGCTGGACCTCCAAATAATATTCCTTTACGTGCTAAGGGGTATCTACAGAGTGGGATAGGTTTAATAACTAACCTAACACTAACGCGTACCCTAACCCTAACCCCTACCCTAACACTAACACGTACCCTAATCCTAACGAAAACCCTAAACCGAGCACTAACCCTAACACTAACCCTAACCCTAACCCTAACCCATACCCTACGCCGTACCCGAACCCCTCCCCGAACCCGTACCCTAAGCCGTACCCTAAGCCTAACCCCAAGCCTAACCCTAACCCTAGGCTACCCTTGACTGCTTCTGCCTCCAATAGATTTCCTAAGCACTAGTGTTTTAAGGAACAACTTAAAAAGAGAATCCTAATGTGATTTCTTTATAATGGGTGTGTTCCTTATCTTATCCTAGTGTCTAAACTCTTCTCCATGGCTGCACCTCCAAATAATATTCCTTTACGTGCTAAGGGGTATCTAGAGAGTGGGATAGGTTTAATAACTACCCTAACACTAACGCGTACCATAACCCTAACCCCTACCCTAACACTAACTCGTACCCTAATCCTAACCAATACCCTAAACCGAGCCCTAACCCTAACACTAACCCTAACCCTAACCCTAACCCATACCCTACGCCGTACCCGAAGCCCTCACCGAACCAGTACCCTAAGCCGTACCCTAAGCCGTACCCTAAGCCTAACCCTAACCCTAGGCTACCCTTCACTGCTTCTGCCTCCAATAGATTTCCTAAGCATTAGTGTTTTAAGGAACAGCTTAAAAAGAGAATCCTAATGTGATTTCTTTATAATGGGTGTGTTCCTTATCTTATCCTAGTGTCTAAACTCTTCTCCATGGCTGGACCTCCAAATAATATTCCTTTACGTGCTAAGGGGTATCTAGAGATTGGGATAGGTTTAATAAATACCCTAAGACTAACGCGTTCCCTAACCCTAACCCCTACCCTAACCCTAACACGTACCCTAATCCTAACCAATACCCTAAGCCGAGCCCTAACCCTAACACTAACCCTAACCCTAACACTAACCCATACCCTAAGCCGTACCCGAAGCCCTCCCCAAACCCGTACCCTAAGCCGTACCCTAAGCCATACCCTAAGCCTAACCCTAACCCTAGGCTACCCTTGACTGCTTCTGCCTCCAATAGATTTCCTAAGCACTAGTGTTTTAAGGAACAGCTTAAAAAGAGAATCCTAATGTGATTTCTTTATAATGTGTCTGTTCCTTATCTTATCCTAGTGTCTAAACTCTTCTCCATGGCTGGAACTCCAAATAATATTCCTTTACGTGCTAAGCGGTATCTAGAGAGTGGGATAGGTTTAATAACTACCCTAACACTAACGCGTACCCTAACCCTAACCCCTACCCTAACACTAACAAGTACCCTAATCCTAACCAATACCCTAAACCGAGCCCTAACCCTAACACTAACCCTAACCCTAACCCTAACCCATACCCTACGCCGTACTCGAAGCCCTCCCCGAACCCGTACCCTAAGCCGTACCCTAAGCCTAACCCCAAGCCTAACCCTAACCCTTGGTTACCCTTCACTGCTTCTGCCTCCAATAGCTTTCCTAAGCACTAGTGTTTTAAGGAACAGCTTAAAAAGGGAATCCTAATGTGATTTATTTATAATGGGTGTGTTCCTCATCTTATCCTAGTGTCTAAACTCTTCTCCATGGCTGGACCTCCAAATAATATTCCTTTACGTGCTAAGGGGTATCTACAGAGTGGGATAGGTTTAATAACTACCCTAACCCTAACGCGTACCCTAAACCTAACCCCTACCCTAACCCTAACATGTACCCTAATTCTATCCCGTACCCTAAACCGAGCCCTCACCCTAACACTAACCCTAACCCTAACCCTAACCCATACCCTATGCCGTACCCAAAGCCCTCCCCGAACCCGTACCGTAAGCCGTACCCTAAGCCTAACCCTAACCCTAGGCTACCCTTGACTGCTTCTTCCTCCAATAGATTTCCTAAGCACTAGTGTTTTAAGGAACAGCTTAAAAAGAGAATCCTATTGTGATTTCTTTATAATGGGTGTGTTCCTTATCTTATCCTAGTGTCTAAACTCTTCTCCATGGCTGGACCCCCAAATAATATTCCTTTACGTGCTAAGGGGTATCTAGAGAGTGGGATAGGTTTAATAACTACCCTAACCCTAACGCGTACCCTAACCCTATCCCCTACCCTAACCCTAACACGTACCCTAATCCTAACCCGTACCCTAAACCGAGCCCTAACCCTAACACTAACCCTAACCCTAACCCTAACCCATACCCTACGCCGTACCCGAAGCCCTCACCGAACCCGTACCCTAAGCCGTACCCTAAGCCTAACCCTAAGCCTAACCCTAACCCTAGGCTACCCTTGACTGCTTCTGCCTCCAATAGATTTCCTAAGCACTAGTGTTTTAAGGAACAGCTTAAAAAGAGAATCCTAATGTGATTTCTTTATAATGGGTGTGTTCCTTATCTTATCCTAGTGTCTAAACTCTTCTCCATGGCTGGACCTCCAAATAATATTCCTTTACGTGCTAAGGGGTATCTACAGAGTGGGATAGGTTTAATAACTAACCTAACACTAACGCGTACCCTAACCCTAACCCCTACCCTAACACTAACACGTACCCTAATCCTAACGAAAACCCTAAACCGAGCCCTAACCCTAACACTAACCCTAACCCTAACCCTAACCCATACCCTACACCGTACCCGAACCCCTCCCCGAACCCGTACCCTAAGCCGTACCCTAAGCCTAACCCCAAGCCTAACCCTAACCCTAGGCTACCCTTGACTGCTTCTGCCTCCAATAGATTTCCTAAGCACTAGTGTTTTAAGGAACAACTTAAAAAGAGAATCCTAATGTCATTTCTTTATAATGGGTGTGTTCCTTATCTTATCCTAGTGTCTAAACTCTTCTCCATGGCTGGACCTCCTAATAATATTCCTTTACGTGCTGAGGGGTATCTAGAGAGTGGGATAGGTTTAATAACTACCCTAACCCTAACGCGTACCATAACCCTAACCCCTACCCTAACACTAACTCGTACCCTAATCCTAACCAATACCCTAAACCGAGCCCTAACCCTAACACTAACCCTAACCCTAACCCTAACCCATACCCTACGCCGTACCCGAAGCCCTCCCCGAACCAGTACCCTAAGCCGTACCCTAAGCCGTACCCTAAGCCTAACCCTAACTCTAGGCTACCCTTCACTGCTTCTGCCTCCAATAGATTTCCTAAGCACTAGTGTTTTAAGGAACAGCTTAAAAAGAGAATCCTAATGTGATTTCTTTATAATGGGTGTGTTCCTTATCTTATGCTAGTGTCTAAACTCTTCTCCATGGCTGGACCTCCAAATAATATTCCTTTACGTGCTAAGGGGTATCTAGAGATTGGGATAGGTTTAATAAATACCCTAACACTAACGCGTACCCTAACCCTAACCCCTACCCTAACCCTAACACGTACCCTAATCCTAACCAATACCCTAAGCCGAGCCCTAACCCTAACACTAACCCTAACCCTAACCCTAACCCATACCCTATGCCGTACCCGAAGCCCTCCCCAAACCCGTACCCTAAGCCATACCCTAAGCCGTACCCTAAGCCTAACCCTAACCCTAGGCTACCCTTGACTGCTTCTGCCTCCAATAGATTTCCTAAGCACTAGTGTTTTAAGGAACAGCTTAAAAAGAGAATCCTAATGTGATTTCTTTATAATGTGTCTGTTCCTTATCTTATCCTAGTGTCTAAACTCTTCTCCATGGCTGGAACTCCAAATAATATTCATTTACGTGCTAAGCGGTATCTAGAGAGTGGGATAGGTTTAATAACTACCCTAACACTAACGCGTACCCTAACCCTAACCCCTACCCTAACACTAACAAGTACCCTAATCCTAACCAATACCCTAAACCGAGCCCTAACCCTAACACTAACCCTAACCCTAACCCTAACCCATACCCTACGCCGTACCCGAAGCCCTCCCCGAACCCGTACCCTAAGCCGTACCCTAAGCCTAACCCCAAGCCTAACCCTAACCCTTGGTTACCCTTCACTGCTTCTGCCTCCAATAGCTTTCCTAAGCACTAGTGTTTTAAGGAACAGCTTAAAAAGAGAATCCTAATGTGATTTCTTTATAATGGGTGTGTTCCTTATCTTATCCTAGTGTCTAAACTCTTCTCCATGGCTGGACCCCCAAATAATATTCCTTTACGTGCTAAGGTGTATCTAGAGAGTGGGATAGGTTTAATAACTACCCTAACCCTAACACGTACCCTAAACCTAACCCCTACCCTAACCCTAACATGTATCCTAATTCTATCCCGTACCCTAAACCGAGCCCTAACCCTAACACTAACCCTAACCCTAACCCTAACCCATACCCTACGCCGTACCCAAAGCCCTCCCCGAACCCGTACCCTAAGCCGTACCCTAAGCCGTACCCTAAGCCTAACCCTAACCCTAGGCTACCCTTGACTGCTTCTTCCTCCAATAGATTTCCTAAGCACTAGTGTTTTAAGGAACAGCTTAAAAATAGAATCCTAATGTGATTTCTTTATAATGGGTGTGTTCCTTATCGTATCCTAGTGTCTAAACTCTTCTCCATGGCTGGACCCCCAAATAATATTCCTTTACGTGCTAAGGGGTATCTAGAGAGTGGGATAGGTTTAATAACTACCCTAACCCTAACGCGTACCCTAACCCTATCCCCTACCCTAACCCTAACACGTACCCTAATCCTAACCCGTACCCTAAACCGAGCCCTAACCCTAACACTAACCCTAACCCTAACCCATACCCTATGCCGTACCCGAAGCCCTCACCGAACCCGTACCCTAAGCCGTACCCTAAGCCTAACCCGAAGCCTAACCCTAACCCTAGGCTACCCTTGACTGCTTCTGCCTCCAATAGATTTCCTAAGCACTAGTGTTTTAAGGAACAGCTTAAAAAGAGAATCCTAATGTGATTTCTTTATAATGGGTGTGCTCCTTATCTTATCCTAGTGTCTAAACTCTTCTCCATGGCTGGACCTCCAAATAATATTCCTTTACGAGCTAAGGGGTATCTACAGAGTGGGATAGGTTTAATAACTAACCTAACACTAACGCGTACCCTAACCCTAACCCTTACCCTAACACTAACACGTACCCTAATCCTAACCAAAACCCTAAACCGAGCCCTAACCCTAACACTAACCCTAACCCTAACCCTAACCCATACCCTACGCCGTACCCGAAGCCCTCACCGAACCCGTACCCTAAGCCGTACCCTAAGCCTAACCCCAAGCCTAACCCTAACCCTAGGCTACCCTTGACTGCTTCTGCCTCCAATAGATTTCCTAAGCACTATTGTTTTAAGGAACAACTTAAAAAGAGAATCCTAATGTGATTTCTTTATAATGGGTGTGTTCCTTATCTTATCCTAGTGTCTAAACTCTTCTCCATGGCTGCACCTCCAAATAATATTCCTTTACGTGCTAAGGGGTATCTAGAGAGTGGGATAGGTTTAATAACTACCCTAACACTAACGCGTACCCTAACCCTAACCCCTACCCTAACCCTAACACGTACCCTAATCCTAACCAATACCCTAAACCGAGGCCTAACCCTAACACTAACCCTAACCCTAACCCTAACCCATACCCTAAGCCGTACCCGAAGCCCTCCCCAAACCCGTAGCCTAAGCCGTAACCTAAGCCGTACCCTAAGCCTAACCCTAACCCTAGGCTACCCTTGACTGCTTCTGCCTCCAATAGATTTCCTAAGCACTAGTGTTTTAAGGAACAGCTTAAAAAGAGAATCCTAATGTGATTTCTTTATAATGTGTCTGTTCCTTATCTTATCCTAGTGTCTAAACTCTTCTCCATGGCTGGAACTCCAAATAATATTCCTTTACGTGCTAAGCGGTATCTAGAGAGTGGGATAGGTTTAATAACTACCCTAACACTAACGCGTACCCTAACCCTAACCCCTACCCTAACACTAACAAGTACCCTAATCCTAACCAATACCCTAAACCGAGCCCTAAACCTAACACTAACCCTAACCCTAACCCTAACCCATACCCTACGCCGTACCCGAAGCCCTCCCCGAACCCGTACCCTAAGCCGTACCCTAAGCCTAACCCCAAGCCTAACCCTAACCCTTGGTTACCCTTCACTGCTTCTGCCTCCAATAGCTTTCCTAAGCACTAGTGTTTTAAGGAACAGCTTAAAAAGAGAATCCTAATGTGATTTCTTTATAATGGGTGTGTTCCTTATCTTATCCTAGTGTCTAAACTCTTCTCCATGGCTGGACCCCCAAATAATATTCCTTTACGTGCTAAGGTGTATCTAGAGAGTGGGATAGGTTTAATAACTACCCTAACCCTAACGCGTACCCTAAACCTAACCCCTACCCTACCCCTAACATGTACCCTAATTCTATCCCGTACCCTAAACCGAGCCCTAACCCTAACACTAACCCTAACCCTAACCCATACCCTACGCCGTACCCAAAGCCCTCCCCGAACCCGTACCCTAAGCCGTACCCTAAGCCTAACCCTAACCCTAGGCTACCCTTGACTGCTTCTTCCTCCAATAGATTTCCTAAGCACTAGTGTTTTAAGGAACAGCTTAAAAATAGAATCCTAATGTGATTTCTTTATAATGGGTGTGTTCCTTATCGTATCCTAGTGTCTAAACTCTTCTCCATGGCTGGACCCCCAAATAATATTCCTTTACGTGCTAAGGGGTATCTAGAGAGTGGGATAGGTTTAATAACTACCCTAACCCTAACGCGTACCCTAACCCTATCCCCTACCCTAACCCTAACACGTACCCTAAACCTAACCCGTACCCTAAACCGAGCCCTAACCCTAACACTAACCCTAACCCTAACCCTAACCCATACCCTACGCCGTACCCGAAGCCCTCACCGAACCCGTACCCTAAGCCGTACCCTAAGCCTAACCCTAAGCCTAACCCTAACCCTAGGCTACCCTTGACTGCTTCTGCCTCCAATAGATTTCCTAAGCACTAGTGTTTTAAGGAACAGCTTAAAAAGGGAATCCTAATGTGATTTCTTTATAATGGGTGTGTTCCTCATCTTATCCTAGTGTCTAAACTCTTCTCCATGGCTGGACCTCCAAATAATATTCCTTTACGTGCTAAGGGGTATCTACAGAGTGGGATAGGTTTAATAACTAACCTAACACTAACGCGTACCCTAACCCTAACCCCTACCCTAACACTAACACGTACCCTAATCCTAACGAAAACCCTAAACCGAGCACTAACCCTAACACTAACCCTAACCCTAACCCTAACCCATACCCTACGCCGTACCCGAACCCCTCCCCGAACCCGTACCCTAAGCCGTACCCTAAGCCTAACCCCAAGCCTAACCCTAACCCTAGGCTACCCTTGACTGCTTCTGCCTCCAATAGATTTCCTAAGCACTAGTGTTTTAAGGAACAACTTAAAAAGAGAATCCTAATGTGATTTCTTTATAATGGGTGTGTTCCTTATCTTATCCTAGTGTCTAAACTCTTCTCCATGGCTGCACCTCCAAATAATATTCCTTTACGTGCTAAGGGGTATCTAGAGAGTGGGATAGGTTTAATAACTACCCTAACACTAACGCGTACCATAACCCTAACCCCTACCCTAACACTAACTCGTACCCTAATCCTAACCAATACCCTAAACCGAGCCCTAACCCTAACACTAACCCTAACCCTAACCCTAACCCATACCCTACGCCGTACCCGAAGCCCTCACCGAACCAGTACCCTAAGCCGTACCCTAAGCCGTACCCTAAGCCTAACCCTAACCCTAGGCTACCCTTCACTGCTTCTGCCTCCAATAGATTTCCTAAGCATTAGTGTTTTAAGGAACAGCTTAAAAAGAGAATCCTAATGTGATTTCTTTATAATGGGTGTGTTCCTTATCTTATCCTAGTGTCTAAACTCTTCTCCATGGCTGGACCTCCAAATAATATTCCTTTACGTGCTAAGGGGTATCTAGAGATTGGGATAGGTTTAATAAATACCCTAAGACTAACGCGTTCCCTAACCCTAACCCCTACCCTAACCCTAACACGTACCCTAATCCTAACCAATACCCTAAGCCGAGCCCTAACCCTAACACTAACCCTAACCCTAACACTAACCCATACCCTAAGCCGTACCCGAAGCCCTCCCCAAACCCGTACCCTAAGCCGTACCCTAAGCCATACCCTAAGCCTAACCCTAACCCTAGGCTACCCTTGACTGCTTCTGCCTCCAATAGATTTCCTAAGCACTAGTGTTTTAAGGAACAGCTTAAAAAGAGAATCCTAATGTGATTTCTTTATAATGTGTCTGTTCCTTATCTTATCCTAGTGTCTAAACTCTTCTCCATGGCTGGAACTCCAAATAATATTCCTTTACGTGCTAAGCGGTATCTAGAGAGTGGGATAGGTTTAATAACTACCCTAACACTAACGCGTACCCTAACCCTAACCCCTACCCTAACACTAACAAGTACCCTAATCCTAACCAATACCCTAAACCGAGCCCTAACCCTAACACTAACCCTAACCCTAACCCTAACCCATACCCTACGCCGTACTCGAAGCCCTCCCCGAACCCGTACCCTAAGCCGTACCCTAAGCCTAACCCCAAGCCTAACCCTAACCCTTGGTTACCCTTCACTGCTTCTGCCTCCAATAGCTTTCCTAAGCACTAGTGTTTTAAGGAACAGCTTAAAAAGGGAATCCTAATGTGATTTATTTATAATGGGTGTGTTCCTCATCTTATCCTAGTGTCTAAACTCTTCTCCATGGCTGGACCTCCAAATAATATTCCTTTACGTGCTAAGGGGTATCTACAGAGTGGGATAGGTTTAATAACTACCCTAACCCTAACGCGTACCCTAAACCTAACCCCTACCCTAACCCTAACATGTACCCTAATTCTATCCCGTACCCTAAACCGAGCCCTCACCCTAACACTAACCCTAACCCTAACCCTAACCCATACCCTATGCCGTACCCAAAGCCCTCCCCGAACCCGTACCGTAAGCCGTACCCTAAGCCTAACCCTAACCCTAGGCTACCCTTGACTGCTTCTTCCTCCAATAGATTTCCTAAGCACTAGTGTTTTAAGGAACAGCTTAAAAAGAGAATCCTATTGTGATTTCTTTATAATGGGTGTGTTCCTTATCTTATCCTAGTGTCTAAACTCTTCTCCATGGCTGGACCCCCAAATAATATTCCTTTACGTGCTAAGGGGTATCTAGAGAGTGGGATAGGTTTAATAACTACCCTAACCCTAACGCGTACCCTAACCCTATCCCCTACCCTAACCCTAACACGTACCCTAATCCTAACCCGTACCCTAAACCGAGCCCTAACCCTAACACTAACCCTAACCCTAACCCTAACCCATACCCTACGCCGTACCCGAAGCCCTCACCGATCCCGTACCCTAAGCCGTACCCTAAGCCTAACCCCAAGCCTAACCCTAACCCTAGGCTACCCTTGACTGCTTCTGCCTCCAATAGATTTCCTAAGCACTAGTGTTTTAAGGAACAACTTAAAAAGAGAATCCTAAAGTGATTTCTTTATAATGGGTGTGTTCCTTATCTTATCCTAGTGTCTAAACTCTTCTCCATGGCTGCACCTCCAAATAATATTCCTTTACGTGCTAAGGGGTATCTAGAGAGTGGGATAGGTTTAATAACTACCCTAACACTAACGCGTACCCTAACCCTAACCCCTACCCTAACCCTAACACGTACCCTAATCCTAACCAATACCCTAAACCGAGCCCTAACCCTAACACTAACCCTAACCCTAACCCTAACCCATACCCTACGCCGTACCCGAAGCCCTCACCGAACCCGTACCCTAAGCCGTACCCTAAGCCTAACCCTAAGCCTAACCCTAACCCTAGGCTACCCTTGACTGCTTCTGCCTCCAATAGATTTCCTAAGCACTAGTGTTTTAAGGAACAGCTTAAAAAGGGAATCCTAATGTGATTTATTTATAATGGGTGTGTTCCTCATCTTATCCTAGTGTCTAAACTCTTCTCCATGGCTGGACCTCCAAATAATATTCCTTTACGTGCTAAGGGGTATCTACAGAGTGGGATAGGTTTAATAACTACCCTAACCCTAACGCGTACCCTAAACCTAACCCCTACCCTAACCCTAACATGTACCCTAATTCTATCCCGTACCCTAAACCGAGCCCTCACCCTAACACTAACCCTAACCCTAACCCTAACCCATACCCTATGCCGTACCCAAAGCCCTCCCCGAACCCGTACCGTAAGCCGTACCCTAAGCCGTACCCTAAGCCTAACCCTAACCCTAGGCTACCCTTGACTGCTTCTTCCTCCAATAGATTTCCTAAGCATTAGTGTTTTAAGGAACAGCTTAAAAAGAGAATCCTAATGTGATTTCTTTATAATGGGTGTGTTCCTTATCTTATCCTAGTGTCTAAACTCTTCTCCATGGCTGGACCCCCAAATAATATTCCTTTACGTGCTAAGGGGTATCTAGAGAGTGGGATAGGTTTAATAACTACCCTAACCCTAACGCGTACCCTAACCCTATCCCCTACCCTAACTCTAACACGTACCCTAATCCTAACCCGTACCCTAAACCGAGCCCTAACCCTAACACTAACCCTAACCCTAACCCATACCCTACGCCGTACCCGAAGCCCTCACCGAACCCGTTCCCTAAGCCGTACCCTAAGCCTAACCCGAAGCCTAACACTAACCCTAGGCTACCCTTGACTGCTTCTGCCTCCAATAGATTTCCTAAGCACTAGTGTTTTAAGGAACAGCTTAAAAAGAGAATCCTAATGTGATTTCTTTATAATGGGTGTGTTCCTTATCTTATCCTAGTGTCTAAACTCTTCTCCATGGCTGGACCTCCAAATAATATTCCTTTACGTGCTAAGGGGTATCTACAGAGTGGGATAGGTTTAATAACTAACCTAACACTAACGCGTACCCTAACCCTAACCCCTACCCTAACACTAACACGTACCCTAATCCTAACCAAAACTCTAAACCGAGCCCTAACCCTAACACTAACCCTAACCCTAACCCTAACCCATACCCTACGCCGTACCCGAACCCCTCCCCGAACCCGTACCCTAAGCCGTACCCTAAGCCTAACCCCAAGCCTAACCCTAACCCTAGGCTACCCTTGACTGCTTCTGCCTCCAATAGATTTCCTAAGCACTATTGTTTTAAGGAACAACTTAAAAAGAGAATCCTAATGTGATTTCTTTATAATGGGTGTGTTCCTTATCTTATCCTAGTGTCTAAACTCTTCTCCATGGCTGCACCTCCAAATAATATTCCTTTACGTGCTAAGGGGTATCTAGAGAGTGGGATAGGTTTAATAACTACCCTAACACTAACGCGTACCCTAACCCTAACCCCTACCCTAACCCTAACACGTACCCTAATCCTAACCAATACCCTAAACCGAGCCCTAACCCTAACACTAACCCTAACCCTAACCCTAACCCATACCCTAAGCCGTACCCGAAGCCCTCCCCAAACCCGTAGCCTAAGCCGTAACCTAAGCCGTACCCTAAGCCTAACCCTAACCGTAGGCTACCCTTGACTGCTTCTGCCTCCAATAGATTTCCTAAGCACTAGTGTTTTAAGGAACAGCTTAAAAAGAGAATCCTAATGTGATTTCTTTATAATGTGTCTGTTCCTTATCTTATCCTAGTGTCTAAACTCTTCTCCATGGCTGGAACTCCAAATAATATTCCTTTACGTGCTAAGGGGTATCTAGAGAGTGGGATAGGTTTAATAACTACCCTAACACTAACGCGTACCCTAACCCTAACCCCTACCCTAACACTAACAAGTACCCTAATCCTAACCAATACCCTAAACCGAGCCCTAACCCTAACACTAACCCTAACCCTAACCCTAACCCATACCCTACGCCGTACTCGAAGCCCTCCCCGAACCCGTACCCTAAGCCGTACCCTAAGCCTAACCCCAAGCCTAACCCTAACCCTTGGTTACCCTTCACTGCTTCTGCCTCCAATAGCTTTCCTAAGCACTAGTGTTTTAAGGAACAGCTTAAAAAGAGAATCCTAATGTGATTTCTTTATAATGGGTGTGTTCCTTATCTTATCCTAGTGTCTAAACTCTTCTCCATGGCTGGACCCCCAAATAATATTCCTTTACGTGCTAAGGTGTATCTAGAGAGTGGGATAGGTTTAATAACTACCCTAACCCTAACGCGTACCCTAAACCTAACCCCTACCCTACCCCTAACATGTACCCTAATTCTATCCCGTACTCTAAACCGAGCCCTAACCCTAACACTAACCCTAACCCTAACCCATACCCTACGCCGTGCCCAAAGCCCTCCCCGAACCCGTACCCTAAGCCGTACCCTAAGCCTAACCCTAACCCTAGGCTACCCTTGACTGCTTCTTCCTCCAATAGATTTCCTAAGCACTAGTGTTTTAAGGAACAGCTTAAAAAGAGAATCCTATTGTGATTTCTTTATAATGGGTGTGTTCCTTATCTTATCCTAGTGTCTAAACTCTTCTCCATGGCTGGACCCCCAAATAATATTCCTTTACGTGCTAAGGGGTATCTAGAGAGTGGGATAGGTTTAATAACTACCCTAACCCTAACGCGTACCCTAACCCTATCCCCTACCCTAACCCTAACACGTACCCTAATCCTAACCCGTACCCTAAACCGAGCCCTAACCCTAACACTAACCCTAACCCTAACCCTAACCCATACCCTACGCCGTACCCGAAGCCCTCACCGATCCCGTACCCTAAGCCGTACCCTAAGCCTAACCCCAAGCCTAACCCTAACCCTAGGCTACCCTTGACTGCTTCTGCCTCCAATAGATTTCCTAAGCACTAGTGTTTTAAGGAACAACTTAAAAAGAGAATCCTAAAGTGATTTCTTTATAATGGGTGTGTTCCTTATCTTATCCTAGTGTCTAAACTCTTCTCCATGGCTGCACCTCCAAATAATATTCCTTTACGTGCTAAGGGGTATCTAGAGAGTGGGATAGGTTTAATAACTACCCTAACACTAACGCGTACCCTAACCCTAACCCCTACCCTAACCCTAACACGTACCCTAATCCTAACCAATACCCTAAACCGAGCCCTAACCCTAACACTAACCCTAACCCTAACCCTAACCCATACCCTACGCCGTACCCGAAGCCCTCACCGAACCCGTACCCTAAGCCGTACCCTAAGCCTAACCCTAAGCCTAACCCTAACCCTAGGCTACCCTTGACTGCTTCTGCCTCCAATAGATTTCCTAAGCACTAGTGTTTTAAGGAACAGCTTAAAAAGGGAATCCTAATGTGATTTATTTATAATGGGTGTGTTCCTCATCTTATCCTAGTGTCTAAACTCTTCTCCATGGCTGGACCTCCAAATAATATTCCTTTACGTGCTAAGGGGTATCTACAGAGTGGGATAGGTTTAATAACTACCCTAACCCTAACGCGTACCCTAAACCTAACCCCTACCCTAACCCTAACATGTACCCTAATTCTATCCCGTACCCTAAACCGAGCCCTCACCCTAACACTAACCCTAACCCTAACCCTAACCCATACCCTATGCCGTACCCAAAGCCCTCCCCGAACCCGTACCGTAAGCCGTACCCTAAGCCGTACCCTAAGCCTAACCCTAACCCTAGGCTACCCTTGACTGCTTCTTCCTCCAATAGATTTCCTAAGCATTAGTGTTTTAAGGAACAGCTTAAAAAGAGAATCCTAATGTGATTTCTTTATAATGGGTGTGTTCCTTATCTTATCCTAGTGTCTAAACTCTTCTCCATGGCTGGACCCCCAAATAATATTCCTTTACGTGCTAAGGGGTATCTAGAGAGTGGGATAGGTTTAATAACTACCCTAACCCTAACGCGTACCCTAACCCTATCCCCTACCCTAACTCTAACACGTACCCTAATCCTAACCCGTACCCTAAACCGAGCCCTAACCCTAACACTAACCCTAACCCTAACCCATACCCTACGCCGTACCCGAAGCCCTCACCGAACCCGTTCCCTAAGCCGTACCCTAAGCCTAACCCGAAGCCTAACACTAACCCTAGGCTACCCTTGACTGCTTCTGCCTCCAATAGATTTCCTAAGCACTAGTGTTTTAAGGAACAGCTTAAAAAGAGAATCCTAATGTGATTTCTTTATAATGGGTGTGTTCCTTATCTTATCCTAGTGTCTAAACTCTTCTCCATGGCTGGACCTCCAAATAATATTCCTTTACGTGCTAAGGGGTATCTACAGAGTGGGATAGGTTTAATAACTAACCTAACACTAACGCGTACCCTAACCCTAACCCCTACCCTAACACTAACACGTACCCTAATCCTAACCAAAACTCTAAACCGAGCCCTAACCCTAACACTAACCCTAACCCTAACCCTAACCCATACCCTACGCCGTACCCGAACCCCTCCCCGAACCCGTACCCTAAGCCGTACCCTAAGCCTAACCCCAAGCCTAACCCTAACCCTAGGCTACCCTTGACTGCTTCTGCCTCCAATAGATTTCC
Source organism: Balaenoptera physalus (assembly GCF_965194825.1). Lineage (NCBI taxonomy): Eukaryota > Metazoa > Chordata > Mammalia > Artiodactyla > Balaenopteridae > Balaenoptera > Balaenoptera physalus. Next base: position 487,706 of record NW_028126285.1, read on the forward strand.
TAAGCACTATTGTTTTAAGGAACAACTTAAAAAGAGAATCCTAATGTGATTTCTTTATAATGGGTGTGTTCCTTATCTTATCCTAGTGTCTAAACTCTTCTCCATGGCTGCACCTCCAAATAATATTCCTTTACGTGCTAAGGGGTATCTAGAGAGTGGGATAGGTTTAATAACTACCCTAACACTAACGCGTACCCTAACCCTAACCCCTACCCTAACCCTAACACGTACCCTAATCCTAACCAATACCCTAAACCGAGCCCTAACCCTAACACTAACCCTAACCCTAACCCTAACCCATACCCTAAGCCGTACCCGAAGCCCTCCCCAAACCCGTAGCCTAAGCCGTAACCTAAGCCGTACCCTAAGCCTAACCCTAACCGTAGGCTACCCTTGACTGCTTCTGCCTCCAATAGATTTCCTAAGCACTAGTGTTTTAAGGAACAGCTTAAAAAGAGAATCCTAATGTGATTTCTTTATAATGTGTCTGTTCCTTATCTTATCCTAGTGTCTAAACTCTTCTCCATGGCTGGAACTCCAAATAATATTCCTTTACGTGCTAAGGGGTATCTAGAGAGTGGGATAGGTTTAATAACTACCCTAACACTAACGCGTACCCTAACCCTAACCCCTACCCTAACACTAACAAGTACCCTAATCCTAACCAATACCCTAAACCGAGCCCTAACCCTAACACTAACCCTAACCCTAACCCTAACCCATACCCTACGCCGTACTCGAAGCCCTCCCCGAACCCGTACCCTAAGCCGTACCCTAAGCCTAACCCCAAGCCTAACCCTAACCCTTGGTTACCCTTCACTGCTTCTGCCTCCAATAGCTTTCCTAAGCACTAGTGTTTTAAGGAACAGCTTAAAAAGAGAATCCTAATGTGATTTCTTTATAATGGGTGTGTTCCTTATCTTATCCTAGTGTCTAAACTCTTCTCCATGGCTGGACCCCCAAATAATATTCCTTTACGTGCTAAGGTGTATCTAGAGAGTGGGATAGGTTTAATAACTACCCTAACCCTAACGCGTACCCTAAACCTAACCCCTACCCTACCCCTAACATGTACCCTAATTCTATCCCGTACTCTAAACCGAGCCCTAACCCTAACACTAACCCTAACCCTAACCCATACCCTACGCCGTGCCCAAAGCCCTCCCCGAACCCGTACCCTAAGCCGTACCCTAAGCCTAACCCTAACCCTAGGCTACCCTTGACTGCTTCTTCCTCCAATAGATTTCCTAAGCACTAGTGTTTTAAGGAACAGCTTAAAAAGAGAATCCTATTGTGATTTCTTTATAATGGGTGTGTTCCTTATCTTATCCTAGTGTCTAAACTCTTCTCCATGGCTGGACCCCCAAATAATATTCCTTTACGTGCTAAGGGGTATCTAGAGAGTGGGATAGGTTTAATAACTACCCTAACCCTAACGCGTACCCTAACCCTATCCCCTACCCTAACCCTAACACGTACCCTAATCCTAACCCGTACCCTAAACCGAGCCCTAACCCTAACACTAACCCTAACCCTAACCCTAACCCATACCCTACGCAGTACCCGAAGCCCTCACCGAACCCGTACCCTAAGCCGTACCCTAAGCCTAACCCTAAGCCTAACCCTAACCCTAGGCTACCCTTGACTGCTTCTGCCTCCAATAGATTTCCTAAGCACTAGTGTTTTAAGGAACAGCTTAAAAAGAGAATCCTAATGTGATTTCTTTATAATGGGTGTGTTCCTTATCTTATCCTAGTGTCTAAACTCTTCTCCATGGCTGGACCTCCAAATAATATTCCTTTACGTGCTAAGGGGTATCTACAGAGTGGGATAGGTTTAATAACTAACCTAACACTAACGCGTACCCTAACCCTAACCCCTACCCTAACACTAACACGTACCCTAATCCTAACGAAAACCCTAAACCGAGCCCTAACCCTAACACTAACCCTAACCCTAACCCTAACCCATACCCTACACCGTACCCGAACCCCTCCCCGAACCCGTACCCTAAGCCGTACCCTAAGCCTAACCCCAAGCCTAACCCTAACCCTAGGCTACCCTTGACTGCTTCTGCCTCCAATAGATTTCCTAAGCACTAGTGTTTTAAGGAACAACTTAAAAAGAGAATCCTAATGTCATTTCTTTATAATGGGTGTGTTCCTTATCTTATCCTAGTGTCTAAACTCTTCTCCATGGCTGGACCTCCTAATAATATTCCTTTACGTGCTGAGGGGTATCTAGAGAGTGGGATAGGTTTAATAACTACCCTAACCCTAACGCGTACCATAACCCTAACCCCTACCCTAACACTAACTCGTACCCTAATCCTAACCAATACCCTAAACCGAGCCCTAACCCTAACACTAACCCTAACCCTAACCCTAACCCATACCCTACGCCGTACCCGAAGCCCTCCCCGAACCAGTACCCTAAGCCGTACCCTAAGCCGTACCCTAAGCCTAACCCTAACTCTAGGCTACCCTTCACTGCTTCTGCCTCCAATAGATTTCCTAAGCACTAGTGTTTTAAGGAACAGCTTAAAAAGAGAATCCTAATGTGATTTCTTTATAATGGGTGTGTTCCTTATCTTATGCTAGTGTCTAAACTCTTCTCCATGGCTGGACCTCCAAATAATATTCCTTTACGTGCTAAGGGGTATCTAGAGATTGGGATAGGTTTAATAAATACCCTAACACTAACGCGTACCCTAACCCTAACCCCTACCCTAACCCTAACACGTACCCTAATCCTAACCAATACCCTAAGCCGAGCCCTAACCCTAACACTAACCCTAACCCTAACCCTAACCCATACCCTATGCCGTACCCGAAGCCCTCCCCAAACCCGTACCCTAAGCCATACCCTAAGCCGTACCCTAAGCCTAACCCTAACCCTAGGCTACCCTTGACTGCTTCTGCCTCCAATAGATTTCCTAAGCACTAGTGTTTTAAGGAACAGCTTAAAAAGAGAATCCTAATGTGATTTCTTTATAATGTGTCTGTTCCTTATCTTATCCTAGTGTCTAAACTCTTCTCCATGGCTGGAACTCCAAATAATATTCATTTACGTGCTAAGCGGTATCTAGAGAGTGGGATAGGTTTAATAACTACCCTAACACTAACGCGTACCCTAACCCTAACCCCTACCCTAACACTAACAAGTACCCTAATCCTAACCAATACCCTAAACCGAGCCCTAACCCTAACACTAACCCTAACCCTAACCCTAACCCATACCCTACGCCGTACCCGAAGCCCTCCCCGAACCCGTACCCTAAGCCGTACCCTAAGCCTAACCCCAAGCCTAACCCTAACCCTTGGTTACCCTTCACTGCTTCTGCCTCCAATAGCTTTCCTAAGCACTAGTGTTTTAAGGAACAGCTTAAAAAGAGAATCCTAATGTGATTTCTTTATAATGGGTGTGTTCCTTATCTTATCCTAGTGTCTAAACTCTTCTCCATGGCTGGACCCCCAAATAATATTCCTTTACGTGCTAAGGTGTATCTAGAGAGTGGGATAGGTTTAATAACTACCCTAACCCTAACACGTACCCTAAACCTAACCCCTACCCTAACCCTAACATGTATCCTAATTCTATCCCGTACCCTAAACCGAGCCCTAACCCTAACACTAACCCTAACCCTAACCCTAACCCATACCCTACGCCGTACCCAAAGCCCTCCCCGAACCCGTACCCTAAGCCGTACCCTAAGCCGTACCCTAAGCCTAACCCTAACCCTAGGCTACCCTTGACTGCTTCTTCCTCCAATAGATTTCCTAAGCACTAGTGTTTTAAGGAACAGCTTAAAAATAGAATCCTAATGTGATTTCTTTATAATGGGTGTGTTCCTTATCGTATCCTAGTGTCTAAACTCTTCTCCATGGCTGGACCCCCAAATAATATTCCTTTACGTGCTAAGGGGTATCTAGAGAGTGGGATAAGTTTAATAACTACCCTAACCCTAACGCGTACCCTAACCCTATCCCCTACCCTAACCCTAACACGTACCCTAATCCTAACCCGTACCCTAAACCGAGCCCTAACCCTAACACTAACCCTAACCCTAACCCTAACCCATACCCTACGCCGTACCCGAAGCCCTCACCGAACCCGTACCCTAAGCCGTACCCTAAGCCTAACCCTAAGCCTAACCCTAACCCTAGGCTACCCTTGACTGCTTCTGCCTCCAATAGATTTCCTAAGCACTAGTGTTTTAAGGAACAACTTAAAAAGAGAATCCTAATGTGATTTCTTTATAATGGGTGTGTTCCTTATCTTATCCTAGTGTCTAAACTCTTCTCCATGGCTGCACCTCCAAATAATATTCCTTTACGTGCTAAGGGGTATCTAGAGAGTGGGATAGGTTTAATAACTACCCTAACCCTAACGCGTACCCTAACCCTAACCCCTACCCTAACCCTAACACGTACCCTAATCCTAACCAATACCCTAAACCGAGCCCTAACCCTAACACTAACCCTAACCCTAACCCTAACCCATACCCTACGCCGTACCCGAACCCCTCCCCGAACCCGTACCCTAAGCCGTACCCTAAGCCGTACCCTAAGCCGTACCCTAACCCTAGGCTACCCTTCACTGCTTCTGCCTCCAATAGATTTCCTAAGCACTAGTGTTTTAAGGAACAGCTTAAAAAGAGAATCCTAATGTGATTTCTTTATAATGGGTGTGTTCCTTATCTTATCCTAGTGTCTAAACTCTTCTCCATGGCTGGACCTCCAAATAATATTCCTTTACGTGCTAAGGGGTATCTAGAGATTGGGATAGGTTTAATAAATACCCTAACACTAACGCGTACCCTAACCCTAACCCCTACCCTAACCCTAACACGTACCCTAATCCTAACCAATACCCTAAGCCGAGCCCTAACCCTAACACTAACCCTAACCCTAACCCTAACCCATACCCTAAGCCGTACCCGAAGCCCTCCCCAAACCCGTACCCTAAGCCGTACCCTAAGCCGTACCCTAAGCCTAACCCTAACCCTAGGCTACCCTTGACTGCTTCTGCCTCCAACAGATTTCCTAAGCACTAGTGTTTTAAGGAACAGCTTAAAAAGAGAATCTTAATGTGATTTCTTTATAATGTGTCTGTTCCTTATCTTATCCTAGTGTCTAAACTCTTCTCCATGGCTGGAACTCCAAATAATATTCCTTTACATGCTAAGCGGTATCTAGAGAGTGGGATAGGTTTAATAACTACCCTAACACTAACGCGTACCCTAACCCTAACCCCTACCCTAACACTAACACGTACCCTAATCCTAACCAATACCCTAAACCGAGCCCTAACCCTAACACTAACCCTAACCCTAACCCTAACCCATACCCTACGCCGTACCCGAAGCCCTCCCCGAACCCGTACCCTAAGCCGTACCCTAAGCCTAACCCCAAGCCTAACCCTAACCCTTGGTTACCCTTGACTGCTTCTGCCTCCAATAGCTTTCCTAAGCACTAGTGTTTTAAGGAACAGCTTAAAAAGAGAATCCTAATGTGATTTCTTTATAATGGGTGTGTTCCTTATCTTATCCTAGTGTCTAAACTCTTCTCCATGGCTGGAACTCCAAATAATATTCCTTTACATGCTAAGCGGTATCTAGAGAGTGGGATAGGTTTAATAACTACCCTAACCCTAACGCGTACCCTAAACCTAACCCCTACCTTAACCCTAACATGTACCCTAATTCTATCCCGTACCCTAACCCTAACCCTAACCCTAACACTAACCCTAACCCTAACCCTAACCCATACCCTACGCCGTACCCAAAGCCCTCCCCGAACCCGTACCGTAAGCCGTACCCTAAGCCGTACCCTAAGCCTAACCCTAACCCTAGGCTACCCTTGACTGCTTCTTCCTCCAATAGATTTCCTAAGCATTAGTGTTTTAAGGAACAGCTTAAAAAGAGAATCCTAATGTGATTTCTTTATAATGGGTGTGTTCCTTATCTTATCCTAGTGTCTAAACTCTTCTCCATGGCTGGACCCCCAAATAATATTCCTTTACGTGCTAAGGGGTATCTAGAGAGTGGGATAGGTTTAATAACTACCCTAACCCTAACGCGTACCCTAACCCTATCCCCTACCCTAACCCTAACACGTACCCTAATCCTAACCCGTACCCTAAACCGAGCCCTAACCCTAACACTAACCCTAACCCTAACCCTAACCCATACCCTACGCCGTACCCGAAGCCCTCACCGATCCCGTACCCTAAGCCGTACCCTAAGCCTAACCCCAAGCCTAACCCTAACCCTAGGCTACCCTTGACTGCTTCTGCCTCCAATAGATTTCCTAAGCACTAGTGTTTTAAGGAACAACTTAAAAAGAGAATCCTAAAGTGATTTCTTTATAATGGGTGTGTTCCTTATCTTATCCTAGTGTCTAAACTCTTCTCCATGGCTGCACCTCCAAATAATATTCCTTTACGTGCTAAGGGGTATCTAGAGAGTGGGATAGGTTTAATAACTACCCTAACACTAACGCGTACCCTAACCCTAACCCCTACCCTAACCCTAACACGTACCCTAATCCTAACCAATACCCTAAACCGAGCCCTAACCCTAACACTAACCCTAACCCTAACCCTAACCCATACCCTACGCCGTACCCGAAGCCCTCACCGAACCCGTACCCTAAGCCGTACCCTAAGCCTAACCCTAAGCCTAACCCTAACCCTAGGCTACCCTTGACTGCTTCTGCCTCCAATAGATTTCCTAAGCACTAGTGTTTTAAGGAACAGCTTAAAAAGGGAATCCTAATGTGATTTATTTATAATGGGTGTGTTCCTCATCTTATCCTAGTGTCTAAACTCTTCTCCATGGCTGGACCTCCAAATAATATTCCTTTACGTGCTAAGGGGTATCTACAGAGTGGGATAGGTTTAATAACTACCCTAACCCTAACGCGTACCCTAAACCTAACCCCTACCCTAACCCTAACATGTACCCTAATTCTATCCCGTACCCTAAACCGAGCCCTCACCCTAACACTAACCCTAACCCTAACCCTAACCCATACCCTATGCCGTACCCAAAGCCCTCCCCGAACCCGTACCGTAAGCCGTACCCTAAGCCGTACCCTAAGCCTAACCCTAACCCTAGGCTACCCTTGACTGCTTCTTCCTCCAATAGATTTCCTAAGCATTAGTGTTTTAAGGAACAGCTTAAAAAGAGAATCCTAATGTGATTTCTTTATAATGGGTGTGTTCCTTATCTTATCCTAGTGTCTAAACTCTTCTCCATGGCTGGACCCCCAAATAATATTCCTTTACGTGCTAAGGGGTATCTAGAGAGTGGGATAGGTTTAATAACTACCCTAACCCTAACGCGTACCCTAACCCTATCCCCTACCCTAACTCTAACACGTACCCTAATCCTAACCCGTACCCTAAACCGAGCCCTAACCCTAACACTAACCCTAACCCTAACCCATACCCTACGCCGTACCCGAAGCCCTCACCGAACCCGTTCCCTAAGCCGTACCCTAAGCCTAACCCGAAGCCTAACACTAACCCTAGGCTACCCTTGACTGCTTCTGCCTCCAATAGATTTCCTAAGCACTAGTGTTTTAAGGAACAGCTTAAAAAGAGAATCCTAATGTGATTTCTTTATAATGGGTGTGTTCCTTATCTTATCCTAGTGTCTAAACTCTTCTCCATGGCTGGACCTCCAAATAATATTCCTTTACGTGCTAAGGGGTATCTACAGAGTGGGATAGGTTTAATAACTAACCTAACACTAACGCGTACCCTAACCCTAACACCTACCCTAACACTAACACGTACCCTAATCCTAACCAAAACTCTAAACCGAGCCCTAACCCTAACACTAACCCTAACCCTAACCCTAACCCATACCCTACGCCGTACCCGAACCCCTCCCCGAACCCGTACCCTAAGCCGTACCCTAAGCCTAACCCCAAGCCTAACCCTAACCCTAGGCTACCCTTGACTGCTTCTGCCTCCAATAGATTTCCTAAGCACTATTGTTTTAAGGAACAACTTAAAAAGAGAATCCTAATGTGATTTCTTTATAATGGGTGTGTTCCTTATCTTATCCTAGTGTCTAAACTCTTCTCCATGGCTGCACCTCCAAATAATATTCCTTTACGTGCTAAGGGGTATCTAGAGAGTGGGATAGGTTTAATAACTACCCTAACACTAACGCGTACCCTAACCCTAACCCCTACCCTAACCCTAACACGTACCCTAATCCTAACCAATACCCTAAACCGAGCCCTAACCCTAACACTAACCCTAACCCTAACCCTAACCCATACCCTAAGCCGTACCCGAAGCCCTCCCCAAACCCGTAGCCTAAGCCGTAACCTAAGCCGTACCCTAAGCCTAACCCTAACCGTAGGCTACCCTTGACTGCTTCTGCCTCCAATAGATTTCCTAAGCACTAGTGTTTTAAGGAACAGCTTAAAAAGAGAATCCTAATGTGATTTCTTTATAATGTGTCTGTTCCTTATCTTATCCTAGTGTCTAAACTCTTCTCCATGGCTGGAACTCCAAATAATATTCCTTTACGTGCTAAGGGGTATCTAGAGAGTGGGATAGGTTTAATAACTACCCTAACACTAACGCGTACCCTAACCCTAACCCCTACCCTAACACTAACAAGTACCCTAATCCTAACCAATACCCTAAACCGAGCCCTAACCCTAACACTAACCCTAACCCTAACCCTAACCCATACCCTACGCCGTACTCGAAGCCCTCCCCGAACCCGTACCCTAAGCCGTACCCTAAGCCTAACCCCAAGCCTAACCCTAACCCTTGGTTACCCTTCACTGCTTCTGCCTCCAATAGCTTTCCTAAGCACTAGTGTTTTAAGGAACAGCTTAAAAAGAGAATCCTAATGTGATTTCTTTATAATGGGTGTGTTCCTTATCTTATCCTAGTGTCTAAACTCTTCTCCATGGCTGGACCCCCAAATAATATTCCTTTACGTGCTAAGGTGTATCTAGAGAGTGGGATAGGTTTAATAACTACCCTAACCCTAACGCGTACCCTAAACCTAACCCCTACCCTACCCCTAACATGTACCCTAATTCTATCCCGTACCCTAAACCGAGCCCTAACCCTAACACTAACCCTAACCCTAACCCATACCCTACGCCGTGCCCAAAGCCCTCCCCGAACCCGTACCCTAAGCCGTACCCTAAGCCTAACCCTAACCCTAGGCTACCCTTGACTGCTTCTTCCTCCAATAGATTTCCTAAGCACTAGTGTTTTAAGGAACAGCTTAAAAAGAGAATCCTATTGTGATTTCTTTATAATGGGTGTGTTCCTTATCTTATCCTAGTGTCTAAACTCTTCTCCATGGCTGGACCCCCAAATAATATTCCTTTACGTGCTAAGGGGTATCTAGAGAGTGGGATAGGTTTAATAACTACCCTAACCCTAACGCGTACCCTAACCCTATCCCCTACCCTAACCCTAACACGTACCCTAATCCTAACCCGTACCCTAAACCGAGCCCTAACCCTAACACTAACCCTAACCCTAACCCTAACCCATACCCTACGCCGTACCCGAAGCCCTCACCGAACCCGTACCCTAAGCCGTACCCTAAGCCTAACCCTAAGCCTAACCCTAACCCTAGGCTACCCTTGACTGCTTCTGCCTCCAATAGATTTCCTAAGCACTAGTGTTTTAAGGAACAGCTTAAAAAGAGAATCCTAATGTGATTTCTTTATAATGGGTGTGTTCCTTATCTTATCCTAGTGTCTAAACTCTTCTCCATGGCTGGACCTCCAAATAATATTCCTTTACGTGCTAAGGGGTATCTACAGAGTGGGATAGGTTTAATAACTAACCTAACACTAACGCGTACCCTAACCCTAACCCCTACCCTAACACTAACACGTACCCTAATCCTAACGAAAACCCTAAACCGAGCCCTAACCCTAACACTAACCCTAACCCTAACCCTAACCCATACCCTACACCGTACCCGAACCCCTCCCCGAACCCGTACCCTAAGCCGTACCCTAAGCCTAACCCCAAGCCTAACCCTAACCCTAGGCTACCCTTGACTGCTTCTGCCTCCAATAGATTTCCTAAGCACTAGTGTTTTAAGGAACAACTTAAAAAGAGAATCCTAATGTCATTTCTTTATAATGGGTGTGTTCCTTATCTTATCCTAGTGTCTAAACTCTTCTCCATGGCTGGACCTCCTAATAATATTCCTTTACGTGCTGAGGGGTATCTAGAGAGTGGGATAGGTTTAATAACTACCCTAACCCTAACGCGTACCATAACCCTAACCCCTACCCTAACACTAACTCGTACCCTAATCCTAACCAATACCCTAAACCGAGCCCTAACCCTAACACTAACCCTAACCCTAACCCTAACCCATACCCTACGCCGTACCCGAAGCCCTCCCCGAACCAGTACCCTAAGCCGTACCCTAAGCCGTACCCTAAGCCTAACCCTAACTCTAGGCTACCCTTCACTGCTTCTGCCTCCAATAGATTTCCTAAGCACTAGTGTTTTAAGGAACAGCTTAAAAAGAGAATCCTAATGTGATTTCTTTATAATGGGTGTGTTCCTTATCTTATCCTAGTGTCTAAACTCTTCTCCATGGCTGGACCTCCAAATAATATTCCTTTACGTGCTAAGGGGTATCTACAGAGTGGGATAGGTTTAATAACTACCCTAACCCTAACGCGTACCCTAACCCTATCCCCTACCCTAACCCTAACACGTACCCTAATCCTAACCCGTACCCTAAACCGAGCCCTAACCCTAACACTAACCCTAACCCTAACCCTAACCCATACCCTACGCCGTACCCGAAGCCCTCACCGATCCCGTACCCTAAGCCGTACCCTAAGCCTAACCCCAAGCCTAACCCTAACCCTAGGCTACCCTTGACTGCTTCTGCCTCCAATAGATTTCCTAAGCACTAGTGTTTTAAGGAACAACTTAAAAAGAGAATCCTAAAGTGATTTCTTTATAATGGGTGTGTTCCTTATCTTATCCTAGTGTCTAAACTCTTCTCCATGGCTGCACCTCCAAATAATATTCCTTTACGTGCTAAGGGGTATCTAGAGAGTGGGATAGGTTTAATAACTACCCTAACACTAACGCGTACCCTAACCCTAACCCCTACCCTAACCCTAACACGTACCCTAATCCTAACCAATACCCTAAACCGAGCCCTAACCCTAACACTAACCCTAACCCTAACCCTAACCCATACCCTACGCCGTACCCGAAGCCCTCACCGAACCCGTACCCTAAGCCGTACCCTAAGCCTAACCCTAAGCCTAACCCTAACCCTAGGCTACCCTTGACTGCTTCTGCCTCCAATAGATTTCCTAAGCACTAGTGTTTTAAGGAACAGCTTAAAAAGGGAATCCTAATGTGATTTATTTATAATGGGTGTGTTCCTCATCTTATCCTAGTGTCTAAACTCTTCTCCATGGCTGGACCTCCAAATAATATTCCTTTACGTGCTAAGGGGTATCTACAGAGTGGGATAGGTTTAATAACTACCCTAACCCTAACGCGTACCCTAAACCTAACCCCTACCCTAACCCTAACATGTACCCTAATTCTATCCCGTACCCTAAACCGAGCCCTCACCCTAACACTAACCCTAACCCTAACCCTAACCCATACCCTATGCCGTACCCAAAGCCCTCCCCGAACCCGTACCGTAAGCCGTACCCTAAGCCGTACCCTAAGCCTAACCCTAACCCTAGGCTACCCTTGACTGCTTCTTCCTCCAATAGATTTCCTAAGCATTAGTGTTTTAAGGAACAGCTTAAAAAGAGAATCCTAATGTGATTTCTTTATAATGGGTGTGTTCCTTATCTTATCCTAGTGTCTAAACTCTTCTCCATGGCTGGACCCCCAAATAATATTCCTTTACGTGCTAAGGGGTATCTAGAGAGTGGGATAGGTTTAATAACTACCCTAACCCTAACGCGTACCCTAACCCTATCCCCTACCCTAACTCTAACACGTACCCTAATCCTAACCCGTACCCTAAACCGAGCCCTAACCCTAACACTAACCCTAACCCTAACCCATACCCTACGCCGTACCCGAAGCCCTCACCGAACCCGTTCCCTAAGCCGTACCCTAAGCCTAACCCGAAGCCTAACACTAACCCTAGGCTACCCTTGACTGCTTCTGCCTCCAATAGATTTCCTAAGCACTAGTGTTTTAAGGAACAGCTTAAAAAGAGAATCCTAATGTGATTTCTTTATAATGGGTGTGTTCCTTATCTTATCCTAGTGTCTAAACTCTTCTCCATGGCTGGACCTCCAAATAATATTCCTTTACGTGCTAAGGGGTATCTACAGAGTGGGATAGGTTTAATAACTAACCTAACACTAACGCGTACCCTAACCCTAACCCCTACCCTAACACTAACACGTACCCTAATCCTAACCAAAACTCTAAACCGAGCCCTAACCCTAACACTAACCCTAACCCTAACCCTAACCCATACCCTACGCCGTACCCGAACCCCTCCCCGAACCCGTACCCTAAGCCGTACCCTAAGCCTAACCCCAAGCCTAACCCTAACCCTAGGCTACCCTTGACTGCTTCTGCCTCCAATAGATTTCCTAAGCACTATTGTTTTAAGGAACAACTTAAAAAGAGAATCCTAATGTGATTTCTTTATAATGGGTGTGTTCCTTATCTTATCCTAGTGTCTAAACTCTTCTCCATGGCTGCACCTCCAAATAATATTCCTTTACGTGCTAAGGGGTATCTAGAGAGTGGGATAGGTTTAATAACTACCCTAACACTAACGCGTACCCTAACCCTAACCCCTACCCTAACCCTAACACGTACCCTAATCCTAACCAATACCCTAAACCGAGCCCTAACCCTAACACTAACCCTAACCCTAACCCTAACCCATACCCTAAGCCGTACCCGAAGCCCTCCCCAAACCCGTAGCCTAAGCCGTAACCTAAGCCGTACCCTAAGCCTAACCCTAACCGTAGGCTACCCTTGACTGCTTCTGCCTCCAATAGATTTCCTAAGCACTAGTGTTTTAAGGAACAGCTTAAAAAGAGAATCCTAATGTGATTTCTTTATAATGTGTCTGTTCCTTATCTTATCCTAGTGTCTAAACTCTTCTCCATGGCTGGAACTCCAAATAATATTCCTTTACGTGCTAAGGGGTATCTAGAGAGTGGGATAGGTTTAATAACTACCCTAACACTAACGCGTACCCTAACCCTAACCCCTACCCTAACACTAACAAGTACCCTAATCCTAACCAATACCCTAAACCGAGCCCTAACCCTAACACTAACCCTAACCCTAACCCTAACCCATACCCTACGCCGTACTCGAAGCCCTCCCCGAACCCGTACCCTAAGCCGTACCCTAAGCCTAACCCCAAGCCTAACCCTAACCCTTGGTTACCCTTCACTGCTTCTGCCTCCAATAGCTTTCCTAAGCACTAGTGTTTTAAGGAACAGCTTAAAAAGAGAATCCTAATGTGATTTCTTTATAATGGGTGTGTTCCTTATCTTATCCTAGTGTCTAAACTCTTCTCCATGGCTGGACCCCCAAATAATATTCCTTTACGTGCTAAGGTGTATCTAGAGAGTGGGATAGGTTTAATAACTACCCTAACCCTAACGCGTACCCTAAACCTAACCCCTACCCTACCCCTAACATGTACCCTAATTCTATCCCGTACTCTAAACCGAGCCCTAACCCTAACACTAACCCTAACCCTAACCCATACCCTACGCCGTGCCCAAAGCCCTCCCCGAACCCGTACCCTAAGCCGTACCCTAAGCCTAACCCTAACCCTAGGCTACCCTTGACTGCTTCTTCCTCCAATAGATTTCCTAAGCACTAGTGTTTTAAGGAACAGCTTAAAAAGAGAATCCTATTGTGATTTCTTTATAATGGGTGTGTTCCTTATCTTATCCTAGTGTCTAAACTCTTCTCCATGGCTGGACCCCCAAATAATATTCCTTTACGTGCTAAGGGGTATCTAGAGAGTGGGATAGGTTTAATAACTACCCTAACCCTAACGCGTACCCTAACCCTATCCCCTACCCTAACCCTAACACGTACCCTAATCCTAACCCGTACCCTAAACCGAGCCCTAACCCTAACACTAACCCTAACCCTAACCCTAACCCATACCCTACGCAGTACCCGAAGCCCTCACCGAACCCGTACCCTAAGCCGTACCCTAAGCCTAACCCTAAGCCTAACCCTAACCCTAGGCTACCCTTGACTGCTTCTGCCTCCAATAGATTTCCTAAGCACTAGTGTTTTAAGGAACAGCTTAAAAAGAGAATCCTAATGTGATTTCTTTATAATGGGTGTGTTCCTTATCTTATCCTAGTGTCTAAACTCTTCTCCATGGCTGGACCTCCAAATAATATTCCTTTACGTGCTAAGGGGTATCTACAGAGTGGGATAGGTTTAATAACTAACCTAACACTAACGCGTACCCTAACCCTAACCCCTACCCTAACACTAACACGTACCCTAATCCTAACGAAAACCCTAAACCGAGCCCTAACCCTAACACTAACCCTAACCCTAACCCTAACCCATACCCTACACCGTACCCGAACCCCTCCCCGAACCCGTACCCTAAGCCGTACCCTAAGCCTAACCCCAAGCCTAACCCTAACCCTAGGCTACCCTTGACTGCTTCTGCCTCCAATAGATTTCCTAAGCACTAGTGTTTTAAGGAACAACTTAAAAAGAGAATCCTAATGTCATTTCTTTATAATGGGTGTGTTCCTTATCTTATCCTAGTGTCTAAACTCTTCTCCATGGCTGGACCTCCTAATAATATTCCTTTACGTGCTGAGGGGTATCTAGAGAGTGGGATAGGTTTAATAACTACCCTAACCCTAACGCGTACCATAACCCTAACCCCTACCCTAACACTAACTCGTACCCTAATCCTAACCAATACCCTAAACCGAGCCCTAACCCTAACACTAACCCTAACCCTAACCCTAACCCATACCCTACGCCGTACCCGAAGCCCTCCCCGAACCAGTACCCTAAGCCGTACCCTAAGCCGTACCCTAAGCCTAACCCTAACTCTAGGCTACCCTTCACTGCTTCTGCCTCCAATAGATTTCCTAAGCACTAGTGTTTTAAGGAACAGCTTAAAAAGAGAATCCTAATGTGATTTCTTTATAATGGGTGTGTTCCTTATCTTATGCTAGTGTCTAAACTCTTCTCCATGGCTGGACCTCCAAATAATATTCCTTTACGTGCTAAGGGGTATCTAGAGATTGGGATAGGTTTAATAAATACCCTAACACTAACGCGTACCCTAACCCTAACCCCTACCCTAACCCTAACACGTACCCTAATCCTAACCAATACCCTAAGCCGAGCCCTAACCCTAACACTAACCCTAACCCTAACCCTAACCCATACCCTATGCCGTACCCGAAGCCCTCCCCAAACCCGTACCCTAAGCCATACCCTAAGCCGTACCCTAAGCCTAACCCTAACCCTAGGCTACCCTTGACTGCTTCTGCCTCCAATAGATTTCCTAAGCACTAGTGTTTTAAGGAACAGCTTAAAAAGAGAATCCTAATGTGATTTCTTTATAATGTGTCTGTTCCTTATCTTATCCTAGTGTCTAAACTCTTCTCCATGGCTGGAACTCCAAATAATATTCATTTACGTGCTAAGCGGTATCTAGAGAGTGGGATAGGTTTAATAACTACCCTAACACTAACGCGTACCCTAACCCTAACCCCTACCCTAACACTAACAAGTACCCTAATCCTAACCAATACCCTAAACCGAGCCCTAACCCTAACACTAACCCTAACCCTAACCCTAACCCATACCCTACGCCGTACCCGAAGCCCTCCCCGAACCCGTACCCTAAGCCGTACCCTAAGCCTAACCCCAAGCCTAACCCTAACCCTTGGTTACCCTTCACTGCTTCTGCCTCCAATAGCTTTCCTAAGCACTAGTGTTTTAAGGAACAGCTTAAAAAGAGAATCCTAATGTGATTTCTTTATAATGGGTGTGTTCCTTATCTTATCCTAGTGTCTAAACTCTTCTCCATGGCTGGACCCCCAAATAATATTCCTTTACGTGCTAAGGTGTATCTAGAGAGTGGGATAGGTTTAATAACTACCCTAACCCTAACACGTACCCTAAACCTAACCCCTACCCTAACCCTAACATGTATCCTAATTCTATCCCGTACCCTAAACCGAGCCCTAACCCTAACACTAACCCTAACCCTAACCCTAACCCATACCCTACGCCGTACCCAAAGCCCTCCCCGAACCCGTACCCTAAGCCGTACCCTAAGCCGTACCCTAAGCCTAACCCTAACCCTAGGCTACCCTTGACTGCTTCTTCCTCCAATAGATTTCCTAAGCACTAGTGTTTTAAGGAACAGCTTAAAAATAGAATCCTAATGTGATTTCTTTATAATGGGTGTGTTCCTTATCGTATCCTAGTGTCTAAACTCTTCTCCATGGCTGGAACCCCAAATAATATTCCTTTACGTGCTAAGGGGTATCTAGAGAGTGGGATAAGTTTAATAACTACCCTAACCCTAACGCGTACCCTAACCCTATCCCCTACCCTAACCCTAACACGTACCCTAATCCTAACCCGTACCCTAAACCGAGCCCTAACCCTAACACTAACCCTAACCCTAACCCTAACCCATACCCTACGCCGTACCCGAAGCCCTCACCGAACCCGTACCCTAAGCCGTACCCTAAGCCTAACCCTAAGCCTAACCCTAACCCTAGGCTACCCTTGACTGCTTCTGCCTCCAATAGATTTCCTAAGCACTAGTGTTTTAAGGAACAACTTAAAAAGAGAATCCTAATGTGATTTCTTTATAATGGGTGTGTTCCTTATCTTATCCTAGTGTCTAAACTCTTCTCCATGGCTGCACCTCCAAATAATATTCCTTTACGTGCTAAGGGGTATCTAGAGAGTGGGATAGGTTTAATAACTACCCTAACCCTAACGCGTACCCTAACCCTAACCCCTACCCTAACCCTAACACGTACCCTAATCCTAACCAATACCCTAAACCGAGCCCTAACCCTAACACTAACCCTAACCCTAACCCTAACCCATACCCTACGCCGTACCCGAACCCCTCCCCGAACCCGTACCCTAAGCCGTACCCTAAGCCGTACCCTAAGCCGTACCCTAACCCTAGGCTACCCTTCACTGCTTCTGCCTCCAATAGATTTCCTAAGCACTAGTGTTTTAAGGAACAGCTTAAAAAGAGAATCCTAATGTGATTTCTTTATAATGGGTGTGTTCCTTATCTTATCCTAGTGTCTAAACTCTTCTCCATGGCTGGACCTCCAAATAATATTCCTTTACGTGCTAAGGGGTATCTAGAGATTGGGATAGGTTTAATAAATACCCTAACACTAACGCGTACCCTAACCCTAACCCCTACCCTAACCCTAACACGTACCCTAATCCTAACCAATACCCTAAGCCGAGCCCTAACCCTAACACTAACCCTAACCCTAACCCTAACCCATACCCTAAGCCGTACCCGAAGCCCTCCCCAAACCCGTACCCTAAGCCGTACCCTAAGCCGTACCCTAAGCCTAACCCTAACCCTAGGCTACCCTTGACTGCTTCTGCCTCCAACAGATTTCCTAAGCACTAGTGTTTTAAGGAACAGCTTAAAAAGAGAATCTTAATGTGATTTCTTTATAATGTGTCTGTTCCTTATCTTATCCTAGTGTCTAAACTCTTCTCCATGGCTGGAACTCCAAATAATATTCCTTTACATGCTAAGCGGTATCTAGAGAGTGGGATAGGTTTAATAACTACCCTAACACTAACGCGTACCCTAACCCTAACCCCTACCCTAACACTAACACGTACCCTAATCCTAACCAATACCCTAAACCGAGCCCTAACCCTAACACTAACCCTAACCCTAACCCTAACCCATACCCTACGCCGTACCCGAAGCCCTCCCCGAACCCGTACCCTAAGCCGTACCCTAAGCCTAACCCCAAGCCTAACCCTAACCCTTGGTTACCCTTGACTGCTTCTGCCTCCAATAGCTTTCCTAAGCACTAGTGTTTTAAGGAACAGCTTAAAAAGAGAATCCTAATGTGATTTCTTTATAATGGGTGTGTTCCTTATCTTATCCTAGTGTCTAAACTCTTCTCCATGGCTGGAACTCCAAATAATATTCCTTTACATGCTAAGCGGTATCTAGAGAGTGGGATAGGTTTAATAACTACCCTAACCCTAACGCGTACCCTAAACCTAACCCCTACCTTAACCCTAACATGTACCCTAATTCTATCCCGTACCCTAACCCTAACCCTAACCCTAACACTAACCCTAACCCTAACCCTAACCCATACCCTACGCCGTACCCAAAGCCCTCCCCGAACCCGTACCGTAAGCCGTACCCTAAGCCGTACCCTAAGCCTAACCCTAACCCTAGGCTACCCTTGACTGCTTCTTCCTCCAATAGATTTCCTAAGCATTAGTGTTTTAAGGAACAGCTTAAAAAGAGAATCCTAATGTGATTTCTTTATAATGGGTGTGTTCCTTATCTTATCCTAGTGTCTAAACTCTTCTCCATGGCTGGACCCCCAAATAATATTCCTTTACGTGCTAAGGGGTATCTAGAGAGTGGGATAGGTTTAATAACTACCCTAACCCTAACGCGTACCCTAACCCTATCCCCTACCCTAACCCTAACACGTACCCTAATCCTAACCCGTACCCTAAACCGAGCCCTAACCCTAACACTAACCCTAACCCTAACCCTAACCCATACCCTACGCCGTACCCGAAG
This sequence comes from Balaenoptera physalus, assembly GCF_965194825.1. Taxonomy (NCBI): domain Eukaryota; kingdom Metazoa; phylum Chordata; class Mammalia; order Artiodactyla; family Balaenopteridae; genus Balaenoptera; species Balaenoptera physalus. Next base: position 506,529 of record NW_028126285.1, read on the forward strand.
CCCTCACCGATCCCGTACCCTAAGCCGTACCCTAAGCCTAACCCCAAGCCTAACCCTAACCCTAGGCTACCCTTGACTGCTTCTGCCTCCAATAGATTTCCTAAGCACTAGTGTTTTAAGGAACAACTTAAAAAGAGAATCCTAAAGTGATTTCTTTATAATGGGTGTGTTCCTTATCTTATCCTAGTGTCTAAACTCTTCTCCATGGCTGCACCTCCAAATAATATTCCTTTACGTGCTAAGGGGTATCTAGAGAGTGGGATAGGTTTAATAACTACCCTAACACTAACGCGTACCCTAACCCTAACCCCTACCCTAACCCTAACACGTACCCTAATCCTAACCAATACCCTAAACCGAGCCCTAACCCTAACACTAACCCTAACCCTAACCCTAACCCATACCCTACGCCGTACCCGAAGCCCTCACCGAACCCGTACCCTAAGCCGTACCCTAAGCCTAACCCTAAGCCTAACCCTAACCCTAGGCTACCCTTGACTGCTTCTGCCTCCAATAGATTTCCTAAGCACTAGTGTTTTAAGGAACAGCTTAAAAAGGGAATCCTAATGTGATTTATTTATAATGGGTGTGTTCCTCATCTTATCCTAGTGTCTAAACTCTTCTCCATGGCTGGACCTCCAAATAATATTCCTTTACGTGCTAAGGGGTATCTACAGAGTGGGATAGGTTTAATAACTACCCTAACCCTAACGCGTACCCTAAACCTAACCCCTACCCTAACCCTAACATGTACCCTAATTCTATCCCGTACCCTAAACCGAGCCCTCACCCTAACACTAACCCTAACCCTAACCCTAACCCATACCCTATGCCGTACCCAAAGCCCTCCCCGAACCCGTACCGTAAGCCGTACCCTAAGCCGTACCCTAAGCCTAACCCTAACCCTAGGCTACCCTTGACTGCTTCTTCCTCCAATAGATTTCCTAAGCATTAGTGTTTTAAGGAACAGCTTAAAAAGAGAATCCTAATGTGATTTCTTTATAATGGGTGTGTTCCTTATCTTATCCTAGTGTCTAAACTCTTCTCCATGGCTGGACCCCCAAATAATATTCCTTTACGTGCTAAGGGGTATCTAGAGAGTGGGATAGGTTTAATAACTACCCTAACCCTAACGCGTACCCTAACCCTATCCCCTACCCTAACTCTAACACGTACCCTAATCCTAACCCGTACCCTAAACCGAGCCCTAACCCTAACACTAACCCTAACCCTAACCCATACCCTACGCCGTACCCGAAGCCCTCACCGAACCCGTTCCCTAAGCCGTACCCTAAGCCTAACCCGAAGCCTAACACTAACCCTAGGCTACCCTTGACTGCTTCTGCCTCCAATAGATTTCCTAAGCACTAGTGTTTTAAGGAACAGCTTAAAAAGAGAATCCTAATGTGATTTCTTTATAATGGGTGTGTTCCTTATCTTATCCTAGTGTCTAAACTCTTCTCCATGGCTGGACCTCCAAATAATATTCCTTTACGTGCTAAGGGGTATCTACAGAGTGGGATAGGTTTAATAACTAACCTAACACTAACGCGTACCCTAACCCTAACACCTACCCTAACACTAACACGTACCCTAATCCTAACCAAAACTCTAAACCGAGCCCTAACCCTAACACTAACCCTAACCCTAACCCTAACCCATACCCTACGCCGTACCCGAACCCCTCCCCGAACCCGTACCCTAAGCCGTACCCTAAGCCTAACCCCAAGCCTAACCCTAACCCTAGGCTACCCTTGACTGCTTCTGCCTCCAATAGATTTCCTAAGCACTATTGTTTTAAGGAACAACTTAAAAAGAGAATCCTAATGTGATTTCTTTATAATGGGTGTGTTCCTTATCTTATCCTAGTGTCTAAACTCTTCTCCATGGCTGCACCTCCAAATAATATTCCTTTACGTGCTAAGGGGTATCTAGAGAGTGGGATAGGTTTAATAACTACCCTAACACTAACGCGTACCCTAACCCTAACCCCTACCCTAACCCTAACACGTACCCTAATCCTAACCAATACCCTAAACCGAGCCCTAACCCTAACACTAACCCTAACCCTAACCCTAACCCATACCCTAAGCCGTACCCGAAGCCCTCCCCAAACCCGTAGCCTAAGCCGTAACCTAAGCCGTACCCTAAGCCTAACCCTAACCGTAGGCTACCCTTGACTGCTTCTGCCTCCAATAGATTTCCTAAGCACTAGTGTTTTAAGGAACAGCTTAAAAAGAGAATCCTAATGTGATTTCTTTATAATGTGTCTGTTCCTTATCTTATCCTAGTGTCTAAACTCTTCTCCATGGCTGGAACTCCAAATAATATTCCTTTACGTGCTAAGGGGTATCTAGAGAGTGGGATAGGTTTAATAACTACCCTAACACTAACGCGTACCCTAACCCTAACCCCTACCCTAACACTAACAAGTACCCTAATCCTAACCAATACCCTAAACCGAGCCCTAACCCTAACACTAACCCTAACCCTAACCCTAACCCATACCCTACGCCGTACTCGAAGCCCTCCCCGAACCCGTACCCTAAGCCGTACCCTAAGCCTAACCCCAAGCCTAACCCTAACCCTTGGTTACCCTTCACTGCTTCTGCCTCCAATAGCTTTCCTAAGCACTAGTGTTTTAAGGAACAGCTTAAAAAGAGAATCCTAATGTGATTTCTTTATAATGGGTGTGTTCCTTATCTTATCCTAGTGTCTAAACTCTTCTCCATGGCTGGACCCCCAAATAATATTCCTTTACGTGCTAAGGTGTATCTAGAGAGTGGGATAGGTTTAATAACTACCCTAACCCTAACGCGTACCCTAAACCTAACCCCTACCCTACCCCTAACATGTACCCTAATTCTATCCCGTACCCTAAACCGAGCCCTAACCCTAACACTAACCCTAACCCTAACCCATACCCTACGCCGTGCCCAAAGCCCTCCCCGAACCCGTACCCTAAGCCGTACCCTAAGCCTAACCCTAACCCTAGGCTACCCTTGACTGCTTCTTCCTCCAATAGATTTCCTAAGCACTAGTGTTTTAAGGAACAGCTTAAAAAGAGAATCCTATTGTGATTTCTTTATAATGGGTGTGTTCCTTATCTTATCCTAGTGTCTAAACTCTTCTCCATGGCTGGACCCCCAAATAATATTCCTTTACGTGCTAAGGGGTATCTAGAGAGTGGGATAGGTTTAATAACTACCCTAACCCTAACGCGTACCCTAACCCTATCCCCTACCCTAACCCTAACACGTACCCTAATCCTAACCCGTACCCTAAACCGAGCCCTAACCCTAACACTAACCCTAACCCTAACCCTAACCCATACCCTACGCCGTACCCGAAGCCCTCACCGAACCCGTACCCTAAGCCGTACCCTAAGCCTAACCCTAAGCCTAACCCTAACCCTAGGCTACCCTTGACTGCTTCTGCCTCCAATAGATTTCCTAAGCACTAGTGTTTTAAGGAACAGCTTAAAAAGAGAATCCTAATGTGATTTCTTTATAATGGGTGTGTTCCTTATCTTATCCTAGTGTCTAAACTCTTCTCCATGGCTGGACCTCCAAATAATATTCCTTTACGTGCTAAGGGGTATCTACAGAGTGGGATAGGTTTAATAACTAACCTAACACTAACGCGTACCCTAACCCTAACCCCTACCCTAACACTAACACGTACCCTAATCCTAACGAAAACCCTAAACCGAGCCCTAACCCTAACACTAACCCTAACCCTAACCCTAACCCATACCCTACACCGTACCCGAACCCCTCCCCGAACCCGTACCCTAAGCCGTACCCTAAGCCTAACCCCAAGCCTAACCCTAACCCTAGGCTACCCTTGACTGCTTCTGCCTCCAATAGATTTCCTAAGCACTAGTGTTTTAAGGAACAACTTAAAAAGAGAATCCTAATGTCATTTCTTTATAATGGGTGTGTTCCTTATCTTATCCTAGTGTCTAAACTCTTCTCCATGGCTGGACCTCCTAATAATATTCCTTTACGTGCTGAGGGGTATCTAGAGAGTGGGATAGGTTTAATAACTACCCTAACCCTAACGCGTACCATAACCCTAACCCCTACCCTAACACTAACTCGTACCCTAATCCTAACCAATACCCTAAACCGAGCCCTAACCCTAACACTAACCCTAACCCTAACCCTAACCCATACCCTACGCCGTACCCGAAGCCCTCCCCGAACCAGTACCCTAAGCCGTACCCTAAGCCGTACCCTAAGCCTAACCCTAACTCTAGGCTACCCTTCACTGCTTCTGCCTCCAATAGATTTCCTAAGCACTAGTGTTTTAAGGAACAGCTTAAAAAGAGAATCCTAATGTGATTTCTTTATAATGGGTGTGTTCCTTATCTTATCCTAGTGTCTAAACTCTTCTCCATGGCTGGACCTCCAAATAATATTCCTTTACGTGCTAAGGGGTATCTACAGAGTGGGATAGGTTTAATAACTACCCTAACCCTAACGCGTACCCTAACCCTATCCCCTACCCTAACCCTAACACGTACCCTAATCCTAACCCGTACCCTAAACCGAGCCCTAACCCTAACACTAACCCTAACCCTAACCCTAACCCATACCCTACGCCGTACCCGAAGCCCTCACCGATCCCGTACCCTAAGCCGTACCCTAAGCCTAACCCCAAGCCTAACCCTAACCCTAGGCTACCCTTGACTGCTTCTGCCTCCAATAGATTTCCTAAGCACTAGTGTTTTAAGGAACAACTTAAAAAGAGAATCCTAAAGTGATTTCTTTATAATGGGTGTGTTCCTTATCTTATCCTAGTGTCTAAACTCTTCTCCATGGCTGCACCTCCAAATAATATTCCTTTACGTGCTAAGGGGTATCTAGAGAGTGGGATAGGTTTAATAACTACCCTAACACTAACGCGTACCCTAACCCTAACCCCTACCCTAACCCTAACACGTACCCTAATCCTAACCAATACCCTAAACCGAGCCCTAACCCTAACACTAACCCTAACCCTAACCCTAACCCATACCCTACGCCGTACCCGAAGTCCTCACCGAACCCGTACCCTAAGCCGTACCCTAAGCCTAACCCTAAGCCTAACCCTAACCCTAGGCTACCCTTGACTGCTTCTGCCTCCAATAGATTTCCTAAGCACTAGTGTTTTAAGGAACAGCTTAAAAAGGGAATCCTAATGTGATTTATTTATAATGGGTGTGTTCCTCATCTTATCCTAGTGTCTAAACTCTTCTCCATGGCTGGACCTCCAAATAATATTCCTTTACGTGCTAAGGGGTATCTACAGAGTGGGATAGGTTTAATAACTACCCTAACCCTAACGCGTACCCTAAACCTAACCCCTACCCTAACCCTAACATGTACCCTAATTCTATCCCGTACCCTAAACCGAGCCCTCACCCTAACACTAACCCTAACCCTAACCCTAACCCATACCCTATGCCGTACCCAAAGCCCTCCCCGAACCCGTACCGTAAGCCGTACCCTAAGCCGTACCCTAAGCCTAACCCTAACCCTAGGCTACCCTTGACTGCTTCTTCCTCCAATAGATTTCCTAAGCATTAGTGTTTTAAGGAACAGCTTAAAAAGAGAATCCTAATGTGATTTCTTTATAATGGGTGTGTTCCTTATCTTATCCTAGTGTCTAAACTCTTCTCCATGGCTGGACCCCCAAATAATATTCCTTTACGTGCTAAGGGGTATCTAGAGAGTGGGATAGGTTTAATAACTACCCTAACCCTAACGCGTACCCTAACCCTATCCCCTACCCTAACTCTAACACGTACCCTAATCCTAACCCGTACCCTAAACCGAGCCCTAACCCTAACACTAACCCTAACCCTAACCCATACCCTACGCCGTACCCGAAGCCCTCACCGAACCCGTTCCCTAAGCCGTACCCTAAGCCTAACCCGAAGCCTAACACTAACCCTAGGCTACCCTTGACTGCTTCTGCCTCCAATAGATTTCCTAAGCACTAGTGTTTTAAGGAACAGCTTAAAAAGAGAATCCTAATGTGATTTCTTTATAATGGGTGTGTTCCTTATCTTATCCTAGTGTCTAAACTCTTCTCCATGGCTGGACCTCCAAATAATATTCCTTTACGTGCTAAGGGGTATCTACAGAGTGGGATAGGTTTAATAACTAACCTAACACTAACGCGTACCCTAACCCTAACCCCTACCCTAACACTAACACGTACCCTAATCCTAACCAAAACTCTAAACCGAGCCCTAACCCTAACACTAACCCTAACCCTAACCCTAACCCATACCCTACGCCGTACCCGAACCCCTCCCCGAACCCGTACCCTAAGCCGTACCCTAAGCCTAACCCCAAGCCTAACCCTAACCCTAGGCTACCCTTGACTGCTTCTGCCTCCAATAGATTTCCTAAGCACTATTGTTTTAAGGAACAACTTAAAAAGAGAATCCTAATGTGATTTCTTTATAATGGGTGTGTTCCTTATCTTATCCTAGTGTCTAAACTCTTCTCCATGGCTGCACCTCCAAATAATATTCCTTTACGTGCTAAGGGGTATCTAGAGAGTGGGATAGGTTTAATAACTACCCTAACACTAACGCGTACCCTAACCCTAACCCCTACCCTAACCCTAACACGTACCCTAATCCTAACCAATACCCTAAACCGAGCCCTAACCCTAACACTAACCCTAACCCTAACCCTAACCCATACCCTAAGCCGTACCCGAAGCCCTCCCCAAACCCGTAGCCTAAGCCGTAACCTAAGCCGTACCCTAAGCCTAACCCTAACCGTAGGCTACCCTTGACTGCTTCTGCCTCCAATAGATTTCCTAAGCACTAGTGTTTTAAGGAACAGCTTAAAAAGAGAATCCTAATGTGATTTCTTTATAATGTGTCTGTTCCTTATCTTATCCTAGTGTCTAAACTCTTCTCCATGGCTGGAACTCCAAATAATATTCCTTTACGTGCTAAGGGGTATCTAGAGAGTGGGATAGGTTTAATAACTACCCTAACACTAACGCGTACCCTAACCCTAACCCCTACCCTAACACTAACAAGTACCCTAATCCTAACCAATACCCTAAACCGAGCCCTAACCCTAACACTAACCCTAACCCTAACCCTAACCCATACCCTACGCCGTACTCGAAGCCCTCCCCGAACCCGTACCCTAAGCCGTACCCTAAGCCTAACCCCAAGCCTAACCCTAACCCTTGGTTACCCTTCACTGCTTCTGCCTCCAATAGCTTTCCTAAGCACTAGTGTTTTAAGGAACAGCTTAAAAAGAGAATCCTAATGTGATTTCTTTATAATGGGTGTGTTCCTTATCTTATCCTAGTGTCTAAACTCTTCTCCATGGCTGGACCCCCAAATAATATTCCTTTACGTGCTAAGGTGTATCTAGAGAGTGGGATAGGTTTAATAACTACCCTAACCCTAACGCGTACCCTAAACCTAACCCCTACCCTACCCCTAACATGTACCCTAATTCTATCCCGTACCCTAAACCGAGCCCTAACCCTAACACTAACCCTAACCCTAACCCATACCCTACGCCGTGCCCAAAGCCCTCCCCGAACCCGTACCCTAAGCCGTACCCTAAGCCTAACCCTAACCCTAGGCTACCCTTGACTGCTTCTTCCTCCAATAGATTTCCTAAGCACTAGTGTTTTAAGGAACAGCTTAAAAAGAGAATCCTATTGTGATTTCTTTATAATGGGTGTGTTCCTTATCTTATCCTAGTGTCTAAACTCTTCTCCATGGCTGGACCCCCAAATAATATTCCTTTACGTGCTAAGGGGTATCTAGAGAGTGGGATAGGTTTAATAACTACCCTAACCCTAACGCGTACCCTAACCCTATCCCCTACCCTAACCCTAACACGTACCCTAATCCTAACCCGTACCCTAAACCGAGCCCTAACCCTAACACTAACCCTAACCCTAACCCTAACCCATACCCTACGCAGTACCCGAAGCCCTCACCGAACCCGTACCCTAAGCCGTACCCTAAGCCTAACCCTAAGCCTAACCCTAACCCTAGGCTACCCTTGACTGCTTCTGCCTCCAATAGATTTCCTAAGCACTAGTGTTTTAAGGAACAGCTTAAAAAGAGAATCCTAATGTGATTTCTTTATAATGGGTGTGTTCCTTATCTTATCCTAGTGTCTAAACTCTTCTCCATGGCTGGACCTCCAAATAATATTCCTTTACGTGCTAAGGGGTATCTACAGAGTGGGATAGGTTTAATAACTAACCTAACACTAACGCGTACCCTAACCCTAACCCCTACCCTAACACTAACACGTACCCTAATCCTAACGAAAACCCTAAACCGAGCCCTAACCCTAACACTAACCCTAACCCTAACCCTAACCCATACCCTACACCGTACCCGAACCCCTCCCCGAACCCGTACCCTAAGCCGTACCCTAAGCCTAACCCCAAGCCTAACCCTAACCCTAGGCTACCCTTGACTGCTTCTGCCTCCAATAGATTTCCTAAGCACTAGTGTTTTAAGGAACAACTTAAAAAGAGAATCCTAATGTCATTTCTTTATAATGGGTGTGTTCCTTATCTTATCCTAGTGTCTAAACTCTTCTCCATGGCTGGACCTCCTAATAATATTCCTTTACGTGCTGAGGGGTATCTAGAGAGTGGGATAGGTTTAATAACTACCCTAACCCTAACGCGTACCATAACCCTAACCCCTACCCTAACACTAACTCGTACCCTAATCCTAACCAATACCCTAAACCGAGCCCTAACCCTAACACTAACCCTAACCCTAACCCTAACCCATACCCTACGCCGTACCCGAAGCCCTCCCCGAACCAGTACCCTAAGCCGTACCCTAAGCCGTACCCTAAGCCTAACCCTAACTCTAGGCTACCCTTCACTGCTTCTGCCTCCAATAGATTTCCTAAGCACTAGTGTTTTAAGGAACAGCTTAAAAAGAGAATCCTAATGTGATTTCTTTATAATGGGTGTGTTCCTTATCTTATGCTAGTGTCTAAACTCTTCTCCATGGCTGGACCTCCAAATAATATTCCTTTACGTGCTAAGGGGTATCTAGAGATTGGGATAGGTTTAATAAATACCCTAACACTAACGCGTACCCTAACCCTAACCCCTACCCTAACCCTAACACGTACCCTAATCCTAACCAATACCCTAAGCCGAGCCCTAACCCTAACACTAACCCTAACCCTAACCCTAACCCATACCCTATGCCGTACCCGAAGCCCTCCCCAAACCCGTACCCTAAGCCATACCCTAAGCCGTACCCTAAGCCTAACCCTAACCCTAGGCTACCCTTGACTGCTTCTGCCTCCAATAGATTTCCTAAGCACTAGTGTTTTAAGGAACAGCTTAAAAAGAGAATCCTAATGTGATTTCTTTATAATGTGTCTGTTCCTTATCTTATCCTAGTGTCTAAACTCTTCTCCATGGCTGGAACTCCAAATAATATTCATTTACGTGCTAAGCGGTATCTAGAGAGTGGGATAGGTTTAATAACTACCCTAACACTAACGCGTACCCTAACCCTAACCCCTACCCTAACACTAACAAGTACCCTAATCCTAACCAATACCCTAAACCGAGCCCTAACCCTAACACTAACCCTAACCCTAACCCTAACCCATACCCTACGCCGTACCCGAAGCCCTCCCCGAACCCGTACCCTAAGCCGTACCCTAAGCCTAACCCCAAGCCTAACCCTAACCCTTGGTTACCCTTCACTGCTTCTGCCTCCAATAGCTTTCCTAAGCACTAGTGTTTTAAGGAACAGCTTAAAAAGAGAATCCTAATGTGATTTCTTTATAATGGGTGTGTTCCTTATCTTATCCTAGTGTCTAAACTCTTCTCCATGGCTGGACCCCCAAATAATATTCCTTTACGTGCTAAGGTGTATCTAGAGAGTGGGATAGGTTTAATAACTACCCTAACCCTAACACGTACCCTAAACCTAACCCCTACCCTAACCCTAACATGTATCCTAATTCTATCCCGTACCCTAAACCGAGCCCTAACCCTAACACTAACCCTAACCCTAACCCTAACCCATACCCTACGCCGTACCCAAAGCCCTCCCCGAACCCGTACCCTAAGCCGTACCCTAAGCCGTACCCTAAGCCTAACCCTAACCCTAGGCTACCCTTGACTGCTTCTTCCTCCAATAGATTTCCTAAGCACTAGTGTTTTAAGGAACAGCTTAAAAATAGAATCCTAATGTGATTTCTTTATAATGGGTGTGTTCCTTATCGTATCCTAGTGTCTAAACTCTTCTCCATGGCTGGACCCCCAAATAATATTCCTTTACGTGCTAAGGGGTATCTAGAGAGTGGGATAAGTTTAATAACTACCCTAACCCTAACGCGTACCCTAACCCTATCCCCTACCCTAACCCTAACACGTACCCTAATCCTAACCCGTACCCTAAACCGAGCCCTAACCCTAACACTAACCCTAACCCTAACCCTAACCCATACCCTACGCCGTACCCGAAGCCCTCACCGAACCCGTACCCTAAGCCGTACCCTAAGCCTAACCCTAAGCCTAACCCTAACCCTAGGCTACCCTTGACTGCTTCTGCCTCCAATAGATTTCCTAAGCACTAGTGTTTTAAGGAACAACTTAAAAAGAGAATCCTAATGTGATTTCTTTATAATGGGTGTGTTCCTTATCTTATCCTAGTGTCTAAACTCTTCTCCATGGCTGCACCTCCAAATAATATTCCTTTACGTGCTAAGGGGTATCTAGAGAGTGGGATAGGTTTAATAACTACCCTAACCCTAACGCGTACCCTAACCCTAACCCCTACCCTAACCCTAACACGTACCCTAATCCTAACCAATACCCTAAACCGAGCCCTAACCCTAACACTAACCCTAACCCTAACCCTAACCCATACCCTACGCCGTACCCGAACCCCTCCCCGAACCCGTACCCTAAGCCGTACCCTAAGCCGTACCCTAAGCCGTACCCTAACCCTAGGCTACCCTTCACTGCTTCTGCCTCCAATAGATTTCCTAAGCACTAGTGTTTTAAGGAACAGCTTAAAAAGAGAATCCTAATGTGATTTCTTTATAATGGGTGTGTTCCTTATCTTATCCTAGTGTCTAAACTCTTCTCCATGGCTGGACCTCCAAATAATATTCCTTTACGTGCTAAGGGGTATCTAGAGATTGGGATAGGTTTAATAAATACCCTAACACTAACGCGTACCCTAACCCTAACCCCTACCCTAACCCTAACACGTACCCTAATCCTAACCAATACCCTAAGCCGAGCCCTAACCCTAACACTAACCCTAACCCTAACCCTAACCCATACCCTAAGCCGTACCCGAAGCCCTCCCCAAACCCGTACCCTAAGCCGTACCCTAAGCCGTACCCTAAGCCTAACCCTAACCCTAGGCTACCCTTGACTGCTTCTGCCTCCAACAGATTTCCTAAGCACTAGTGTTTTAAGGAACAGCTTAAAAAGAGAATCTTAATGTGATTTCTTTATAATGTGTCTGTTCCTTATCTTATCCTAGTGTCTAAACTCTTCTCCATGGCTGGAACTCCAAATAATATTCCTTTACATGCTAAGCGGTATCTAGAGAGTGGGATAGGTTTAATAACTACCCTAACACTAACGCGTACCCTAACCCTAACCCCTACCCTAACACTAACACGTACCCTAATCCTAACCAATACCCTAAACCGAGCCCTAACCCTAACACTAACCCTAACCCTAACCCTAACCCATACCCTACGCCGTACCCGAAGCCCTCCCCGAACCCGTACCCTAAGCCGTACCCTAAGCCTAACCCCAAGCCTAACCCTAACCCTTGGTTACCCTTGACTGCTTCTGCCTCCAATAGCTTTCCTAAGCACTAGTGTTTTAAGGAACAGCTTAAAAAGAGAATCCTAATGTGATTTCTTTATAATGGGTGTGTTCCTTATCTTATCCTAGTGTCTAAACTCTTCTCCATGGCTGGAACTCCAAATAATATTCCTTTACATGCTAAGCGGTATCTAGAGAGTGGGATAGGTTTAATAACTACCCTAACCCTAACGCGTACCCTAAACCTAACCCCTACCTTAACCCTAACATGTACCCTAATTCTATCCCGTACCCTAACCCTAACCCTAACCCTAACACTAACCCTAACCCTAACCCTAACCCATACCCTACGCCGTACCCAAAGCCCTCCCCGAACCCGTACCGTAAGCCGTACCCTAAGCCGTACCCTAAGCCTAACCCTAACCCTAGGCTACCCTTGACTGCTTCTTCCTCCAATAGATTTCCTAAGCATTAGTGTTTTAAGGAACAGCTTAAAAAGAGAATCCTAATGTGATTTCTTTATAATGGGTGTGTTCCTTATCTTATCCTAGTGTCTAAACTCTTCTCCATGGCTGGACCCCCAAATAATATTCCTTTACGTGCTAAGGGGTATCTAGAGAGTGGGATAGGTTTAATAACTACCCTAACCCTAACGCGTACCCTAACCCTATCCCCTACCCTAACCCTAACACGTACCCTAATCCTAACCCGTACCCTAAACCGAGCCCTAACCCTAACACTAACCCTAACCCTAACCCTAACCCATACCCTACGCCGTACCCGAAGCCCTCACCGATCCCGTACCCTAAGCCGTACCCTAAGCCTAACCCCAAGCCTAACCCTAACCCTAGGCTACCCTTGACTGCTTCTGCCTCCAATAGATTTCCTAAGCACTAGTGTTTTAAGGAACAACTTAAAAAGAGAATCCTAAAGTGATTTCTTTATAATGGGTGTGTTCCTTATCTTATCCTAGTGTCTAAACTCTTCTCCATGGCTGCACCTCCAAATAATATTCCTTTACGTGCTAAGGGGTATCTAGAGAGTGGGATAGGTTTAATAACTACCCTAACACTAACGCGTACCCTAACCCTAACCCCTACCCTAACCCTAACACGTACCCTAATCCTAACCAATACCCTAAACCGAGCCCTAACCCTAACACTAACCCTAACCCTAACCCTAACCCATACCCTACGCCGTACCCGAAGCCCTCACCGAACCCGTACCCTAAGCCGTACCCTAAGCCTAACCCTAAGCCTAACCCTAACCCTAGGCTACCCTTGACTGCTTCTGCCTCCAATAGATTTCCTAAGCACTAGTGTTTTAAGGAACAGCTTAAAAAGGGAATCCTAATGTGATTTATTTATAATGGGTGTGTTCCTCATCTTATCCTAGTGTCTAAACTCTTCTCCATGGCTGGACCTCCAAATAATATTCCTTTACGTGCTAAGGGGTATCTACAGAGTGGGATAGGTTTAATAACTACCCTAACCCTAACGCGTACCCTAAACCTAACCCCTACCCTAACCCTAACATGTACCCTAATTCTATCCCGTACCCTAAACCGAGCCCTCACCCTAACACTAACCCTAACCCTAACCCTAACCCATACCCTATGCCGTACCCAAAGCCCTCCCCGAACCCGTACCGTAAGCCGTACCCTAAGCCGTACCCTAAGCCTAACCCTAACCCTAGGCTACCCTTGACTGCTTCTTCCTCCAATAGATTTCCTAAGCATTAGTGTTTTAAGGAACAGCTTAAAAAGAGAATCCTAATGTGATTTCTTTATAATGGGTGTGTTCCTTATCTTATCCTAGTGTCTAAACTCTTCTCCATGGCTGGACCCCCAAATAATATTCCTTTACGTGCTAAGGGGTATCTAGAGAGTGGGATAGGTTTAATAACTACCCTAACCCTAACGCGTACCCTAACCCTATCCCCTACCCTAACTCTAACACGTACCCTAATCCTAACCCGTACCCTAAACCGAGCCCTAACCCTAACACTAACCCTAACCCTAACCCATACCCTACGCCGTACCCGAAGCCCTCACCGAACCCGTTCCCTAAGCCGTACCCTAAGCCTAACCCGAAGCCTAACACTAACCCTAGGCTACCCTTGACTGCTTCTGCCTCCAATAGATTTCCTAAGCACTAGTGTTTTAAGGAACAGCTTAAAAAGAGAATCCTAATGTGATTTCTTTATAATGGGTGTGTTCCTTATCTTATCCTAGTGTCTAAACTCTTCTCCATGGCTGGACCTCCAAATAATATTCCTTTACGTGCTAAGGGGTATCTACAGAGTGGGATAGGTTTAATAACTAACCTAACACTAACGCGTACCCTAACCCTAACACCTACCCTAACACTAACACGTACCCTAATCCTAACCAAAACTCTAAACCGAGCCCTAACCCTAACACTAACCCTAACCCTAACCCTAACCCATACCCTACGCCGTACCCGAACCCCTCCCCGAACCCGTACCCTAAGCCGTACCCTAAGCCTAACCCCAAGCCTAACCCTAACCCTAGGCTACCCTTGACTGCTTCTGCCTCCAATAGATTTCCTAAGCACTATTGTTTTAAGGAACAACTTAAAAAGAGAATCCTAATGTGATTTCTTTATAATGGGTGTGTTCCTTATCTTATCCTAGTGTCTAAACTCTTCTCCATGGCTGCACCTCCAAATAATATTCCTTTACGTGCTAAGGGGTATCTAGAGAGTGGGATAGGTTTAATAACTACCCTAACACTAACGCGTACCCTAACCCTAACCCCTACCCTAACCCTAACACGTACCCTAATCCTAACCAATACCCTAAACCGAGCCCTAACCCTAACACTAACCCTAACCCTAACCCTAACCCATACCCTAAGCCGTACCCGAAGCCCTCCCCAAACCCGTAGCCTAAGCCGTAACCTAAGCCGTACCCTAAGCCTAACCCTAACCGTAGGCTACCCTTGACTGCTTCTGCCTCCAATAGATTTCCTAAGCACTAGTGTTTTAAGGAACAGCTTAAAAAGAGAATCCTAATGTGATTTCTTTATAATGTGTCTGTTCCTTATCTTATCCTAGTGTCTAAACTCTTCTCCATGGCTGGAACTCCAAATAATATTCCTTTACGTGCTAAGGGGTATCTAGAGAGTGGGATAGGTTTAATAACTACCCTAACACTAACGCGTACCCTAACCCTAACCCCTACCCTAACACTAACAAGTACCCTAATCCTAACCAATACCCTAAACCGAGCCCTAACCCTAACACTAACCCTAACCCTAACCCTAACCCATACCCTACGCCGTACTCGAAGCCCTCCCCGAACCCGTACCCTAAGCCGTACCCTAAGCCTAACCCCAAGCCTAACCCTAACCCTTGGTTACCCTTCACTGCTTCTGCCTCCAATAGCTTTCCTAAGCACTAGTGTTTTAAGGAACAGCTTAAAAAGAGAATCCTAATGTGATTTCTTTATAATGGGTGTGTTCCTTATCTTATCCTAGTGTCTAAACTCTTCTCCATGGCTGGACCCCCAAATAATATTCCTTTACGTGCTAAGGTGTATCTAGAGAGTGGGATAGGTTTAATAACTACCCTAACCCTAACGCGTACCCTAAACCTAACCCCTACCCTACCCCTAACATGTACCCTAATTCTATCCCGTACCCTAAACCGAGCCCTAACCCTAACACTAACCCTAACCCTAACCCATACCCTACGCCGTGCCCAAAGCCCTCCCCGAACCCGTACCCTAAGCCGTACCCTAAGCCTAACCCTAACCCTAGGCTACCCTTGACTGCTTCTTCCTCCAATAGATTTCCTAAGCACTAGTGTTTTAAGGAACAGCTTAAAAAGAGAATCCTATTGTGATTTCTTTATAATGGGTGTGTTCCTTATCTTATCCTAGTGTCTAAACTCTTCTCCATGGCTGGACCCCCAAATAATATTCCTTTACGTGCTAAGGGGTATCTAGAGAGTGGGATAGGTTTAATAACTACCCTAACCCTAACGCGTACCCTAACCCTATCCCCTACCCTAACCCTAACACGTACCCTAATCCTAACCCGTACCCTAAACCGAGCCCTAACCCTAACACTAACCCTAACCCTAACCCTAACCCATACCCTACGCCGTACCCGAAGCCCTCACCGAACCCGTACCCTAAGCCGTACCCTAAGCCTAACCCTAAGCCTAACCCTAACCCTAGGCTACCCTTGACTGCTTCTGCCTCCAATAGATTTCCTAAGCACTAGTGTTTTAAGGAACAGCTTAAAAAGAGAATCCTAATGTGATTTCTTTATAATGGGTGTGTTCCTTATCTTATCCTAGTGTCTAAACTCTTCTCCATGGCTGGACCTCCAAATAATATTCCTTTACGTGCTAAGGGGTATCTACAGAGTGGGATAGGTTTAATAACTAACCTAACACTAACGCGTACCCTAACCCTAACCCCTACCCTAACACTAACACGTACCCTAATCCTAACGAAAACCCTAAACCGAGCCCTAACCCTAACACTAACCCTAACCCTAACCCTAACCCATACCCTACACCGTACCCGAACCCCTCCCCGAACCCGTACCCTAAGCCGTACCCTAAGCCTAACCCCAAGCCTAACCCTAACCCTAGGCTACCCTTGACTGCTTCTGCCTCCAATAGATTTCCTAAGCACTAGTGTTTTAAGGAACAACTTAAAAAGAGAATCCTAATGTCATTTCTTTATAATGGGTGTGTTCCTTATCTTATCCTAGTGTCTAAACTCTTCTCCATGGCTGGACCTCCTAATAATATTCCTTTACGTGCTGAGGGGTATCTAGAGAGTGGGATAGGTTTAATAACTACCCTAACCCTAACGCGTACCATAACCCTAACCCCTACCCTAACACTAACTCGTACCCTAATCCTAACCAATACCCTAAACCGAGCCCTAACCCTAACACTAACCCTAACCCTAACCCTAACCCATACCCTACGCCGTACCCGAAGCCCTCCCCGAACCAGTACCCTAAGCCGTACCCTAAGCCGTACCCTAAGCCTAACCCTAACTCTAGGCTACCCTTCACTGCTTCTGCCTCCAATAGATTTCCTAAGCACTAGTGTTTTAAGGAACAGCTTAAAAAGAGAATCCTAATGTGATTTCTTTATAATGGGTGTGTTCCTTATCTTATGCTAGTGTCTAAACTCTTCTCCATGGCTGGACCTCCAAATAATATTCCTTTACGTGCTAAGGGGTATCTAGAGATTGGGATAGGTTTAATAAATACCCTAACACTAACGCGTACCCTAACCCTAACCCCTACCCTAACCCTAACACGTACCCTAATCCTAACCAATACCCTAAGCCGAGCCCTAACCCTAACACTAACCCTAACCCTAACCCTAACCCATACCCTATGCCGTACCCGAAGCCCTCCCCAAACCCGTACCCTAAGCCATACCCTAAGCCGTACCCTAAGCCTAACCCTAACCCTAGGCTACCCTTGACTGCTTCTGCCTCCAATAGATTTCCTAAGCACTAGTGTTTTAAGGAACAGCTTAAAAAGAGAATCCTAATGTGATTTCTTTATAATGTGTCTGTTCCTTATCTTATCCTAGTGTCTAAACTCTTCTCCATGGCTGGAACTCCAAATAATATTCATTTACGTGCTAAGCGGTATCTAGAGAGTGGGATAGGTTTAATAACTACCCTAACACTAACGCGTACCCTAACCCTAACCCCTACCCTAACACTAACAAGTACCCTAATCCTAACCAATACCCTAAACCGAGCCCTAACCCTAACACTAACCCTAACCCTAACCCTAACCCATACCCTACGCCGTACCCGAAGCCCTCCCCGAACCCGTACCCTAAGCCGTACCCTAAGCCTAACCCCAAGCCTAACCCTAACCCTTGGTTACCCTTCACTGCTTCTGCCTCCAATAGCTTTCCTAAGCACTAGTGTTTTAAGGAACAGCTTAAAAAGAGAATCCTAATGTGATTTCTTTATAATGGGTGTGTTCCTTATCTTATCCTAGTGTCTAAACTCTTCTCCATGGCTGGACCCCCAAATAATATTCCTTTACGTGCTAAGGTGTATCTAGAGAGTGGGATAGGTTTAATAACTACCCTAACCCTAACACGTACCCTAAACCTAACCCCTACCCTAACCCTAACATGTATCCTAATTCTATCCCGTACCCTAAACCGAGCCCTAACCCTAACACTAACCCTAACCCTAACCCTAACCCATACCCTACGCCGTACCCAAAGCCCTCCCCGAACCCGTACCCTAAGCCGTACCCTAAGCCGTACCCTAAGCCTAACCCTAACCCTAGGCTACCCTTGACTGCTTCTTCCTCCAATAGATTTCCTAAGCACTAGTGTTTTAAGGAACAGCTTAAAAATAGAATCCTAATGTGATTTCTTTATAATGGGTGTGTTCCTTATCTTATCCTAGTGTCTAAACTCTTCTCCATGGCTGGACCCCCAAATAATATTCCTTTACGTGCTAAGGGGTATCTAGAGAGTGGGATAGGTTTAATAACTACCCTAACCCTAACGCGTACCCTAACCCTATCCCCTACCCTAACCCTAACACGTACCCTAATCCTAACCCGTACCCTAAACCGAGCCCTAACCCTAACACTAACCCTAACCCTAACCCTAACCCATACCCTACGCCGTACCCGAAGCCCTCACCGATCCCGTACCCTAAGCCGTACCCTAAGCCTAACCCCAAGCCTAACCCTAACCCTAGGCTACCCTTGACTGCTTCTGCCTCCAATAGATTTCCTAAGCACTAGTGTTTTAAGGAACAACTTAAAAAGAGAATCCTAAAGTGATTTCTTTATAATGGGTGTGTTCCTTATCTTATCCTAGTGTCTAAACTCTTCTCCATGGCTGCACCTCCAAATAATATTCCTTTACGTGCTAAGGGGTATCTAGAGAGTGGGATAGGTTTAATAACTACCCTAACACTAACGCGTACCCTAACCCTAACCCCTACCCTAACCCTAACACGTACCCTAATCCTAACCAATACCCTAAACCGAGCCCTAACCCTAACACTAACCCTAACCCTAACCCTAACCCATACCCTACGCCGTACCCGAAGCCCTCACCGAACCCGTACCCTAAGCCGTACCCTAAGCCTAACCCTAAGCCTAACCCTAACCCTAGGCTACCCTTGACTGCTTCTGCCTCCAATAGATTTCCTAAGCACTAGTGTTTTAAGGAACAGCTTAAAAAGGGAATCCTAATGTGATTTATTTATAATGGGTGTGTTCCTCATCTTATCCTAGTGTCTAAACTCTTCTCCATGGCTGGACCTCCAAATAATATTCCTTTACGTGCTAAGGGGTATCTACAGAGTGGGATAGGTTTAATAACTACCCTAACCCTAACGCGTACCCTAAACCTAACCCCTACCCTAACCCTAACATGTACCCTAATTCTATCCCGTACCCTAAACCGAGCCCTCACCCTAACACTAACCCTAACCCTAACCCTAACCCATACCCTATGCCGTACCCAAAGCCCTCCCCGAACCCGTACCGTAAGCCGTACCCTAAGCCGTACCCTAAGCCTAACCCTAACCCTAGGCTACCCTTGACTGCTTCTTCCTCCAATAGATTTCCTAAGCATTAGTGTTTTAAGGAACAGCTTAAAAAGAGAATCCTAATGTGATTTCTTTATAATGGGTGTGTTCCTTATCTTATCCTAGTGTCTAAACTCTTCTCCATGGCTGGACCCCCAAATAATATTCCTTTACGTGCTAAGGGGTATCTAGAGAGTGGGATAGGTTTAATAACTACCCTAACCCTAACGCGTACCCTAACCCTATCCCCTACCCTAACTCTAACACGTACCCTAATCCTAACCCGTACCCTAAACCGAGCCCTAACCCTAACACTAACCCTAACCCTAACCCATACCCTACGCCGTACCCGAAGCCCTCACCGAACCCGTTCCCTAAGCCGTACCCTAAGCCTAACCCGAAGCCTAACACTAACCCTAGGCTACCCTTGACTGCTTCTGCCTCCAATAGATTTCCTAAGCACTAGTGTTTTAAGGAACAGCTTAAAAAGAGAATCCTAATGTGATTTCTTTATAATGGGTGTGTTCCTTATCTTATCCTAGTGTCTAAACTCTTCTCCATGGCTGGACCTCCAAATAATATTCCTTTACGTGCTAAGGGGTATCTACAGAGTGGGATAGGTTTAATAACTAACCTAACACTAACGCGTACCCTAACCCTAACACCTACCCTAACACTAACACGTACCCTAATCCTAACCAAAACTCTAAACCGAGCCCTAACCCTAACACTAACCCTAACCCTAACCCTAACCCATACCCTACGCCGTACCCGAACCCCTCCCCGAACCCGTACCCTAAGCCGTACCCTAAGCCTAACCCCAAGCCTAACCCTAACCCTAGGCTACCCTTGACTGCTTCTGCCTCCAATAGATTTCCTAAGCACTATTGTTTTAAGGAACAACTTAAAAAGAGAATCCTAATGTGATTTCTTTATAATGGGTGTGTTCCTTATCTTATCCTAGTGTCTAAACTCTTCTCCATGGCTGCACCTCCAAATAATATTCCTTTACGTGCTAAGGGGTATCTAGAGAGTGGGATAGGTTTAATAACTACCCTAACACTAACGCGTACCCTAACCCTAACCCCTACCCTAACCCTAACACGTACCCTAATCCTAACCAATACCCTAAACCGAGCCCTAACCCTAACACTAACCCTAACCCTAACCCTAACCCATACCCTAAGCCGTACCCGAAGCCCTCCCCAAACCCGTAGCCTAAGCCGTAACCTAAGCCGTACCCTAAGCCTAACCCTAACCGTAGGCTACCCTTGACTGCTTCTGCCTCCAATAGATTTCCTAAGCACTAGTGTTTTAAGGAACAGCTTAAAAAGAGAATCCTAATGTGATTTCTTTATAATGTGTCTGTTCCTTATCTTATCCTAGTGTCTAAACTCTTCTCCATGGCTGGAACTCCAAATAATATTCCTTTACGTGCTAAGGGGTATCTAGAGAGTGGGATAGGTTTAATAACTACCCTAACACTAACGCGTACCCTAACCCTAACCCCTACCCTAACACTAACAAGTACCCTAATCCTAACCAATACCCTAAACCGAGCCCTAACCCTAACACTAACCCTAACCCTAACCCTAACCCATACCCTACGCCGTACTCGAAGCCCTCCCCGAACCCGTACCCTAAGCCGTACCCTAAGCCTAACCCCAAGCCTAACCCTAACCCTTGGTTACCCTTCACTGCTTCTGCCTCCAATAGCTTTCCTAAGCACTAGTGTTTTAAGGAACAGCTTAAAAAGAGAATCCTAATGTGATTTCTTTATAATGGGTGTGTTCCTTATCTTATCCTAGTGTCTAAACTCTTCTCCATGGCTGGACCCCCAAATAATATTCCTTTACGTGCTAAGGTGTATCTAGAGAGTGGGATAGGTTTAATAACTACCCTAACCCTAACGCGTACCCTAAACCTAACCCCTACCCTACCCCTAACATGTACCCTAATTCTATCCCGTACCCTAAACCGAGCCCTAACCCTAACACTAACCCTAACCCTAACCCATACCCTACGCCGTGCCCAAAGCCCTCCCCGAACCCGTACCCTAAGCCGTACCCTAAGCCTAACCCTAACCCTAGGCTACCCTTGACTGCTTCTTCCTCCAATAGATTTCCTAAGCACTAGTGTTTTAAGGAACAGCTTAAAAAGAGAATCCTATTGTGATTTCTTTATAATGGGTGTGTTCCTTATCTTATCCTAGTGTCTAAACTCTTCTCCATGGCTGGACCCCCAAATAATATTCCTTTACGTGCTAAGGGGTATCTAGAGAGTGGGATAGGTTTAATAACTACCCTAACCCTAACGCGTACCCTAACCCTATCCCCTACCCTAACCCTAACACGTACCCTAATCCTAACCCGTACCCTAAACCGAGCCCTAACCCTAACACTAACCCTAACCCTAACCCTAACCCATACCCTACGCCGTACCCGAAGCCCTCACCGAACCCGTACCCTAAGCCGTACCCTAAGCCTAACCCTAAGCCTAACCCTAACCCTAGGCTACCCTTGACTGCTTCTGCCTCCAATAGATTTCCTAAGCACTAGTGTTTTAAGGAACAGCTTAAAAAGAGAATCCTAATGTGATTTCTTTATAATGGGTGTGTTCCTTATCTTATCCTAGTGTCTAAACTCTTCTCCATGGCTGGACCTCCAAATAATATTCCTTTACGTGCTAAGGGGTATCTACAGAGTGGGATAGGTTTAATAACTAACCTAACACTAACGCGTACCCTAACCCTAACCCCTACCCTAACACTAACACGTACCCTAATCCTAACGAAAACCCTAAACCGAGCCCTAACCCTAACACTAACCCTAACCCTAACCCTAACCCATACCCTACACCGTACCCGAACCCCTCCCCGAACCCGTACCCTAAGCCGTACCCTAAGCCTAACCCCAAGCCTAACCCTAACCCTAGGCTACCCTTGACTGCTTCTGCCTCCAATAGATTTCCTAAGCACTAGTGTTTTAAGGAACAACTTAAAAAGAGAATCCTAATGTCATTTCTTTATAATGGGTGTGTTCCTTATCTTATCCTAGTGTCTAAACTCTTCTCCATGGCTGGACCTCCTAATAATATTCCTTTACGTGCTGAGGGGTATCTAGAGAGTGGGATAGGTTTAATAACTACCCTAACCCTAACGCGTACCATAACCCTAACCCCTACCCTAACACTAACTCGTACCCTAATCCTAACCAATACCCTAAACCGAGCCCTAACCCTAACACTAACCCTAACCCTAACCCTAACCCATACCCTACGCCGTACCCGAAGCCCTCCCCGAACCAGTACCCTAAGCCGTACCCTAAGCCGTACCCTAAGCCTAACCCTAACTCTAGGCTACCCTTCACTGCTTCTGCCTCCAATAGATTTCCTAAGCACTAGTGTTTTAAGGAACAGCTTAAAAAGAGAATCCTAATGTGATTTCTTTATAATGGGTGTGTTCCTTATCTTATGCTAGTGTCTAAACTCTTCTCCATGGCTGGACCTCCAAATAATATTCCTTTACGTCCTAAGGGGTATCTAGAGATTGGGATAGGTTTAATAAATACCCTAACACTAACGCGTACCCTAACCCTAACCCCTACCCTAACCCTAACACGTACCCTAATCCTAACCAATACCCTAAGCCGAGCCCTAACCCTAACACTAACCCTAACCCTAACCCTAACCCATACCCTATGCCGTACCCGAAGCCCTCCCCAAACCCGTACCCTAAGCCATACCCTAAGCCGTACCCTAAGCCTAACCCTAACCCTAGGCTACCCTTGACTGCTTCTGCCTCCAATAGATTTCCTAAGCACTAGTGTTTTAAGGAACAGCTTAAAAAGAGAATCCTAATGTGATTTCTTTATAATGTGTCTGTTCCTTATCTTATCCTAGTGTCTAAACTCTTCTCCATGGCTGGAACTCCAAATAATATTCATTTACGTGCTAAGCGGTATCTAGAGAGTGGGATAGGTTTAATAACTACCCTAACACTAACGCGTACCCTAACCCTAACCCCTACCCTAACACTAACAAGTACCCTAATCCTAACCAATACCCTAAACCGAGCCCTAACCCTAACACTAACCCTAACCCTAACCCTAACCCATACCCTACGCCGTACCCGAAGCCCTCCCCGAACCCGTACCCTAAGCCGTACCCTAAGCCTAACCCCAAGCCTAACCCTAACCCTTGGTTACCCTTCACTGCTTCTGCCTCCAATAGCTTTCCTAAGCACTAGTGTTTTAAGGAACAGCTTAAAAAGAGAATCCTAATGTGATTTCTTTATAATGGGTGTGTTCCTTATCTTATCCTAGTGTCTAAACTCTTCTCCATGGCTGGACCCCCAAATAATATTCCTTTACGTGCTAAGGTGTATCTAGAGAGTGGGATAGGTTTAATAACTACCCTAACCCTAACACGTACCCTAAACCTAACCCCTACCCTAACCCTAACATGTATCCTAATTCTATCCCGTACCCTAAACCGAGCCCTAACCCTAACACTAACCCTAACCCTAACCCTAACCCATACCCTACGCCGTACCCAAAGCCCTCCCCGAACCCGTACCCTAAGCCGTACCCTAAGCCGTACCCTAAGCCTAACCCTAACCCTAGGCTACCCTTGACTGCTTCTTCCTCCAATAGATTTCCTAAGCACTAGTGTTTTAAGGAACAGCTTAAAAATAGAATCCTAATGTGATTTCTTTATAATGGGTGTGTTCCTTATCGTATCCTAGTGTCTAAACTCTTCTCCATGGCTGGACCCCCAAATAATATTCCTTTACGTGCTAAGGGGTATCTAGAGAGTGGGATAAGTTTAATAACTACCCTAACCCTAACGCGTACCCTAACCCTATCCCCTACCCTAACCCTAACACGTACCCTAATCCTAACCCGTACCCTAAACCGAGCCCTAACCCTAACACTAACCCTAACCCTAACCCTAACCCATACCCTACGCCGTACCCGAAGCCCTCACCGAACCCGTACCCTAAGCCGTACCCTAAGCCTAACCCTAAGCCTAACCCTAACCCTAGGCTACCCTTGACTGCTTCTGCCTCCAATAGATTTCCTAAGCACTAGTGTTTTAAGGAACAACTTAAAAAGAGAATCCTAATGTGATTTCTTTATAATGGGTGTGTTCCTTATCTTATCCTAGTGTCTAAACTCTTCTCCATGGCTGCACCTCCAAATAATATTCCTTTACGTGCTAAGGGGTATCTAGAGAGTGGGATAGGTTTAATAACTACCCTAACCCTAACGCGTACCCTAACCCTAACCCCTACCCTAACCCTAACACGTACCCTAATCCTAACCAATACCCTAAACCGAGCCCTAACCCTAACACTAACCCTAACCCTAACCCTAACCCATACCCTACGCCGTACCCGAACCCCTCCCCGAACCCGTACCCTAAGCCGTACCCTAAGCCGTACCCTAAGCCGTACCCTAACCCTAGGCTACCCTTCACTGCTTCTGCCTCCAATAGATTTCCTAAGCACTAGTGTTTTAAGGAACAGCTTAAAAAGAGAATCCTAATGTGATTTCTTTATAATGGGTGTGTTCCTTATCTTATCCTAGTGTCTAAACTCTTCTCCATGGCTGGACCTCCAAATAATATTCCTTTACGTGCTAAGGGGTATCTAGAGATTGGGATAGGTTTAATAAATACCCTAACACTAACGCGTACCCTAACCCTAACCCCTACCCTAACCCTAACACGTACCCTAATCCTAACCAATACCCTAAGCCGAGCCCTAACCCTAACACTAACCCTAACCCTAACCCTAACCCATACCCTAAGCCGTACCCGAAGCCCTCCCCAAACCCGTACCCTAAGCCGTACCCTAAGCCGTACCCTAAGCCTAACCCTAACCCTAGGCTACCCTTGACTGCTTCTGCCTCCAACAGATTTCCTAAGCACTAGTGTTTTAAGGAACAGCTTAAAAAGAGAATCTTAATGTGATTTCTTTATAATGTGTCTGTTCCTTATCTTATCCTAGTGTCTAAACTCTTCTCCATGGCTGGAACTCCAAATAATATTCCTTTACATGCTAAGCGGTATCTAGAGAGTGGGATAGGTTTAATAACTAACCTAACACTAACGCGTACCCTAACCCTAACCCCTACCCTAACACTAACACGTACCCTAATCCTAACCAATACCCTAAACCGAGCCCTAACCCTAACACTAACCCTAACCCTAACCCTAACCCATACCCTACGCCGTACCCGAAGCCCTCCCCGAACCCGTACCCTAAGCCGTACCCTAAGCCTAACCCCAAGCCTAACCCTAACCCTTGGTTACCCTTGACTGCTTCTGCCTCCAATAGCTTTCCTAAGCACTAGTGTTTTAAGGAACAGCTTAAAAAGAGAATCCTAATGTGATTTCTTTATAATGGGTGTGTTCCTTATCTTATCCTAGTGTCTAAACTCTTCTCCATGGCTGGAACTCCAAATAATATTCCTTTACATGCTAAGCGGTATCTAGAGAGTGGGATAGGTTTAATAACTACCCTAACCCTAAAGCGTACCCTAAACCTAACCCCTACCTTAACCCTAACATGTACCCTAATTCTATCCCGTACCCTAACCCTAACCCTAACCCTAACACTAACCCTAACCCTAACCCTAACCCATAGCCTACGCTGTACCCAAAGCCCTCCCCGAACCCGTACCGTAAGCCGTACCCTAAGCCGTACCCTAAGCCTAACCCTAACCCTAGGCTACCCTTGACTGCTTCTTCCTCCAATAGATTTCCTAAGCATTAGTGTTTTAAGGAACAGCTTAAAAAGAGAATCCTAATGTGATTTCTTTATAATGGGTGTGTTCCTTATCTTATCCTAGTGTCTAAACTCTTCTCCATGGCTGGACCCCCAAATAATATTCCTTTACGTGCTAAGGGGTATCTAGAGAGTGGGATAGGTTTAATAACTACCCTAACCCTAACGCGTACCCTAACCCTATCCCCTACCCTAACTCTAACACGTACCCTAATCCTAACCCGTACCCTAAACCGAGCCCTAACCCTAACACTAACCCTAACCCTAACCCATACCCTACGCCGTACCCGAAGCCCTCACCGAACCCGTTCCCTAAGCCGTACCCTAAGCCTAACCCGAAGCCTAACCCTAACCCTAGGCTACCCTTGACTGCTTCTGCCTCCAATAGATTTCCTAAGCACTAGTGTTTTAAGGAACAGCTTAAAAAGAGAATCCTAATGTGATTTCTTTATAATGGGTGTGTTCCTTATCTTATCCTAGTGTCTAAACTCTTCTCCATGGCTGGACCTCCAAATAATATTCCTTTACGTGCTAAGGGGTATCTACAGAGTGGGATAGGTTTAATAACTAACCTAACACTAACGCGTACCCTAACCCTAACCCCTACCCTAACACTAACACGTACCCTAATCCTAACCAAAACCCTAATCCGAGCCCTAACCCTAACACTAACCCTAACCCTAACCCTAACCCATACCCTACACCGTACCCGAACCCCTCCCCGAACCCGTACCCTAAGCCGTACCCTAAGCCTAACCCCAAGCCTAACCCTAACCCTAGGCTACCCTTGACTGCTTCTGCCTCCAATAGATTTCCTAAGCACTAGTGTTTTAAGGAACAACTTAAAAAGAGAATCCTAATGTCATTTCTTTATAATGGGTGTGTTCCTTATCTTATCCTAGTGTCTAAACTCTTCTCCATGGCTGGACCTCCTAATAATATTCCTTTACGTGCTGAGGGGTATCTAGAGAGTGGGATAGGTTTAATAACTACCCTAACCCTAACGCGTACCATAACCCTAACCCCTACCCTAACACTAACTCGTACCCTAATCCTAACCAATACCCTAAACCGAGCCCTAACCCTAACACTAACCCTAACCCTAACCCTAACCCATACCCTACGCCGTACCCGAAGCCCTCCCCGAACCAGTACCCTAAGCCGTACCCTAAGCCGTACCCTAAGCCTAACCCTAACTCTAGGCTACCCTTCACTGCTTCTGCCTCCAATAGATTTCCTAAGCACTAGTGTTTTAAGGAACAGCTTAAAAAGAGAATCCTAATGTGATTTCTTTATAATGGGTGTGTTCCTTATCTTATGCTAGTGTCTAAACTCTTCTCCATGGCTGGACCTCCAAATAATATTCCTTTACGTGCTAAGGGGTATCTAGAGATTGGGATAGGTTTAATAAATACCCTAACACTAACGCGTACCCTAACCCTAACCCCTACCCTAACCCTAACACGTACCCTAATCCTAACCAATACCCTAAGCCGAGCCCTAACCCTAACACTAACCCTAACCCTAACCCTAACCCATACCCTATGCCGTACCCGAAGCCCTCCCCAAACCCGTACCCTAAGCCATACCCTAAGCCGTACCCTAAGCCTAACCCTAACCCTAGGCTACCCTTGACTGCTTCTGCCTCCAATAGATTTCCTAAGCACTAGTGTTTTAAGGAACAGCTTAAAAAGAGAATCCTAATGTGATTTCTTTATAATGTGTCTGTTCCTTATCTTATCCTAGTGTCTAAACTCTTCTCCATGGCTGGAACTCCAAATAATATTCATTTACGTGCTAAGCGGTATCTAGAGAGTGGGATAGGTTTAATAACTACCCTAACACTAACGCGTACCCTAACCCTAACCCCTACCCTAACACTAACAAGTACCCTAATCCTAACCAATACCCTAAACCGAGCCCTAACCCTAACACTAACCCTAACCCTAACCCTAACCCATACCCTACGCCGTACCCGAAGCCCTCCCCGAACCCGTACCCTAAGCCGTACCCTAAGCCTAACCCCAAGCCTAACCCTAACCCTTGGTTACCCTTCACTGCTTCTGCCTCCAATAGCTTTCCTAAGCACTAGTGTTTTAAGGAACAGCTTAAAAAGAGAATCCTAATGTGATTTCTTTATAATGGGTGTGTTCCTTATCTTATCCTAGTGTCTAAACTCTTCTCCATGGCTGGACCCCCAAATAATATTCCTTTACGTGCTAAGGTGTATCTAGAGAGTGGGATAGGTTTAATAACTACCCTAACCCTAACACGTACCCTAAACCTAACCCCTACCCTAACCCTAACATGTATCCTAATTCTATCCCGTACCCTAAACCGAGCCCTAACCCTAACACTAACCCTAACCCTAACCCTAACCCATACCCTACGCCGTACCCAAAGCCCTCCCCGAACCCGTACCCTAAGCCGTACCCTAAGCCGTACCCTAAGCCTAACCCTAACCCTAGGCTACCCTTGACTGCTTCTTCCTCCAATAGATTTCCTAAGCACTAGTGTTTTAAGGAACAGCTTAAAAATAGAATCCTAATGTGATTTCTTTATAATGGGTGTGTTCCTTATCGTATCCTAGTGTCTAAACTCTTCTCCATGGCTGGACCCCCAAATAATATTCCTTTACGTGCTAAGGGGTATCTAGAGAGTGGGATAAGTTTAATAACTACCCTAACCCTAACGCGTACCCTAACCCTATCCCCTACCCTAACCCTAACACGTACCCTAATCCTAACCCGTACCCTAAACCGAGCCCTAACCCTAACACTAACCCTAACCCTAACCCTAACCCATACCCTACGCCGTACCCGAAGCCCTCACCGAACCCGTACCCTAAGCCGTACCCTAAGCCTAACCCTAAGCCTAACCCTAACCCTAGGCTACCCTTGACTGCTTCTGCCTCCAATAGATTTCCTAAGCACTAGTGTTTTATGGAACAACTTAAAAAGAGAATCCTAATGTGATTTCTTTATAATGGGTGTGTTCCTTATCTTATCCTAGTGTCTAAACTCTTCTCCATGGCTGCACCTCCAAATAATATTCCTTTACGTGCTAAGGGGTATCTAGAGAGTGGGATAGGTTTAATAACTACCCTAACCCTAACGCGTACCCTAACCCTAACCCCTACCCTAACCCTAACACGTACCCTAATCCTAACCAATACCCTAAACCGAGCCCTAACCCTAACACTAACCCTAACCCTAACCCTAACCCATACCCTACGCCGTACCCGAACCCCTCCCCGAACCCGTACCCTAAGCCGTACCCTAAGCCGTACCCTAAGCCGTACCCTAACCCTAGGCTACCCTTCACTGCTTCTGCCTCCAATAGATTTCCTAAGCACTAGTGTTTTAAGGAACAGCTTAAAAAGAGAATCCTAATGTGATTTCTTTATAATGGGTGTGTTCCTTATCTTATCCTAGTGTCTAAACTCTTCTCCATGGCTGGACCTCCAAATAATATTCCTTTACGTGCTAAGGGGTATCTAGAGATTGGGATAGGTTTAATAAATACCCTAACACTAACGCGTACCCTAACCCTAACCCCTACCCTAACCCTAACACGTACCCTAATCCTAACCAATACCCTAAGCCGAGCCCTAACCCTAACACTAACCCTAACCCTAACCCTAACCCATACCCTAAGCCGTACCCGAAGCCCTCCCCAAACCCGTACCCTAAGCCGTACCCTAAGCCGTACCCTAAGCCTAACCCTAACCCTAGGCTACCCTTGACTGCTTCTGCCTCCAACAGATTTCCTAAGCACTAGTGTTTTAAGGAACAGCTTAAAAAGAGAATCTTAATGTGATTTCTTTATAATGTGTCTGTTCCTTATCTTATCCTAGTGTCTAAACTCTTCTCCATGGCTGGAACTCCAAATAATATTCCTTTACATGCTAAGCGGTATCTAGAGAGTGGGATAGGTTTAATAACTACCCTAACACTAACGCGTACCCTAACCCTAACCCCTACCCTAACACTAACACGTACCCTAATCCTAACCAATACCCTAAACCGAGCCCTAACCCTAACACTAACCCTAACCCTAACCCTAACCCATACCCTACGCCGTACCCGAAGCCCTCCCCGAACCCGTACCCTAAGCCGTACCCTAAGCCTAACCCCAAGCCTAACCCTAACCCTTGGTTACCCTTGACTGCTTCTGCCTCCAATAGCTTTCCTAAGCACTAGTGTTTTAAGGAACAGCTTAAAAAGAGAATCCTAATGTGATTTCTTTATAATGGGTGTGTTCCTTATCTTATCCTAGTGTCTAAACTCTTCTCCATGGCTGGAACTCCAAATAATATTCCTTTACATGCTAAGCGGTATCTAGAGAGTGGGATAGGTTTAATAACTACCCTAACCCTAACGCGTACCCTAAACCTAACCCCTACCTTAACCCTAACATGTACCCTAATTCTATCCCGTACCCTAACCCTAACCCTAACCCTAACACTAACCCTAACCCTAACCCTAACCCATACCCTACGCCGTACCCAAAGCCCTCCCCGAACCCGTACCGTAAGCCGTACCCTAAGCCGTACCCTAAGCCTAACCCTAACCCTAGGCTACCCTTGACTGCTTCTTCCTCCAATAGATTTCCTAAGCATTAGTGTTTTAAGGAACAGCTTAAAAAGAGAATCCTAATGTGATTTCTTTATAATGGGTGTGTTCCTTATCTTATCCTAGTGTCTAAACTCTTCTCCATGGCTGGACCCCCAAATAATATTCCTTTACGTGCTAAGGGGTATCTAGAGAGTGGGATAGGTTTAATAACTACCCTAACCCTAACGCGTACCCTAACCCTATCCCCTACCCTAACTCTAACACGTACCCTAATCCTAACCCGTACCCTAAACCGAGCCCTAACCCTAACACTAACCCTAACCCTAACCCATACCCTACGCCGTACCCGAAGCCCTCACCGAACCCGTTCCCTAAGCCGTACCCTAAGCCTAACCCGAAGCCTAACCCTAACCCTAGGCTACCCTTGACTGCTTCTGCCTCCAATAGATTTCCTAAGCACTAGTGTTTTAAGGAACAGCTTAAAAAGAGAATCCTAATGTGATTTCTTTATAATGGGTGTGTTCCTTATCTTATCCTAGTGTCTAAACTCTTCTCCATGGCTGGACCTCCAAATAATATTCCTTTACGTGCTAAGGGGTATCTACAGAGTGGGATAGGTTTAATAACTAACCTAACACTAACGCGTACCCTAACCCTAACCCCTACCCTAACACTAACACGTACCCTAATCCTAACCAAAACCCTAAACCGAGCCCTAACCCTAACACTAACCCTAACCCTAACCCTAACCCATACCCTACGCCGTACCCGAACCCCTCCCCGAACCCGTACCCTAAGCCGTACCCTAAGCCTAACCCCAAGCCTAACCCTAACCCTAGGCTACCCTTGACTGCTTCTGCCTCCAATAGATTTCCTAAGCACTATTGTTTTAAGGAACAACTTAAAAAGAGAATCCTAATGTGATTTCTTTATAATGGGTGTGTTCCTTATCTTATCCTAGTGTCTAAACTCTTCTCCATGGCTGCACCTCCAAATAATATTCCTTTACGTGCTAAGGGGTATCTAGAGAGTGGGATAGGTTTAATAACTACCCTAACACTAACGCGTACCCTAACCCTAACCCCTACCCTAACCCTAACACGTACCCTAATCCTAACCAATACCCTAAACCGAGCCCTAACCCTAACACTAACCCTAACCCTAACCCTAACCCATACCCTAAGCCGTACCCGAAGCCCTCCCCAAACCCGTAGCCTAAGCCGTAACCTAAGCCGTACCCTAAGCCTAACCCTAACCCTAGGCTACCCTTGACTGCTTCTGCCTCCAATAGATTTCCTAAGCACTAGTGTTTTAAGGAACAGCTTAAAAAGAGAATCCTAATGTGATTTCTTTATAATGTGTCTGTTCCTTATCTTATCCTAGTGTCTAAACTCTTCTCCATGGCTGGAACTCCAAATAATATTCCTTTACGTGCTAAGGGGTATCTAGAGAGTGGGATAGGTTTAATAACTACCCTAACACTAACGCGTACCCTAACCCTAACCCCTACCCTAACACTAACAAGTACCCTAATCCTAACCAATACCCTAAACCGAGCCCTAACCCTAACACTAACCCTAACCCTAACCCTAACCCATACCCTACGCCGTACCCGAAGCCCTCCCCGAACCCGTACCCTAAGTCGTACCCTAAGCCTAACCCCAAGCCTAACCCTAACCCTTGGTTACCCTTCACTGCTTCTGCCTCCAATAGCTTTCCTAAGCACTAGTGTTTTAAGGAACAGCTTAAAAAGAGAATCCTAATGTGATTTCTTTATAATGGGTGTGTTCCTTATCTTATCCTAGTGTCTAAACTCTTCTCCATGGCTGGACCCCCAAATAATATTCCTTTACGTGCTAAGGTGTATCTAGAGAGTGGGATAGGTTTAATAACTACCCTAACCCTAACGCGTACCCTAAACCTAACCCCTACCCTACCCCTAATATGTACCCTAATTCTATCCCGTACCCTAAACCGAGCCCTAACCATAACACTAACCCTAACCCTAACCCATACCCTACGCCGTACCCACAGCCCTCCCCGAACCCGTACCCTAAGCCGTACCCTAAGCCTAACCCTAACCCTAGGCTACCCTTGACTGCTTCTTCCTCCAATAGATTTCCTAAGCACTAGTGTTTTAAGGAACAGCTTAAAAATAGAATCCTAATGTGATTTCTTTATAATGGGTGTGTTCCTTATCGTATCCTAGTGTCTAAACTCTTCTCCATGGCTGGACCCCCAAATAATATTCCTTTACGTGCTAAGGGGTATCTAGAGAGTGGGATAGGTTTAATAACTACCCTAACCCTAACGCGTACCCTAATCCTATCCCCTACCCTAACCCTAACACGTACCCTAATCCTAACCCGTACCCTAAACCGAGCCCTAACCCTAACACTAACCCTAACCCTAACCCTAACCCATACCCTACGCCGTACCCGAAGCCCTCACCGAACCCGTACCCTAAGCCGTACCCTAAGCCTAACCCTAAGCCTAACCCTAACCCTAGGCTACCCTTGACTGCTTCTGCCTCCAATAGATTTCCTAAGCACTAGTGTTTTAAGGAACAGCTTAAAAAGAGAATCCTAATGTGATTTCTTTATAATGGGTGTGTTCCTTATCTTATCCTAGTGTCTAAACTCTTCTCCATGGCTGGACCTCCAAATAATATTCCTTTACGTGCTAAGGGGTATCTACAGAGTGGGATAGGTTTAATAACTAACCTAACACTAACGCGTACCCTAACCCTAACCCCTACCCTAACACTAACACGTACCCTAATCCTAACGAAAACCCTAAACCGAGCCCTAACCCTAACACTAACCCTAACCCTAACCCTAACCCATACCCTACGCCGTACCCGAACCCCTCCCCGAACCCGTACCCTAAGCCGTACCCTAAGCCTAACCCCAAGCCTAACCCTAACCCTAGGCTACCCTTGACTGCTTCTGCCTCCAATAGATTTCCTAAGCACTAGTGTTTTAAGGAACAACTTAAAAAGAGAATCCTAATGTGATTTCTTTATAATGGGTGTGTTCCTTATCTTATCCTAGTGTCTAAACTCTTCTCCATGGCTGGACCTCCTAATAATATTCCTTTACGTGCTGAGGGGTATCTAGAGAGTGGGATAGGTTTAATAACTACCCTAACCCTAACGCGTACCATAACCCTAACCCCTACCCTAACACTAACTCGTACCCTAATCCTAACCAATACCCTAAACCGAGCCCTAACCCTAACACTAACCCTAACCCTAACCCTAACCCATACCCTACGCCGTACCCGAAGCCCTCCCCGAACCAGTACCCTAAGCCGTACCCTAAGCCGTACCCTAAGCCTAACCCTAACTCTAGGCTACCCTTCACTGCTTCTGCCTCCAATAGATTTCCTAAGCACTAGTGTTTTAAGGAACAGCTTAAAAAGAGAATCCTAATGTGATTTCTTTATAATGGGTGTGTTCCTTATCTTATGCTAGTGTCTAAACTCTTCTCCATGGCTGGACCTCCAAATAATATTCCTTTACGTGCTAAGGGGTATCTAGAGATTGGGATAGGTTTAATAAATACCCTAACACTAACGCGTACCCTAACCCTAACCCCTACCCTAACCCTAACACGTACCCTAATCCTAACCAATACCCTAAGCCGAGCCCTAACCCTAACACTAACCCTAACCCTAACCCTAACCCATACCCTAAGCCGTACCCGAAGCCCTCCCCAAACCCGTACCCTAAGCCGTACCCTAAGCCGTACCCTAAGCCTAACCCTAACCCTAGGCTACCCTTGACTGCTTCTGCCTCCAATAGATTTCCTAAGCACTAGTGTTTTAAGGAACAGCTTAAAAAGAGAATCCTAATGTGATTTCTTTATAATGTGTCTGTTCCTTATCTTATCCTAGTGTCTAAACTCTTCTCCATGGCTGGAACTCCAAATAATATTCATTTACGTGCTAAGCGGTATCTAGAGAGTGGGATAGGTTTAATAACTACCCTAACACTAACGCGTACCCTAACCCTAACCCCTACCCTAACACTAACAAGTACCCTAATCCTAACCAATACCCTAAACCGAGCCCTAACCCTAACACTAACCCTAACCCTAACCCTAACCCATACCCTACGCCGTACCCGAAGCCCTCCCCGAACCCGTACCCTAAGCCGTACCCTAAGCCTAACCCCAAGCCTAACCCTAACCCTTGGTTACCCTTCACTGCTTCTGCCTCCAATAGCTTTCCTAAGCACTAGTGTTTTAAGGAACAGCTTAAAAAGAGAATCCTAATGTGATTTCTTTATAATGGGTGTGTTCCTTATCTTATCCTAGTGTCTAAACTCTTCTCCATGGCTGGACCCCCAAATAATATTCCTTTACGTGCTAAGGTGTATCTAGAGAGTGGGATAGGTTTAATAACTACCCTAACCCTAACACGTACCCTAAACCTAACCCCTACCCTAACCCTAACATGTATCCTAATTCTATCCCGTACCCTAAACCGAGCCCTAACCCTAACACTAACCCTAACCCTAACCCTAACCCATACCCTACGCCGTACCCAAAGCCCTCCCCGAACCCGTACCCTAAGCCGTACCCTAAGCCGTACCCTAAGCCTAACCCTAACCCTAGGCTACCCTTGACTGCTTCTTCCTCCAATAGATTTCCTAAGCACTAGTGTTTTAAGGAACAGCTTAAAAATAGAATCCTAATGTGATTTCTTTATAATGGGTGTGTTCCTTATCGTATCCTAGTGTCTAAACTCTTCTCCATGGCTGGACCCCCAAATAATATTCCTTTACGTGCTAAGGGGTATCTAGAGAGTGGGATAAGTTTAATAACTACCCTAACCCTAACGCGTACCCTAACCCTATCCCCTACCCTAACCCTAACACGTACCCTAATCCTAACCCGTACCCTAAACCGAGCCCTAACCCTAACACTAACCCTAACCCTAACCCTAACCCATACCCTACGCCGTACCCGAAGCCCTCACCGAACCCGTACCCTAAGCCGTACCCTAAGCCTAACCCTAAGCCTAACCCTAACCCTAGGCTACCCTTGACTGCTTCTGCCTCCAATAGATTTCCTAAGCACTAGTGTTTTAAGGAACAACTTAAAAAGAGAATCCTAATGTGATTTCTTTATAATGGGTGTGTTCCTTATCTTATCCTAGTGTCTAAACTCTTCTCCATGGCTGCACCTCCAAATAATATTCCTTTACGTGCTAAGGGGTATCTAGAGAGTGGGATAGGTTTAATAACTACCCTAACCCTAACGCGTACCCTAACCCTAACCCCTACCCTAACCCTAACACGTACCCTAATCCTAACCAATACCCTAAACCGAGCCCTAACCCTAACACTAACCCTAACCCTAACCCTAACCCATACCCTACGCCGTACCCGAACCCCTCCCCGAACCCGTACCCTAAGCCGTACCCTAAGCCGTACCCTAAGCCGTACCCTAACCCTAGGCTACCCTTCACTGCTTCTGCCTCCAATAGATTTCCTAAGCACTAGTGTTTTAAGGAACAGCTTAAAAAGAGAATCCTAATGTGATTTCTTTATAATGGGTGTGTTCCTTATCTTATCCTAGTGTCTAAACTCTTCTCCATGGCTGGACCTCCAAATAATATTCCTTTACGTGCTAAGGGGTATCTAGAGATTGGGATAGGTTTAATAAATACCCTAACACTAACGCGTACCCTAACCCTAACCCCTACCCTAACCCTAACACGTACCCTAATCCTAACCAATACCCTAAGCCGAGCCCTAACCCTAACACTAACCCTAACCCTAACCCTAACCCATACCCTAAGCCGTACCCGAAGCCCTCCCCAAACCCGTACCCTAAGCCGTACCCTAAGCCGTACCCTAAGCCTAACCCTAACCCTAGGCTACCCTTGACTGCTTCTGCCTCCAACAGATTTCCTAAGCACTAGTGTTTTAAGGAACAGCTTAAAAAGAGAATCTTAATGTGATTTCTTTATAATGTGTCTGTTCCTTATCTTATCCTAGTGTCTAAACTCTTCTCCATGGCTGGAACTCCAAATAATATTCCTTTACATGCTAAGCGGTATCTAGAGAGTGGGATAGGTTTAATAACTACCCTAACACTAACGCGTACCCTAACCCTAACCCCTACCCTAACACTAACACGTACCCTAATCCTAACCAATACCCTAAACCGAGCCCTAACCCTAACACTAACCCTAACCCTAACCCTAACCCATACCCTACGCCGTACCCGA
This sequence comes from Balaenoptera physalus, assembly GCF_965194825.1. Classification (NCBI taxonomy): domain Eukaryota; kingdom Metazoa; phylum Chordata; class Mammalia; order Artiodactyla; family Balaenopteridae; genus Balaenoptera; species Balaenoptera physalus. The sequence goes on from NW_028126285.1 coordinate 543,537, forward strand.
AGCCCTCCCCGAACCCGTACCCTAAGCCGTACCCTAAGCCTAACCCCAAGCCTAACCCTAACCCTTGGTTACCCTTGACTGCTTCTGCCTCCAATAGCTTTCCTAAGCACTAGTGTTTTAAGGAACAGCTTAAAAAGAGAATCCTAATGTGATTTCTTTATAATGGGTGTGTTCCTTATCTTATCCTAGTGTCTAAACTCTTCTCCATGGCTGGAACTCCAAATAATATTCCTTTACATGCTAAGCGGTATCTAGAGAGTGGGATAGGTTTAATAACTACCCTAACCCTAACGCGTACCCTAAACCTAACCCCTACCTTAACCCTAACATGTACCCTAATTCTATCCCGTACCCTAAACCGAGCCCTAACCCTAACACTAACCCTAACCCTAACCCTAACCCATACCCTACGCCGTACCCAAAGCCCTCCCCGAACCCGTACCATAAGCCGTACCCTAAGCCGTACCCTAAGCCTAACCCTAACCCTAGGCTACCCTTGACTGCTTCTTCCTCCAATAGATTTCCTAAGCACTAGTGTTTTAAGGAACAGCTTAAAAATAGAATCCTAATGTGATTTCTTTATAATGGGTGTGTTCCTTATCGTATCCTAGTGTCTAAACTCTTCTCCATGGCTGGACCCCCAAATAATATTCCTTTACGTGCTAAGGGGTATCTAGAGAGTGGGATAGGTTTAATAACTACCCTAACCCTAACGCGTACCCTAACCCTTTCCCCTACCCTAACCCTAACACGTACCCTAATCCTAACCCGTACCCTAAACCGAGCCCTAACCCTAACCCTAACCCTAACCCTAACCCTAACCCGTACCCTACGCCGTACCCGAAGCCCTCACCGAACCCGTACCCTAAGCCGTACCCTAAGCCTAACCCTAAGCCTAACGCTAACCCTAGGCTACCCTTGACTGCTTCTGCCTCCAATAGATTTCCTAAGCACTAGTGTTTTAAGGAACAGCTTAAAAAGAGAATCCTAATGTGATTTCTTTATAATGGGTGTGTTCCTTATCTTATCCTAGTGTCTAAACTCTTCTCCATGGCTGCACCTCCAAATAATATTCCTTTACGTGCTAAGGGGTATCTAGAGAGTGGGATAGGTTTAATAACTACCCTAACACTAACGCGTACCCTAACCCTAACCCCTACCCTAACCCTAACACGTACCCTAATCCTAACCAATACCCTAAACCGAGCCCTAACCCTAACACTAACCCTAACCCTAACCCTAAACCATACCCTACGCCGTACCCGAACCCCTCCCCGAACCCGTAACCTAAGCCGTACCCTAAGCCGTACCCTAAGCCTAACCCTAACCCTAGGCTACCCTTCACTGCTTCTGCCTCCAATAGATTTCCTAAGCACTAGTGTTTTAAGGAACAGCTTAAAAAGAGAATCCTAATGTGATTTCTTTATAATGGGTGTGTTCCTTATCTTATCCTAGTGTCTAAACTCTTCTCCATGGCTGGACCTCCAAATAATATTCCTTTACGTGCTAAGGGGTATCTAGAGATTGGGATAGGTTTAATAAATACCCTAACACTAACGCGTACCCTAACCCTAACCCCTACCCTAACCCTGACACGTACCCTAATCCTAACCAATAGCCTAAGCCGAGCCCTAACCCTAACACTAACCCTAACCCTAACCCTAACCCATACCCTAAGCCGTACCCGAAGCCCTCCCCAAACCCGTACCCTAAGCCGTACCCTAAGCCGTACCCTAAGCCTAACCCTAACCCTAGGCTACCCTTGACTGCTTCTGCCTCCAATAGATTTCCTAAGCACTAGTGTTTTAAGGAACAGCTTAAAAAGAGAATCCTAATGTGATTTCTTTATAATGTGTCTGTTCCTTATCTTATCCTAGTGTCTAAACTCTTCTCCATGGCTGGAACTCCAAATAATATTCCTTTACGTGCTAAGCGGTATCTAGAGAGTGGGATAGGTTTAATAACTACCCTAACACTAACGCGTACCCTAACCCTAACCCCTACCCTAACCCTAACACGTACCCTAATCCTAACCAATACCCTAAACCGAGCCCTAACCCTAACACTAACCCTAACCCTAACCCTAACCCATACCCTACGCCGTACCCGAAGCCCTCCCCGAACCCGTACCCTAAGCCGTACCCTAAGCCTAACCCCAAGCCTAACCCTAACCCTTGGTTACCCTTGACTGCTTCTGCCTCCAATAGATTTCCTAAGCACTAGTGTTTTAAGGAACAGCTTAAAAAGAGAATCCTAATGTGATTTCTTTATAATGGGTGTGTTCCTTATCTTATCCTAGTGTCTAAACTCTTCTCCATGGCTGGACCCCCAAATAATATTCCTTTACGTGCTAAGGTGTATCTAGAGAGTGGGATAGGTTTAATAACTACCCTAACCCTAACGCGTACCCTAAACCTAACCCCTACCCTAACCCTAACATGTACCCTAATTCTATCCCGTACCCTAAACCGAGCCCTAACCCTAACACTAACCCTAACCCTAACCCTAACCCATACCCTACGCCGTACCCAAAGCCCTCCCCGAACCCGTACCGTAAGCCGTACCCTAAGCCGTACCCTAAGCCTAACCCTAACCCTAGGCTACCCTTGACTGCTTCTTCCTCCAATAGATTTCCTAAGCACTAGTGTTTTAAGGAACAGCTTAAAAAGAGAATCCTAATGTGATTTCTTTAGAATGGGTGTGTTCCTTATCTTATCCTAGTGTCTAAACTCTTCTCCATGGCTGGACCTCCAAATAATATTCCTTTACGTGCTAAGGGGTATCTACAGAGTGGGATAGGTTTAATAACTAACCTAACACTAACGCGTACCCTAACCCTAACCCCTACCCTAACACTAACACGTACCCTAATCCTAACCAAAACCCTAAACCGAGCCCTAACCCTAACACTAACCCTAACCCTAACCCTAACCCATACCCTACGCCGTACCCGAAGCCCTCCCCGAACCCGTACCCTAAGCCGTACCCTAAGCCTAACCCCAAGCCTAACCCTAACCCTAGGCTACCCTTGACTGCTTCTGCCTCCAATAGATTTCCTAAGCACTATTGTTTTAAGGAACAACTTAAAAAGAGAATCCTAATGTGATTTCTTTATAATGGGTGTGTTCCTTATCTTATCCTAGTGTCTAAACTCTTCTCCATGGCTGCACCTCCAAATAATATTCCTTTACGTGCTAAGGGGTATCTAGAGAGTGGGATAGGTTTAATAACTACCCTAACACTAACGCGTACCCTAACCCTAACCCCTACCCTAACCCTAACACGTACCCTAATCCTAACCAATACCCTAAACCGAGCCCTAACCCTAACACTAACCCTAACCCTAACCCTAACCCATACCCTAAGCCGTACCCGAAGCCCTCCCCAAACCCGTAGCCTAAGCCGTAACCTAAGCCGTACCCTAAGCCTAACCCTAACCCTAGGCTACCCTTGACTGCTTCTGCCTCCAATAGATTTCCTAAGCACTAGTGTTTTAAGGAACAGCTTAAAAAGAGAATCCTAATGTGATTTCTTTATAATGTGTCTGTTCCTTATCTTATCCTAGTGTCTAAACTCTTCTCCATGGCTGGAACTCCAAATAATATTCCTTTACGTGCTAAGCGGTATCTAGAGAGTGGGATAGGTTTAATAACTACCCTAACACTAACGCGTACCCTAACCCTAACCCCTACCCTAACACTAACAAGTACCCTAATCCTAACCAATACCCTAAACCGAGCCCTAACCCTAACACTAACCCTAACCCTAACCCTAACCCATACCCTACGCCGTACCCGAAGCCCTCCCCGAACCCGTACCCTAAGCCGTACCCTAAGCCTAACCCCAAGCCTAACCCTAACCCTTGGTTACCCTTCACTGCTTCTGCCTCCAATAGCTTTCCTAAGCACTAGTGTTTTAAGGAACAGCTTAAAAAGAGAATCCTAATGTGATTTCTTTATAATGGGTGTGTTCCTTATCTTATCCTAGTGTCTAAACTCTTCTCCATGGCTGCACCTCCAAATAATATTCCTTTACGTGCTAAGGGGTATCTAGAGAGTGGGATAGGTTTAATAACTACCCTAACCCTAACGCGTACCCTAAACCTAACCCCTACCCTACCCCTAATATGTACCCTAATTCTATCCCGTACCCTAAACCGAGCCCTAACCATAACACTAACCCTAACCCTAACCCATACCCTACGCCGTACCCAAAGCCCTCCCCGAACCCGTACCCTAAGCCGTACCCTAAGCCTAACCCTAACCCTAGGCTACCCTTGACTGCTTCTTCCTCCAATAGATTTCCTAAGCACTAGTGTTTTAAGGAACAGCTTAAAAATAGAATCCTAATGTGATTTCTTTATAATGGGTGTGTTCCTTATCGTATCCTAGTGTCTAAACTCTTCTCCATGGCTGGACCCCCAAATAATATTCCTTTACGTGCTAAGGGGTATCTAGAGAGTGGGATAGGTTTAATAACTACCCTAACCCTAACGCGTACCCTAATCCTATCCCCTACCCTAACCCTAACACGTACCCTAATCCTAACCCGTACCCTAAACCGAGCCCTAACCCTAACACTAACCCTAACCCTAACCCTAACCCATACCCTACGCCGTACCCGAAGCCCTCACCGAACCCGTACCCTAAGCCGTACCCTAAGCCTAACCCTAAGCCTAACCCTAACCCTAGGCTACCCTTGACTGCTTCTGCCTCCAATAGATTTCCTAAGCACTAGTGTTTTAAGGAACAGCTTAAAAAGAGAATCCTAATGTGATTTCTTTATAATGGGTGTGTTCCTTATCTTATCCTAGTGTCTAAACTCTTCTCCATGGCTGGACCTCCAAATAATATTCCTTTACGTGCTAAGGGGTATCTACAGAGTGGGATAGGTTTAATAACTAACCTAACACTAACGCGTACCCTAACCCTAACCCCTACCCTAACACTAACACGTACCCTAATCCTAACGAAAACCCTAAACCGAGCCCTAACCCTAACACTAACCCTAACCCTAACCCTAACCCATACCCTACGCCGTACCCGAACCCCTCCCCGAACCCGTACCCTAAGCCGTACCCTAAGCCTAACCCCAAGCCTAACCCTAACCCTAGGCTACCCTTGACTGCTTCTGCCTCCAATAGATTTCCTAAGCACTAGTGTTTTAAGGAACAACTTAAAAAGAGAATCCTAATGTGATTTCTTTATAATGGGTGTGTTCCTTATCTTATCCTAGTGTCTAAACTCTTCTCCATGGCTGGACCTCCTAATAATATTCCTTTACGTGCTGAGGGGTATCTAGAGAGTGGGATAGGTTTAATAACTACCCTAACCCTAACGCGTACCATAACCCTAACCCCTACCCTAACACTAACTCGTACCCTAATCCTAACCAATACCCTAAACCGAGCCCTAACCCTAACACTAACCCTAACCCTAACCCTAACCCATACCCTACGCCGTACCCGAAGCCCTCCCCGAACCAGTACCCTAAGCCGTACCCTAAGCCGTACCCTAAGCCTAACCCTAACTCTAGGCTACCCTTCACTGCTTCTGCCTCCAATAGATTTCCTAAGCACTAGTGTTTTAAGGAACAGCTTAAAAAGAGAATCCTAATGTGATTTCTTTATAATGGGTGTGTTCCTTATCTTATGCTAGTGTCTAAACTCTTCTCCATGGCTGGACCTCCAAATAATATTCCTTTACGTGCTAAGGGGTATCTAGAGATTGGGATAGGTTTAATAAATACCCTAACACTAACGCGTACCCTAACCCTAACCCCTACCCTAACCCTAACACGTACCCTAATCCTAACCAATACCCTAAGCCGAGCCCTAACCCTAACACTAACCCTAACCCTAACCCTAACCCATACCCTAAGCCGTACCCGAAGCCCTCCCCAAACCCGTACCCTAAGCCGTACCCTAAGCCGTACCCTAAGCCTAACCCTAACCCTAGGCTACCCTTGACTGCTTCTGCCTCCAATAGATTTCCTAAGCACTAGTGTTTTAAGGAACAGCTTAAAAAGAGAATCCTAATGTGATTTCTTTATAATGTGTCTGTTCCTTATCTTATCCTAGTGTCTAAACTCTTCTCCATGGCTGGAACTCCAAATAATATTCATTTACGTGCTAAGCGGTATCTAGAGAGTGGGATAGGTTTAATAACTACCCTAACACTAACGCGTACCCTAACCCTAACCCCTACCCTAACACTAACAAGTACCCTAATCCTAACCAATACCCTAAACCGAGCCCTAACCCTAACACTAACCCTAACCCTAACCCTAACCCATACCCTACGCCGTACCCGAAGCCCTCCCCGAACCCGTACCCTAAGCCGTACCCTAAGCCTAACCCCAAGCCTAACCCTAACCCTTGGTTACCCTTCACTGCTTCTGCCTCCAATAGCTTTCCTAAGCACTAGTGTTTTAAGGAACAGCTTAAAAAGAGAATCCTAATGTGATTTCTTTATAATGGGTGTGTTCCTTATCTTATCCTAGTGTCTAAACTCTTCTCCATGGCTGGACCCCCAAATAATATTCCTTTACGTGCTAAGGTGTATCTAGAGAGTGGGATAGGTTTAATAACTACCCTAACCCTAACACGTACCCTAAACCTAACCCCTACCCTAACCCTAACATGTATCCTAATTCTATCCCGTACCCTAAACCGAGCCCTAACCCTAACACTAACCCTAACCCTAACCCTAACCCATACCCTACGCCGTACCCAAAGCCCTCCCCGAACCCGTACCCTAAGCCGTACCCTAAGCCGTACCCTAAGCCTAACCCTAACCCTAGGCTACCCTTGACTGCTTCTTCCTCCAATAGATTTCCTAAGCACTAGTGTTTTAAGGAACAGCTTAAAAATAGAATCCTAATGTGATTTCTTTATAATGGGTGTGTTCCTTATCGTATCCTAGTGTCTAAACTCTTCTCCATGGCTGGACCCCCAAATAATATTCCTTTACGTGCTAAGGGGTATCTAGAGAGTGGGATAAGTTTAATAACTACCCTAACCCTAACGCGTACCCTAACCCTATCCCCTACCCTAACCCTAACACGTACCCTAATCCTAACCCGTACCCTAAACCGAGCCCTAACCCTAACACTAACCCTAACCCTAACCCTAACCCATACCCTACGCCGTACCCGAAGCCCTCACCGAACCCGTACCCTAAGCCGTACCCTAAGCCTAACCCTAAGCCTAACCCTAACCCTAGGCTACCCTTGACTGCTTCTGCCTCCAATAGATTTCCTAAGCACTAGTGTTTTAAGGAACAACTTAAAAAGAGAATCCTAATGTGATTTCTTTATAATGGGTGTGTTCCTTATCTTATCCTAGTGTCTAAACTCTTCTCCATGGCTGCACCTCCAAATAATATTCCTTTACGTGCTAAGGGGTATCTAGAGAGTGGGATAGGTTTAATAACTACCCTAACCCTAACGCGTACCCTAACCCTAACCCCTACCCTAACCCTAACACGTACCCTAATCCTAACCAATACCCTAAACCGAGCCCTAACCCTAACACTAACCCTAACCCTAACCCTAACCCATACCCTACGCCGTACCCGAACCCCTCCCCGAACCCGTACCCTAAGCCGTACCCTAAGCCGTACCCTAAGCCGTACCCTAACCCTAGGCTACCCTTCACTGCTTCTGCCTCCAATAGATTTCCTAAGCACTAGTGTTTTAAGGAACAGCTTAAAAAGAGAATCCTAATGTGATTTCTTTATAATGGGTGTGTTCCTTATCTTATCCTAGTGTCTAAACTCTTCTCCATGGCTGGACCTCCAAATAATATTCCTTTACGTGCTAAGGGGTATCTAGAGATTGGGATAGGTTTAATAAATACCCTAACACTAACGCGTACCCTAACCCTAACCCCTACCCTAACCCTAACACGTACCCTAATCCTAACCAATACCCTAAGCCGAGCCCTAACCCTAACACTAACCCTAACCCTAACCCTAACCCATACCCTAAGCCGTACCCGAAGCCCTCCCCAAACCCGTACCCTAAGCCGTACCCTAAGCCGTACCCTAAGCCTAACCCTAACCCTAGGCTACCCTTGACTGCTTCTGCCTCCAACAGATTTCCTAAGCACTAGTGTTTTAAGGAACAGCTTAAAAAGAGAATCTTAATGTGATTTCTTTATAATGTGTCTGTTCCTTATCTTATCCTAGTGTCTAAACTCTTCTCCATGGCTGGAACTCCAAATAATATTCCTTTACATGCTAAGCGGTATCTAGAGAGTGGGATAGGTTTAATAACTACCCTAACACTAACGCGTACCCTAACCCTAACCCCTACCCTAACACTAACACGTACCCTAATCCTAACCAATACCCTAAACCGAGCCCTAACCCTAACACTAACCCTAACCCTAACCCTAACCCATACCCTACGCCGTACCCGAAGCCCTCCCCGAACCCGTACCCTAAGCCGTACCCTAAGCCTAACCCCAAGCCTAACCCTAACCCTTGGTTACCCTTGACTGCTTCTGCCTCCAATAGCTTTCCTAAGCACTAGTGTTTTAAGGAACAGCTTAAAAAGAGAATCCTAATGTGATTTCTTTATAATGGGTGTGTTCCTTATCTTATCCTAGTGTCTAAACTCTTCTCCATGGCTGGAACTCCAAATAATATTCCTTTACATGCTAAGCGGTATCTAGAGAGTGGGATAGGTTTAATAACTACCCTAACCCTAACGCGTACCCTAAACCTAACCCCTACCTTAACCCTAACATGTACCCTAATTCTATCCCGTACCCTAAACCGAGCCCTAACCCTAACACTAACCCTAACCCTAACCCTAACCCATACCCTACGCCGTACCCAAAGCCCTCCCCGAACCCGTACCATAAGCCGTACCCTAAGCCGTACCCTAAGCCTAACCCTAACCCTAGGCTACCCTTGACTGCTTCTTCCTCCAATAGATTTCCTAAGCACTAGTGTTTTAAGGAACAGCTTAAAAATAGAATCCTAATGTGATTTCTTTATAATGGGTGTGTTCCTTATCGTATCCTAGTGTCTAAACTCTTCTCCATGGCTGGACCCCCAAATAATATTCCTTTACGTGCTAAGGGGTATCTAGAGAGTGGGATAGGTTTAATAACTACCCTAACCCTAACGCGTACCCTAACCCTTTCCCCTACCCTAACCCTAACACGTACCCTAATCCTAACCCGTACCCTAAACCGAGCCCTAACCCTAACCCTAACCCTAACCCTAACCCTAACCCGTACCCTACGCCGTACCCGAAGCCCTCACCGAACCCGTACCCTAAGCCGTACCCTAAGCCTAACCCTAAGCCTAACGCTAACCCTAGGCTACCCTTGACTGCTTCTGCCTCCAATAGATTTCCTAAGCACTAGTGTTTTAAGGAACAGCTTAAAAAGAGAATCCTAATGTGATTTCTTTATAATGGGTGTGTTCCTTATCTTATCCTAGTGTCTAAACTCTTCTCCATGGCTGCACCTCCAAATAATATTCCTTTACGTGCTAAGGGGTATCTAGAGAGTGGGATAGGTTTAATAACTACCCTAACACTAACGCGTACCCTAACCCTAACCCCTACCCTAACCCTAACACGTACCCTAATCCTAACCAATACCCTAAACCGAGCCCTAACCCTAACACTAACCCTAACCCTAACCCTAAACCATACCCTACGCCGTACCCGAACCCCTCCCCGAACCCGTAACCTAAGCCGTACCCTAAGCCGTACCCTAAGCCTAACCCTAACCCTAGGCTACCCTTCACTGCTTCTGCCTCCAATAGATTTCCTAAGCACTAGTGTTTTAAGGAACAGCTTAAAAAGAGAATCCTAATGTGATTTCTTTATAATGGGTGTGTTCCTTATCTTATCCTAGTGTCTAAACTCTTCTCCATGGCTGGACCTCCAAATAATATTCCTTTACGTGCTAAGGGGTATCTAGAGATTGGGATAGGTTTAATAAATACCCTAACACTAACGCGTACCCTAACCCTAACCCCTACCCTAACCCTGACACGTACCCTAATCCTAACCAATAGCCTAAGCCGAGCCCTAACCCTAACACTAACCCTAACCCTAACCCTAACCCATACCCTAAGCCGTACCCGAAGCCCTCCCCAAACCCGTACCCTAAGCCGTACCCTAAGCCGTACCCTAAGCCTAACCCTAACCCTAGGCTACCCTTGACTGCTTCTGCCTCCAATAGATTTCCTAAGCACTAGTGTTTTAAGGAACAGCTTAAAAAGAGAATCCTAATGTGATTTCTTTATAATGTGTCTGTTCCTTATCTTATCCTAGTGTCTAAACTCTTCTCCATGGCTGGAACTCCAAATAATATTCCTTTACGTGCTAAGCGGTATCTAGAGAGTGGGATAGGTTTAATAACTACCCTAACACTAACGCGTACCCTAACCCTAACCCCTACCCTAACCCTAACACGTACCCTAATCCTAACCAATACCCTAAACCGAGCCCTAACCCTAACACTAACCCTAACCCTAACCCTAACCCATACCCTACGCCGTACCCGAAGCCCTCCCCGAACCCGTACCCTAAGCCGTACCCTAAGCCTAACCCCAAGCCTAACCCTAACCCTTGGTTACCCTTGACTGCTTCTGCCTCCAATAGATTTCCTAAGCACTAGTGTTTTAAGGAACAGCTTAAAAAGAGAATCCTAATGTGATTTCTTTATAATGGGTGTGTTCCTTATCTTATCCTAGTGTCTAAACTCTTCTCCATGGCTGGACCCCCAAATAATATTCCTTTACGTGCTAAGGTGTATCTAGAGAGTGGGATAGGTTTAATAACTACCCTAACCCTAACGCGTACCCTAAACCTAACCCCTACCCTAACCCTAACATGTACCCTAATTCTATCCCGTACCCTAAACCGAGCCCTAACCCTAACACTAACCCTAACCCTAACCCTAACCCATACCCTACGCCGTACCCAAAGCCCTCCCCGAACCCGTACCGTAAGCCGTACCCTAAGCCGTACCCTAAGCCTAACCCTAACCCTAGGCTACCCTTGACTGCTTCTTCCTCCAATAGATTTCCTAAGCACTAGTGTTTTAAGGAACAGCTTAAAAAGAGAATCCTAATGTGATTTCTTTAGAATGGGTGTGTTCCTTATCTTATCCTAGTGTCTAAACTCTTCTCCATGGCTGGACCTCCAAATAATATTCCTTTACGTGCTAAGGGGTATCTACAGAGTGGGATAGGTTTAATAACTAACCTAACACTAACGCGTACCCTAACCCTAACCCCTACCCTAACACTAACACGTACCCTAATCCTAACCAAAACCCTAAACCGAGCCCTAACCCTAACACTAACCCTAACCCTAACCCTAACCCATACCCTACGCCGTACCCGAAGCCCTCCCCGAACCCGTACCCTAAGCCGTACCCTAAGCCTAACCCCAAGCCTAACCCTAACCCTAGGCTACCCTTGACTGCTTCTGCCTCCAATAGATTTCCTAAGCACTATTGTTTTAAGGAACAACTTAAAAAGAGAATCCTAATGTGATTTCTTTATAATGGGTGTGTTCCTTATCTTATCCTAGTGTCTAAACTCTTCTCCATGGCTGCACCTCCAAATAATATTCCTTTACGTGCTAAGGGGTATCTAGAGAGTGGGATAGGTTTAATAACTACCCTAACACTAACGCGTACCCTAACCCTAACCCCTACCCTAACCCTAACACGTACCCTAATCCTAACCAATACCCTAAACCGAGCCCTAACCCTAACACTAACCCTAACCCTAACCCTAACCCATACCCTAAGCCGTACCCGAAGCCCTCCCCAAACCCGTAGCCTAAGCCGTAACCTAAGCCGTACCCTAAGCCTAACCCTAACCCTAGGCTACCCTTGACTGCTTCTGCCTCCAATAGATTTCCTAAGCACTAGTGTTTTAAGGAACAGCTTAAAAAGAGAATCCTAATGTGATTTCTTTATAATGTGTCTGTTCCTTATCTTATCCTAGTGTCTAAACTCTTCTCCATGGCTGGAACTCCAAATAATATTCCTTTACGTGCTAAGCGGTATCTAGAGAGTGGGATAGGTTTAATAACTACCCTAACACTAACGCGTACCCTAACCCTAACCCCTACCCTAACACTAACAAGTACCCTAATCCTAACCAATACCCTAAACCGAGCCCTAACCCTAACACTAACCCTAACCCTAACCCTAACCCATACCCTACGCCGTACCCGAAGCCCTCCCCGAACCCGTACCCTAAGCCGTACCCTAAGCCTAACCCCAAGCCTAACCCTAACCCTTGGTTACCCTTCACTGCTTCTGCCTCCAATAGCTTTCCTAAGCACTAGTGTTTTAAGGAACAGCTTAAAAAGAGAATCCTAATGTGATTTCTTTATAATGGGTGTGTTCCTTATCTTATCCTAGTGTCTAAACTCTTCTCCATGGCTGGACCCCCAAATAATATTCCTTTACGTGCTAAGGTGTATCTAGAGAGTGGGATAGGTTTAATAACTACCCTAACCCTAACGCGTACCCTAAACCTAACCCCTACCCTACCCCTAACATGTACCCTAATTCTATCCCGTACCCTAAACCGAGCCCTAACCCTAACACTAACCCTAACCCTAACCCATACCCTACGCCGTACCCAAAGCCCTCCCCGAACCCGTACCCTAAGCCGTACCCTAAGCCTAACCCTAACCCTAGGCTACCCTTGACTGCTTCTTCCTCCAATAGATTTCCTAAGCACTAGTGTTTTAAGGAACAGCTTAAAAAGAGAATCCTAATGTGATTTCTTTATAATGGGTGTGTTCCTTATCTTATCCTAGTGTCTAAACTCTTTTCCATGGCTGGACCTCCAAATAATATTCCTTTACGTGCTAAGGGGTATCTACAGAGTGGGATAGGTTTAATAACTAACCTAACACTAACGCGTACCCTAACCCTAACCCCTACCCTAACACTAACACGTACCCTAATCCTAACGAAAACCCTAAACCGAGCCCTAACCCTAACACTAACCCTAACCCTAACCCTAACCCATACCCTACGCCGTACCCGAACCCCTCCCCGAACCCGTACCCTAAGCCGTACCCTAAGCCTAACCCCAAGCCTAACCCTAACCCTAGGCTACCCTTGACTGCTTCTGCCTCCAATAGATTTCCTAAGCACTAGTGTTTTAAGGAACAACTTAAAAAGAGAATCCTAATGTGATTTCTTTTTAATGGGTGTGTTCCTTATCTTATCCTAGTGTCTAAACTCTTCTCCATGGCTGCACCTCCAAATAATATTCCTTTACGTGCTAAGGGGTATCTAGAGAGTGGGATAGGTTTAATAACTACCCTAACACTAACGCGTACCATAACCCTAACCCCTACCCTAACACTAACTCGTACCCTAATCCTAACCAATACCCTAAACCGAGCCCTAACCCTAACACTAACCCTAACCCTAACCCTAACCCATACCCTACGCCGTACCCGAAGCCCTCACCGAACCAGTACCCTAAGCCGTACCCTAAGCCGTACCCTAAGCCTAACCCTAACCCTAGGCTACCCTTCACTGCTTCTGCCTCCAATAGATTTCCTAAGCATTAGTGTTTTAAGGAACAGCTTAAAAAGAGAATCCTAATGTGATTTCTTTATAATGGGTGTGTTCCTTATCTTATCCTAGTGTCTAAACTCTTCTCCATGGCTGGACCTCCAAATAATATTCCTTTACGTGCTAAGGGGTATCTAGAGATTGGGATAGGTTTAATAAATACCCTAAGACTAACGCGTACCCTAACCCTAACCCCTACCCTAACCCTAACACGTACCGTAATCCTAACCAATACCCTAAGCCGAGCCCTAACCCTAACACTAACCCTAACCCTAACACTAACCCATACCCTAAGCCGTACCCGAAGCCCTCCCCAAACCCGTACCCTAAGCCGTACCCTAAGCCGTACCCTAAGCCTAACCCTAACCCTAGGCTACCCTTGACTGCTTCTGCCTCCAATAGATTTCCTAAGCACTAGTGTTTTAAGGAACAGCTTAAAAAGAGAATCCTAATGTGATTTCTTTATAATGTGTCTGTTCCTTATCTTATCCTAGTGTCTAAACTCTTCTCCATGGCTGGAACTCCAAATAATATTCCTTTACGTGCTAAGCGGTATCTAGAGAGTGGGATAGGTTTAATAACTACCCTAACACTAACGCGTACCCTAACCCTAACCCCTACCCTAACACTAACAAGTACCCTAATCCTAACCAATACCCTAAACCGAGCCCTAACCCTAACACTAACCCTAACCCTAACCCTAACCCATACCCTACGCCGTACTCGAAGCCCTCCCCGAACCCGTACCCTAAGCCGTACCCTAAGCCTAACCCCAAGCCTAACCCTAACCCTTGGTTACCCTTCACTGCTTCTGCCTCCAATAGCTTTCCTAAGCACTAGTGTTTTAAGGAACAGCTTAAAAAGAGAATCCTAATGTGATTTCTTTATAATGGGTGTGTTCCTTATCTTATCCTAGTGTCTAAACTCTTCTCCATGGCTGGACCCCTAAATAATATTCCTTTACGTGCTAAGGTGTATCTAGAGAGTGGGATAGGTTTAATAACTACCCTAACCCTAACGCGTACCCTAAACCTAACCCCTACCCTACCCCTAACATGTACCCTAATTCTATCCCGTACCCTAAACCGAGCCCTAACCCTAACACTAACCCTAACCCTAACCCATACCCTACGCCGTGCCCAAAGCCCTCCCCGAACCCGTACCCTAAGCCGTACCCTAAGCCTAACCCTAACCCTAGGCTACCCTTGACTGCTTCTTCCTCCAATAGATTTCCTAAGCACTAGTGTTTTAAGGAACAGCTTAAAAAGAGAATCCTATTGTGATTTCTTTATAATGGGTGTGTTCCTTATCTTATCCTAGTGTCTAAACTCTTCTCCATGGCTGGACCCCCAAATAATATTCCTTTACGTGCTAAGGGGTATCTACAGAGTGGGATAGGTTTAATAACTACCCTAACCCTAACGCGTACCCTAAACCTAACCCCTACCCTAACCCTAACATGTACCCTAATTCTATCCCGTACCCTAAACCGAGCCCTAACCCTAACACTAACCCTAACCCTAACCCTAACCCATACCCTACGCCGTACCCAAAGCCCTCCCCGAACCTGTACCGTAAGCCGTACCCTAAGCCGTACCCTAAGCCTAACCCTAACCCTAGGCTACCCTTGACTGCTTCTTCCTCCAATAGATTTCCTAAGCATTAGTGTTTTAAGGAACAGCTTAAAAAGAGAATCCTAATGTGATTTCTTTATAATGGGTGTGCTCCTTATCTTATCCTAGTGTCTAAACTCTTCTCCATGGCTGGACCCCCAAATAATATTCCTTTACGTGCTAAGGGGTATCTAGAGAGTGGGATAGGTTTAATAACTACCCTAACCCTAACGCGTACCCTAACCCTATCCCCTACCCTAACCCTAACACGTACCCTAATCCTAACCCGTACCCTAAACCGAGCCCTAACCCTAACACTAACCCTAACCCTAACCCATACCCTACGCCGTACCCGAAGCCCTCACCGAACCCGTTCCCTAAGCCGTACCCTAAGCCTAACCCGAAGCCTAACCCTAACCCTAGGCTACCCTTGACTGCTTCTGCCTCCAATAGATTTCCTAAGCACTAGTGTTTTAAGGAACAGCTTAAAAAGAGAATCCTAATGTGATTTCTTTATAATGGGTGTGTTCCTTATCTTATCCTAGTGTCTAAACTCTTCTCCATGGCTGGACCTCCAAATAATATTCCTTTACGTGCTAAGGGGTATCTACAGAGTGGGATAGGTTTAATAACTAACCTAACACTAACGCGTACCCTAACCCTAACCCCTACCCTAACACTAACACGTACCCTAATCCTAACCAAAACCCTAAACCGAGCCCTAACCCTAACACTAACCCTAACCCTAACCCTAACCCATACCCTACGCCGTACCCGAACCCCTCCCCGAACCCGTACCCTAAGCCGTACCCTAAGCCTAACCCCAAGCCTAACCCTAACCCTAGGCTACCCTTGACTGCTTCTGCCTCCAATAGATTTCCTAAGCACTATTGTTTTAAGGAACAACTTAAAAAGAGAATCCTAATGTGATTTCTTTATAATGGGTGTGTTCCTTATCTTATCCTAGTGTCTAAACTCTTCTCCATGGCTGCACCTCCAAATAATATTCCTTTACGTGCTAAGGGGTATCTAGAGAGTGGGATAGGTTTAATAACTACCCTAACACTAACGCGTACCCTAACCCTAACCCCTACCCTAACCCTAACACGTACCCTAATCCTAACCAATACCCTAAACCGAGCCCTAACCCTAACACTAACCCTAACCCTAACCCTAACCCATACCCTAAGCCGTACCCGAAGCCCTCCCCAAACCCGTAGCCTAAGCCGTAACCTAAGCCGTACCCTAAGCCTAACCCTAACCCTAGGCTACCCTTGACTGCTTCTGCCTCCAATAGATTTCCTAAGCACTAGTGTTTTAAGGAACAGCTTAAAAAGAGAATCCTAATGTGATTTCTTTATAATGTGTCTGTTCCTTATCTTATCCTAGTGTCTAAACTCTTCTCCATGGCTGGAACTCCAAATAATATTCCTTTACGTGCTAAGCGGTATCTAGAGAGTGGGATAGGTTTAATAACTACCCTAACACTAACGCGTACCCTAACCCTAACCCCTACCCTAACACTAACAAGTACCCTAATCCTAACCAATACCCTAAACCGAGCCCTAACCCTAACACTAACCCTAACCCTAACCCTAACCCATACCCTACGCCGTACCCGAAGCCCTCCCCGAACCCGTACCCTAAGCCGTACCCTAAGCCTAACCCCAAGCCTAACCCTAACCCTTGGTTACCCTTCACTGCTTCTGCCTCCAATAGCTTTCCTAAGCACTAGTGTTTTAAGGAACAGCTTAAAAAGAGAATCCTAATGTGATTTCTTTATAATGGGTGTGTTCCTTATCTTATCCTAGTGTCTAAACTCTTCTCCATGGCTGGACCCCCAAATAATATTCCTTTACGTGCTAAGGTGTATCTAGAGAGTGGGATAGGTTTAATAACTACCCTAACCCTAACGCGTACCCTAAACCTAACCCCTACCCTACCCCTAACATGTACCCTAATTCTATCCCGTACCCTAAACCGAGCCCTAACCCTAACACTAACCCTAACCCTAACCCATACCCTACGCCGTACCCAAAGCCCTCCCCGAACCCGTACCCTAAGCCGTACCCTAAGCCTAACCCTAACCCTAGGCTACCCTTGACTGCTTCTTCCTCCAATAGATTTCCTAAGCACTAGTGTTTTAAGGAACAGCTTAAAAATAGAATCCTAATGTGATTTCTTTATAATGGGTGTGTTCCTTATCGTATCCTAGTGTCTAAACTCTTCTCCATGGCTGGACCCCCAAATAATATTCCTTTACGTGCTAAGGGGTATCTAGAGAGTGGGATAGGTTTAATAACTACCCTAACCCTAACGCGTACCCTAACCCTATCCCCTACCCTAACCCTAACACGTACCCTAATCCTAACCCGTACCCTAAACCGAGCCCTAACCCTAACACTAACCCTAACCCTAACCCTAACCCATACCCTACGCCGTACCCGAAGCCCTCACCGAACCCGTACCCTAAGCCGTACCCTAAGCCTAACCCTAAGCCTAACCCTAACCCTAGGCTACCCTTGACTGCTTCTGCCTCCAATAGATTTCCTAAGCACTAGTGTTTTAAGGAACAGCTTAAAAAGGGAATCCTAATGTGATTTCTTTATAATGGGTGTGTTCCTCATCTTATCCTAGTGTCTAAACTCTTCTCCATGGCTGGACCTCCAAATAATATTCCTTTACGTGCTAAGGGGTATCTACAGAGTGGGATAGGTTTAATAACTAACCTAACACTAACGCGTACCCTAACCCTAACCCCTACCCTAACACTAACACGTACCCTAATCCTAACGAAAACCCTAAACCGAGCCCTAACCCTAACACTAACCCTAACCCTAACCCTAACCCATACCCTACGCCGTACCCGAACCCCTCCCCGAACCCGTACCCTAAGCCGTACCCTAAGCCTAACCCCAAGCCTAACCCTAACCCTAGGCTACCCTTGACTGCTTCTGCCTCCAATAGATTTCCTAAGCACTAGTGTTTTAAGGAACAGCTTAAAAAGAGAATCCTAATGTGATTTCTTTATAATGTGTCTGTTCCTTATCTTATCCTAGTGTCTAAACTCTTCTCCATGGCTGGAACTCCAAATAATATTCCTTTACGTGCTAAGCGGTATCTAGAGAGTGGGATAGGTTTAATAACTACCCTAACACTAACGCGTACCCTAACCCTAACCCCTACCCTAACACTAACAAGTACCCTAATCCTAACCAATACCCTAAACCGAGCCCTAACCCTAACACTAACCCTAACCCTAACCCTAACCCATACCCTACGCCGTACTCGAAGCCCTCCCCGAACCCGTACCCTAAGCCGTACCCTAAGCCTAACCCCAAGCCTAACCCTAACCCTTGGTTACCCTTCACTGCTTCTGCCTCCAATAGCTTTCCTAAGCACTAGTGTTTTAAGGAACAGCTTAAAAAGAGAATCCTAATGTGATTTCTTTATAATGGGTGTGTTCCTTATCTTATCCTAGTGTCTAAACTCTTCTCCATGGCTGGACCCCCAAATAATATTCCTTTACGTGCTAAGGTGTATCTAGAGAGTGGGATAGGTTTAATAACTACCCTAACCCTAACGCGTACCCTAAACCTAACCCCTACCCTACCCCTAACATGTACCCTAATTCTATCCCGTACCCTAAACCGAGCCCTAACCCTAACACTAACCCTAACCCTAACCCATACCCTACGCCGTGCACAAAGCCCTCCCCGAACCCGTACCCTAAGCCGTACCCTAAGCCTAACCCTAACCCTAGGCTACCCTTGACTGCTTCTTCCTCCAATAGATTTCCTAAGCACTAGTGTTTTAAGGAACAGCTTAAAAAGAGAATCCTATTGTGATTTCTTTATAATGGGTGTGTTCCTTATCTTATCCTAGTGTCTAAACTCTTCTCCATGGCTGGACCCCCAAATAATATTCCTTTACGTGCTAAGGGGTATCTAGAGAGTGGGATAGGTTTAATAACTACCCTAACCCTAACGCGTACCCTAACCCTATCCCCTACCCTAACCCTAACACGTACCCTAATCCTAACCCGTACCCTAAACCGAGCCCTAACCCTAACACTAACCCTAACCCTAACCCTAACCCATACCCTACGCCGTACCCGAAGCCCTCACCGATCCCGTACCCTAAGCCGTACCCTAAGCCTAACCCCAAGCCTAACCCTAACCCTAGGCTACCCTTGACTGCTTCTGCCTCCAATAGATTTCCTAAGCACTAGTGTTTTAAGGAACAACTTAAAAAGAGAATCCTAATGTGATTTCTTTATAATGGGTGTGTTCCTTATCTTATCCTAGTGTCTAAACTCTTCTCCATGGCTGCACCTCCAAATAATATTCCTTTACGTGCTAAGGGGTATCTAGAGAGTGGGATAGGTTTAATAACTACCCTAACACTAACGCGTACCCTAACCCTAACCCCTACCCTAACCCTAACACGTACCCTAATCCTAACCAATACCCTAAACCGAGCCCTAACCCTAACACTAACCCTAACCCTAACCCTAACCCATACCCTACGCCGTACCCGAAGCCCTCACCGAACCCGTACCCTAAGCCGTACCCTAAGCCTAACCCTAAGCCTAACCCTAACCCTAGGCTACCCTTGACTGCTTCTGCCTCCAATAGATTTCCTAAGCACTAGTGTTTTAAGGAACAGCTTAAAAAGGGAATCCTAATGTGATTTATTTATAATGGGTGTGTTCCTCATCTTATCCTAGTGTCTAAACTCTTCTCCATGGCTGGACCTCCAAATAATATTCCTTTACGTGCTAAGGGGTATCTACAGAGTGGGATAGGTTTAATAACTACCCTAACCCTAACGCGTACCCTAAACCTAACCCCTACCCTAACCCTAACATGTACCCTAATTCTATCCCGTACCCTAAACCGAGCCCTAACCCTAACACTAACCCTAACCCTAACCCTAACCCATACCCTACGCCGTACCCAAAGCCCTCCCCGAACCCGTACCGTAAGCCGTACCCTAAGCCGTACCCAAAGCCTAACCCTAACCCTAGGCTACCCTTGACTGCTTCTTCCTCCAATAGATTTCCTAAGCATTAGTGTTTTAAGGAACAGCTTAAAAAGAGAATCCTAATGTGATTTCTTTATAATGGGTGTGTTCCTTATCTTATCCTAGTGTCTAAACTCTTCTCCATGGCTGGACCCCCAAATAATATTCCTTTACGTGCTAAGGGGTATCTAGAGAGTGGGATAGGTTTAATAACTACCCTAACCCTAACGCGTACCCTAACCCTATCCCCTACCCTAACTCTAACACGTACCCTAATCCTAACCCGTACCCTAAACCGAGCCCTAACCCTAACACTAACCCTAACCCTAACCCATACCCTACGCCGTACCCGAAGCCCTCACCGAACCCGTTCCCTAAGCCGTACCCTAAGCCTAACCCGAAGCCTAACCCTAACCCTAGGCTACCCTTGACTGCTTCTGCCTCCAATAGATTTCCTAAGCACTAGTGTTTTAAGGAACAGCTTAAAAAGAGAATCCTAATGTGATTTCTTTATAATGGGTGTGTTCCTTATCTTATCCTAGTGTCTAAACTCTTCTCCATGGCTGGACCTCCAAATAATATTCCTTTACGTGCTAAGGGGTATCTACAGAGTGGGATAGGTTTAATAACTAACCTAACACTAACGCGTACCCTAACCCTAACCCCTACCCTAACACTAACACGTACCCTAATCCTAACCAAAACCCTAAACCGAGCCCTAACCCTAACACTAACCCTAACCCTAACCCTAACCCATACCCTACGCCGTACCCGAACCCCTCCCCGAACCCGTACCCTAAGCCGTACCCTAAGCCTAACCCCAAGCCTAACCCTAACCCTAGGCTACCCTTGACTGCTTCTGCCTCCAATAGATTTCCTAAGCACTATTGTTTTAAGGAACAACTTAAAAAGAGAATCCTAATGTGATTTCTTTATAATGGGTGTGTTCCTTATCTTATCCTAGTGTCTAAACTCTTCTCCATGGCTGCACCTCCAAATAATATTCCTTTACGTGCTAAGGGGTATCTAGAGAGTGGGATAGGTTTAATAACTACCCTAACACTAACGCGTACCCTAACCCTAACCCCTACCCTAACCCTAACACGTACCCTAATCCTAACCAATACCCTAAACCGAGCCCTAACCCTAACACTAACCCTAACCCTAACCCTAACCCATACCCTAAGCCGTACCCGAAGCCCTCCCCAAACCCGTAGCCTAAGCCGTAACCTAAGCCGTACCCTAAGCCTAACCCTAACCCTAGGCTACCCTTGACTGCTTCTGCCTCCAATAGATTTCCTAAGCACTAGTGTTTTAAGGAACAGCTTAAAAAGAGAATCCTAATGTGATTTCTTTATAATGTGTCTGTTCCTTATCTTATCCTAGTGTCTAAACTCTTCTCCATGGCTGGAACTCCAAATAATATTCCTTTACGTGCTAAGGGGTATCTAGAGAGTGGGATAGGTTTAATAACTACCCTAACACTAACGCGTACCCTAACCCTAACCCCTACCCTAACACTAACAAGTACCCTAATCCTAACCAATACCCTAAACCGAGCCCTAACCCTAACACTAACCCTAACCCTAACCCTAACCCATACCCTACGCCGTACCCGAAGCCCTCCCCGAACCCGTACCCTAAGCCGTACCCTAAGCCTAACCCCAAGCCTAACCCTAACCCTTGGTTACCCTTCACTGCTTCTGCCTCCAATAGCTTTCCTAAGCACTAGTGTTTTAAGGAACAGCTTAAAAAGAGAATCCTAATGTGATTTCTTTATAATGGGTGTGTTCCTTATCTTATCCTAGTGTCTAAACTCTTCTCCATGGCTGGACCCCCAAATAATATTCCTTTACGTGCTAAGGTGTATCTAGAGAGTGGGATAGGTTTAATAACTACCCTAACCCTAACGCGTACCCTAAACCTAACCCCTACCCTACCCCTAATATGTACCCTAATTCTATCCCGTACCCTAAACCGAGCCCTAACCATAACACTAACCCTAACCCTAACCCATACCCTACGCCGTACCCAAAGCCCTCCCCGAACCCGTACCCTAAGCCGTACCCTAAGCCTAACCCTAACCCTAGGCTACCCTTGACTGCTTCTTCCTCCAATAGATTTCCTAAGCACTAGTGTTTTAAGGAACAGCTTAAAAATAGAATCCTAATGTGATTTCTTTATAATGGGTGTGTTCCTTATCGTATCCTAGTGTCTAAACTCTTCTCCATGGCTGGACCCCCAAATAATATTCCTTTACGTGCTAAGGGGTATCTAGAGAGTGGGATAGGTTTAATAACTACCCTAACCCTAACGCGTACCCTAACCCTATCCCCTACCCTAACCCTAACACGTACCCTAATCCTAACCCGTACCCTAAACCGAGCCCTAACCCTAACACTAACCCTAACCCTAACCCTAACCCATACCCTTCGCCGTACCCGAAGCCCTCACCGAACCCGTACCCTAAGCCGTACCCTAAGCCTAACCCTAAGCCTAACCCTAACCCTAGGCTACCCTTGACTGCTTCTGCCTCCAATAGATTTCCTAAGCACTAGTGTTTTAAGGAACAGCTTAAAAAGAGAATCCTAATGTGATTTCTTTATAATGGGTGTGTTCCTTATCTTATCCTAGTGTCTAAACTCTTCTCCATGGCTGGACCTCCAAATAATATTCCTTTACGTGCTAAGGGGTATCTACAGAGTGGGATAGGTTTAATAACTAACCTAACACTAACGCGTACCCTAACCCTAACCCCTACCCTAACACTAACACGTACCCTAATCCTAACGAAAACCCTAAACCGAGCCCTAACCCTAACACTAACCCTAACCCTAACCCTAACCCATACCCTACGCCGTACCCGAACCCCTCCCCGAACCCGTACCCTAAGCCGTACCCTAAGCCTAACCCCAAGCCTAACCCTAACCCTAGGCTACCCTTGACTGCTTCTGCCTCCAATAGATTTCCTAAGCACTAGTGTTTTAAGGAACAACTTAAAAAGAGAATCCTAATGTCATTTCTTTATAATGGGTGTGTTCCTTATCTTATCCTAGTGTCTAAACTCTTCTCCATGGCTGGACCTCCTAATAATATTCCTTTACGTGCTGAGGGGTATCTAGAGAGTGGGATAGGTTTAATAACTACCCTAACCCTAACGCGTACCATAACCCTAACCCCTACCCTAACACTAACTCGTACCCTAATCCTAACCAATACCCTAAACCGAGCCCTAACCCTAACACTAACCCTAACCCTAACCCTAACCCATACCCTACGCCGTACCCGAAGCCCTCCCCGAACCAGTACCCTAAGCCGTACCCTAAGCCGTACCCTAAGCCTAACCCTAACTCTAGGCTACCCTTCACTGCTTCTGCCTCCAATAGATTTCCTAAGCACTAGTGTTTTAAGGAACAGCTTAAAAAGAGAATCCTAATGTGATTTCTTTATAATGGGTGTGTTCCTTATCTTATGCTAGTGTCTAAACTCTTCTCCATGGCTGGACCTCCAAATAATATTCCTTTACGTGCTAAGGGGTATCTAGAGATTGGGATAGGTTTAATAAATACCCTAACACTAACGCGTACCCTAACCCTAACCCCTACCCTAACCCTAACACGTACCCTAATCCTAACCAATACCCTAAGCCGAGCCCTAACCCTAACACTAACCCTAACCCTAACCCTAACCCATACCCTAAGCCGTACCCGAAGCCCTCCCCAAACCCGTACCCTAAGCCGTACCCTAAGCCGTACCCTAAGCCTAACCCTAACCCTAGGCTACCCTTGACTGCTTCTGCCTCCAACAGATTTCCTAAGCACTAGTGTTTTAAGGAACAGCTTAAAAAGAGAATCTTAATGTGATTTCTTTATAATGTGTCTGTTCCTTATCTTATCCTAGTGTCTAAACTCTTCTCCATGGCTGGAACTCCAAATAATATTCCTTTACATGCTAAGCGGTATCTAGAGAGTGGGATAGGTTTAATAACTACCCTAACACTAACGCGTACCCTAACCCTAACCCCTACCCTAACACTAACACGTACCCTAATCCTAACCAATACCCTAAACCGAGCCCTAACCCTAACACTAACACTAACCCTAACCCTAACCCATACCCTACGCCGTACCCGAAGCCCTCCCCGAACCCGTACCCTAAGCCGTACCCTAAGCCTAACCCCAAGCCTAACCCTAACCCTTGGTTACCCTTGACTGCTTCTGCCTCCAATAGCTTTCCTAAGCACTAGTGTTTTAAGGAACAGCTTAAAAAGAGAATCCTAATGTGATTTCTTTATAATGGGTGTGTTCCTTATCTTATCCTAGTGTCTAAACTCTTCTCCATGGCTGGAACTCCAAATAATATTCCTTTACATGCTAAGCGGTATCTAGAGAGTGGGATAGGTTTAATAACTACCCTAACCCTAACGCGTACCCTAAACCTAACCCCTACCTTAACCCTAACATGTACCCTAATTCTATCCCGTACCCTAAACCGAGCCCTAACCCTAACCCTAACCCTAACCCTAACCCTAACCCATACCCTACGCCGTACCCAAAGCCCTCCCCGAACCCGTACCATAAGCCGTACCCTAAGCCGTACCCTAAGCCTAACCCTAACCCTAGGCTACCCTTGACTGCTTCTTCCTCCAATAGATTTCCTAAGCACTAGTGTTTTAAGGAACAGCTTAAAAATAGAATCCTAATGTGATTTCTTTATAATGGGTGTGTTCCTTATCTTATCCTAGTGTCTAAACTCTTCTCCATGGCTGCACCTCCAAATAATATTCCTTTACGTGCTAAGGGGTATCTAGAGAGTGGGATAGGTTTAATAACTACCCTAACACTAACGCGTACCCTAACCCTAACCCCTACCCTAACCCTAACACGTACCCTAATCCTAACCAATACCCTAAACCGAGCCCTAACCCTAACACTAACCCTAACCCTAACCCTAAACCATACCCTACGCCGTACCCGAACCCCTCCCCGAACCCGTAACCTAAGCCGTACCCTAAGCCGTACCCTAAGCCTAACCCTAACCCTAGGCTACCCTTCACTGCTTCTGCCTCCAATAGATTTCCTAAGCACTAGTGTTTTAAGGAACAGCTTAAAAAGAGAATCCTAATGTGATTTCTTTATAATGGGTGTGTTCCTTATCTTATCCTAGTGTCTAAACTCTTCTCCATGGCTGGACCTCCAAATAATATTCCTTTACGTGCTAAGGGGTATCTAGAGATTGGGATAGGTTTAATAAATACCCTAACACTAACGCGTACCCTAACCCTAACCCCTACCCTAACCCTGACACGTACCCTAATCCTAACCAATAGCCTAAGCCGAGCCCTAACCCTAACACTAACCCTAACCCTAACCCTAACCCATACCCTAAGCCGTACCCGAAGCCCTCCCCAAACCCGTACCCTAAGCCGTACCCTAAGCCGTACCCTAAGCCTAACCCTAACCCTAGGCTACCCTTGACTGCTTCTGCCTCCAATAGATTTCCTAAGCACTAGTGTTTTAAGGAACAGCTTAAAAAGAGAATCCTAATGTGATTTCTTTATAATGTGTCTGTTCCTTATCTTATCCTAGTGTCTAAACTCTTCTCCATGGCTGGAACTCCAAATAATATTCCTTTACGTGCTAAGCGGTATCTAGAGAGTGGGATAGGTTTAATAACTACCCTAACACTAACGCGTACCCTAACCCTAACCCCTACCCTAACCCTAACACGTACCCTAATCCTAACCAATACCCTAAACCGAGCCCTAACCCTAACACTAACCCTAACCCTAACCCTAACCCATACCCTACGCCGTACCCGAAGCCCTCCCCGAACCCGTACCCTAAGCCGTACCCTAAGCCTAACCCCAAGCCTAACCCTAACCCTTGGTTACCCTTGACTGCTTCTGCCTCCAATAGATTTCCTAAGCACTAGTGTTTTAAGGAACAGCTTAAAAAGAGAATCCTAATGTGATTTCTTTATAATGGGTGTGTTCCTTATCTTATCCTAGTGTCTAAACTCTTCTCCATGGCTGGACCCCCAAATAATATTCCTTTACGTGCTAAGGTGTATCTAGAGAGTGGGATAGGTTTAATAACTACCCTAACCCTAACGCGTACCCTAAACCTAACCCCTACCCTAACCCTAACATGTACCCTAATTCTATCCCGTACCCTAAACCGAGCCCTAACCCTAACACTAACCCTAACCCTAACCCTAACCCATACCCTACGCCGTACCCAAAGCCCTCCCCGAACCCGTACCGTAAGCCGTACCCTAAGCCGTACCCTAAGCCTAACCCTAACCCTAGGCTACCCTTGACTGCTTCTTCCTCCAATAGATTTCCTAAGCACTAGTGTTTTAAGGAACAGCTTAAAAAGAGAATCCTAATGTGATTTCTTTAGTATGGGTGTGTTCCTTATCTTATCCTAGTGTCTAAACTCTTCTCCATGGCTGGACCTCCAAATAATATTCCTTTACGTGCTAAGGGGTATCTACAGAGTGGGATAGGTTTAATAACTAACCTAACACTAACGCGTACCCTAACCCTAACCCCTACCCTAACACTAACACGTACCCTAATCCTAACCAAAACCCTAAACCGAGCCCTAACCCTAACACTAACCCTAACCCTAACCCTAACCCATACCCTACGCCGTACCCGAAGCCCTCCCCGAACCCGTACCCTAAGCCGTACCCTAAGCCTAACCCCAAGCCTAACCCTAACCCTAGGCTACCCTTGACTGCTTCTGCCTCCAATAGATTTCCTAAGCACTATTGTTTTAAGGAACAACTTAAAAAGAGAATCCTAATGTGATTTCTTTATAATGGGTGTGTTCCTTATCTTATCCTAGTGTCTAAACTCTTCTCCATGGCTGCACCTCCAAATAATATTCCTTTACGTGCTAAGGGGTATCTAGAGAGTGGGATAGGTTTAATAACTACCCTAACACTAACGCGTACCCTAACCCTAACCCCTACCCTAACCCTAACACGTACCCTAATCCTAACCAATACCCTAAACCGAGCCCTAACCCTAACACTAACCCTAACCCTAACCCTAACCCATACCCTAAGCCGTACCCGAAGCCCTCCCCAAACCCGTAGCCTAAGCCGTAACCTAAGCCGTACCCTAAGCCTAACCCTAACCCTAGGCTACCCTTGACTGCTTCTGCCTCCAATAGATTTCCTAAGCACTAGTGTTTTAAGGAACAGCTTAAAAAGAGAATCCTAATGTGATTTCTTTATAATGTGTCTGTTCCTTATCTTATCCTAGTGTCTAAACTCTTCTCCATGGCTGGAACTCCAAATAATATTCCTTTACGTGCTAAGGGGTATCTAGAGAGTGGGATAGGTTTAATAACTACCCTAACACTAACGCGTACCCTAACCCTAACCCCTACCCTAACACTAACAAGTACCCTAATCCTAACCAATACCCTAAACCGAGCCCTAACCCTAACACTAACCCTAACCCTAACCCTAACCCATACCCTACGCCGTACCCGAAGCCCTCCCCGAACCCGTACCCTAAGCGGTACCCTAAGCCTAACCCCAAGCCTAACCCTAACCCTTGGTTACCCTTCACTGCTTCTGCCTCCAATAGCTTTCCTAAGCACTAGTGTTTTAAGGAACAGCTTAAAAAGAGAATCCTAATGTGATTTCTTTATAATGGGTGTGTTCCTTATCTTATCCTAGTGTCTAAACTCTTCTCCATGGCTGGACCCCCAAATAATATTCCTTTACGTGCTAAGGTGTATCTAGAGAGTGGGATAGGTTTAATAACTACCCTAACCCTAACGCGTACCCTAAACCTAACCCCTACCCTAACCCTAATATGTACCCTAATTCTATCCCGTACCCTAAACCGAGCCCTAACCATAACACTAACCCTAACCCTAACCCATACCCTACGCCGTACCCAAAGCCCTCCCCGAACCCGTACCCTAAGCCGTACCCTAAGCCTAACCCTAACCCTAGGCTACCCTTGACTGCTTCTTCCTCCAATAGATTTCCTAAGCACTAGTGTTTTAAGGAACAGCTTAAAAATAGAATCCTAATGTGATTTCTTTATAATGGGTGTGTTCCTTATCGTATCCTAGTGTCTAAACTCTTCTCCATGGCTGGACCCCCAAATAATATTCCTTTACGTGCTAAGGGGTATCTAGAGAGTGGGATAGGTTTAATAACTACCCTAACCCTAACGCGTACCCTAATCCTATCCCCTACCCTAACCCTAACACGTACCCTAATCCTAACCCGTACCCTAAACCGAGCCCTAACCCTAACACTAACCCTAACCCTAACCCTAACCCATACCCTACGCCGTACCCGAAGCCCTCACCGAACCCGTACCCTAAGCCGTACCCTAAGCCTAACCCTAAGCCTAACCCTAACCCTAGGCTACCCTTGACTGCTTCTGCCTCCAATAGATTTCCTAAGCACTAGTGTTTTAAGGAACAGCTTAAAAAGAGAATCCTAATGTGATTTCTTTATAATGGGTGTGTTCCTTATCTTATCCTAGTGTCTAAACTCTTCTCCATGGCTGGACCTCCAAATAATATTCCTTTACGTGCTAAGGGGTATCTACAGAGTGGGATAGGTTTAATAACTAACCTAACACTAACGCGTACCCTAACCCTAACCCCTACCCTAACACTAACACGTACCCTAATCCTAACGAAAACCCTAAACCGAGCCCTAACCCTAACACTAACCCTAACCCTAACCCTAACCCATACCCTACGCCGTACCCGAACCCCTCCCCGAACCCGTACCCTAAGCCGTACCCTAAGCCTAACCCCAAGCCTAACCCTAACCCTAGGCTACCCTTGACTGCTTCTGCCTCCAATAGATTTCCTAAGCACTAGTGTTTTAAGGAACAACTTAAAAAGAGAATCCTAATGTGATTTCTTTATAATGGGTGTGTTCCTTATCTTATCCTAGTGTCTAAACTCTTCTCCATGGCTGGACCTCCTAATAATATTCCTTTACGTGCTGAGGGGTATCTAGAGAGTGGGATAGGTTTAATAACTACCCTAACCCTAACGCGTACCATAACCCTAACCCCTACCCTAACACTAACTCGTACCCTAATCCTAACCAATACCCTAAACCGAGCCCTAACCCTAACACTAACCCTAACCCTAACCCTAACCCATACCCTACGCCGTACCCGAAGCCCTCCCCGAACCAGTACCCTAAGCCGTACCCTAAGCCGTACCCTAAGCCTAACCCTAACTCTAGGCTACCCTTCACTGCTTCTGCCTCCAATAGATTTCCTAAGCACTAGTGTTTTAAGGAACAGCTTAAAAAGAGAATCCTAATGTGATTTCTTTATAATGGGTGTGTTCCTTATCTTATGCTAGTGTCTAAACTCTTCTCCATGGCTGGACCTCCAAATAATATTCCTTTACGTGCTAAGGGGTATCTAGAGATTGGGATAGGTTTAATAAATACCCTAACACTAACGCGTACCCTAACCCTAACCCCTACCCTAACCCTAACACGTACCCTAATCCTAACCAATACCCTAAGCCGAGCCCTAACCCTAACACTAACCCTAACCCTAACCCTAACCCATACCCTAAGCCGTACCCGAAGCCCTCCCCAAACCCGTACCCTAAGCCGTACCCTAAGCCGTACCCTAAGCCTAACCCTAACCCTAGGCTACCCTTGACTGCTTCTGCCTCCAATAGATTTCCTAAGCACTAGTGTTTTAAGGAACAGCTTAAAAAGAGAATCCTAATGTGATTTCTTTATAATGTGTCTGTTCCTTATCTTATCCTAGTGTCTAAACTCTTCTCCATGGCTGGAACTCCAAATAATATTCATTTACGTGCTAAGCGGTATCTAGAGAGTGGGATAGGTTTAATAACTACCCTAACACTAACGCGTACCCTAACCCTAACCCCTACCCTAACACTAACAAGTACCCTAATCCTAACCAATACCCTAAACCGAGCCCTAACCCTAACACTAACCCTAACCCTAACCCTAACCCATACCCTACGCCGTACCCGAAGCCCTCCCCGAACCCGTACCCTAAGCCGTACCCTAAGCCTAACCCCAAGCCTAACCCTAACCCTTGGTTACCCTTCACTGCTTCTGCCTCCAATAGCTTTCCTAAGCACTAGTGTTTTAAGGAACAGCTTAAAAAGAGAATCCTAATGTGATTTCTTTATAATGGGTGTGTTCCTTATCTTATCCTAGTGTCTAAACTCTTCTCCATGGCTGGACCCCCAAATAATATTCCTTTACGTGCTAAGGTGTATCTAGAGAGTGGGATAGGTTTAATAACTACCCTAACCCTAACACGTACCCTAAACCTAACCCCTACCCTAACCCTAACATGTATCCTAATTCTATCCCGTACCCTAAACCGAGCCCTAACCCTAACACTAACCCTAACCCTAACCCTAACCCATACCCTACGCCGTACCCAAAGCCCTCCCCGAACCCGTACCCTAAGCCGTACCCTAAGCCGTACCCTAAGCCTAACCCTAACCCTAGGCTACCCTTGACTGCTTCTTCCTCCAATAGATTTCCTAAGCACTAGTGTTTTAAGGAACAGCTTAAAAATAGAATCCTAATGTGATTTCTTTATAATGGGTGTGTTCCTTATCGTATCCTAGTGTCTAAACTCTTCTCCATGGCTGGACCCCCAAATAATATTCCTTTACGTGCTAAGGGGTATCTAGAGAGTGGGATAAGTTTAATAACTACCCTAACCCTAACGCGTACCCTAACCCTATCCCCTACCCTAACCCTAACACGTACCCTAATCCTAACCCGTACCCTAAACCGAGCCCTAACCCTAAAACTAACCCTAACCCTAACCCTAACCCATACCCTACGCCGTACCCGAAGCCCTCACCGAACCCGTACCCTAAGCCGTACCCTAAGCCTAACCCTAAGCCTAACCCTAACCCTAGGCTACCCTTGACTGCTTCTGCCTCCAATAGATTTCCTAAGCACTAGTGTTTTAAGGAACAACTTAAAAAGAGAATCCTAATGTGATTTCTTTATAATGGGTGTGTTCCTTATCTTATCCTAGTGTCTAAACTCTTCTCCATGGCTGCACCTCCAAATAATATTCCTTTACGTGCTAAGGGGTATCTAGAGAGTGGGATAGGTTTAATAACTACCCTAACCCTAACGCGTACCCTAACCCTAACCCCTACCCTAACCCTAACACGTACCCTAATCCTAACCAATAACCTAAACCGAGCCCTAACCCTAACACTAACCCTAACCCTAACCCTAACCCATACCCTACGCCGTACCCGAACCCCTCCCCGAACCCGTACCCTAAGCCGTACCCTAAGCCGTACCCTAAGCCGTACCCTAACCCTAGGCTACCCTTCACTGCTTCTGCCTCCAATAGATTTCCTAAGCACTAGTGTTTTAAGGAACAGCTTAAAAAGAGAATCCTAATGTGATTTCTTTATAATGGGTGTGTTCCTTATCTTATCCTAGTGTCTAAACTCTTCTCCATGGCTGGACCTCCAAATAATATTCCTTTACGTGCTAAGGGGTATCTAGAGATTGGGATAGGTTTAATAAATACCCTAACACTAACGCGTACCCTAACCCTAACCCCTACCCTAACCCTAACACGTACCCTAATCCTAACCAATACCCTAAGCCGAGCCCTAACCCTAACACTAACCCTAACCCTAACCCTAACCCATACCCTAAGCCGTACCCGAAGCCCTCCCCAAACCCGTACCCTAAGCCGTACCCTAAGCCGTACCCTAAGCCTAACCCTAACCCTAGGCTACCCTTGACTGCTTCTGCCTCCAACAGATTTCCTAAGCACTAGTGTTTTAAGGAACAGCTTAAAAAGAGAATCTTAATGTGATTTCTTTATAATGTGTCTGTTCCTTATCTTATCCTAGTGTCTAAACTCTTCTCCATGGCTGGAACTCCAAATAATATTCCTTTACATGCTAAGCGGTATCTAGAGAGTGGGATAGGTTTAATAACTACCCTAACACTAACGCGTACCCTAACCCTAACCCCTACCCTAACACTAACACGTACCCTAATCCTAACCAATACCCTAAACCGAGCCCTAACCCTAACACTAACCCTAACCCTAACCCTAACCCATACCCTACGCCGTACCCGAAGCCCTCCCCGAACCCGTACCCTAAGCCGTACCCTAAGCCTAACCCCAAGCCTAACCCTAACCCTTGGTTACCCTTGACTGCTTCTGCCTCCAATAGCTTTCCTAAGCACTAGTGTTTTAAGGAACAGCTTAAAAAGAGAATCCTAATGTGATTTCTTTATAATGGGTGTGTTCCTTATCTTATCCTAGTGTCTAAACTCTTCTCCATGGCTGGAACTCCAAATAATATTCCTTTACATGCTAAGCGGTATCTAGAGAGTGGGATAGGTTTAATAACTACCCTAACCCTAACGCGTACCCTAAACCTAACCCCTACCTTAACCCTAACATGTACCCTAATTCTATCCCGTACCCTAAACCGAGCCCTAACCCTAACACTAACCCTAACCCTAACCCTAACCCATACCCTACGCCGTACCCAAAGCCCTCCCCGAACCCGTACCATAAGCCGTACCCTAAGCCGTACCCTAAGCCTAACCCTAACCCTAGGCTACCCTTGACTGCTTCTTCCTCCAATAGATTTCCTAAGCACTAGTGTTTTAAGGAACAGCTTAAAAATAGAATCCTAATGTGATTTCTTTATAATGGGTGTGTTCCTTATCGTATCCTAGTGTCTAAACTCTTCTCCATGTCTGGACCCCCAAATAATATTCCTTTACGTGCTAAGGGGTATCTAGAGAGTGGGATAGGTTTAATAACTACCCTAACCCTAACGCGTACCCTAACCCTTTCCCCTACCCTAACCCTAACACGTACCCTAATCCTAACCCGTACCCTAAACCGAGCCCTAACCCTAACCCTAACCCTAACCCTAACCCTAACCCGTACCCTACGCCGTACCCGAAGCCCTCACCGAACCCGTACCCTAAGCCGTACCCTAAGCCTAACCCTAAGCCTAACGCTAACCCTAGGCTACCCTTGACTGCTTCTGCCTCCAATAGATTTCCTAAGCACTAGTGTTTTAAGGAACAGCTTAAAAAGAGAATCCTAATGTGATTTCTTTATAATGGGTGTGTTCCTTATCTTATCCTAGTGTCTAAACTCTTCTCCATGGCTGCACCTCCAAATAATATTCCTTTACGTGCTAAGGGGTATCTAGAGAGTGGGATAGGTTTAATAACTACCCTAACACTAACGCGTACCCTAACCCTAACCCCTACCCTAACCCTAACACGTACCCTAATCCTAACCAATACCCTAAACCGAGCCCTAACCCTAACACTAACCCTAACCCTAACCCTAAACCATACCCTACGCCGTACCCGAACCCCTCCCCGAACCCGTAACCTAAGCCGTACCCTAAGCCGTACCCTAAGCCTAACCCTAACCCTAGGCTACCCTTCACTGCTTCTGCCTCCAATAGATTTCCTAAGCACTAGTGTTTTAAGGAACAGCTTAAAAAGAGAATCCTAATGTGATTTCTTTATAATGGGTGTGTTCCTTATCTTATCCTAGTGTCTAAACTCTTCTCCATGGCTGGACCTCCAAATAATATTCCTTTACGTGCTAAGGGGTATCTAGAGATTGGGATAGGTTTAATAAATACCCTAACACTAACGCGTACCCTAACCCTAACCCCTACCCTAACCCTGACACGTACCCTAATCCTAACCAATAGCCTAAGCCGAGCCCTAACCCTAACACTAACCCTAACCCTAACCCTAACCCATACCCTAAGCCGTACCCGAAGCCCTCCCCAAACCCGTACCCTAAGCCGTACCCTAAGCCGTACCCTAAGCCTAACCCTAACCCTAGGCTACCCTTGACTGCTTCTGCCTCCAATAGATTTCCTAAGCACTAGTGTTTTAAGGAACAGCTTAAAAAGAGAATCCTAATGTGATTTCTTTATAATGTGTCTGTTCCTTATCTTATCCTAGTGTCTAAACTCTTCTCCATGGCTGGAACTCCAAATAATATTCCTTTACGTGCTAAGCGGTATCTAGAGAGTGGGATAGGTTTAATAACTACCCTAACACTAACGCGTACCCTAACCCTAACCCCTACCCTAACCCTAACACGTACCCTAATCCTAACCAATACCCTAAACCGAGCCCTAACCCTAACACTAACCCTAACCCTAACCCTAACCCATACCCTACGCCGTACCCGAAGCCCTCCCCGAACCCGTACCCTAAGCCGTACCCTAAGCCTAACCCCAAGCCTAACCCTAACCCTTGGTTACCCTTGACTGCTTCTGCCTCCAATAGATTTCCTAAGCACTAGTGTTTTAAGGAACAGCTTAAAAAGAGAATCCTAATGTGATTTCTTTATAATGGGTGTGTTCCTTATCTTATCCTAGTGTCTAAACTCTTCTCCATGGCTGGACCCCCAAATAATATTCCTTTACGTGCTAAGGTGTATCTAGAGAGTGGGATAGGTTTAATAACTACCCTAACCCTAACGCGTACCCTAAACCTAACCCCTACCCTAACCCTAACATGTACCCTAATTCTATCCCGTACCCTAAACCGAGCCCTAACCCTAACACTAACCCTAACCCTAACCCTAACCCATACCCTACGCCGTACCCAAAGCCCTCCCCGAACCCGTACCGTAAGCCGTACCCTAAGCCGTACCCTAAGCCTAACCCTAACCCTAGGCTACCCTTGACTGCTTCTTCCTCCAATAGATTTCCTAAGCACTAGTGTTTTAAGGAACAGCTTAAAAAGAGAATCCTAATGTGATTTCTTTAGAATGGGTGTGTTCCTTATCTTATCCTAGTGTCTAAACTCTTCTCCATGGCTGGACCTCCAAATAATATTCCTTTACGTGCTAAGGGGTATCTACAGAGTGGGATAGGTTTAATAACTAACCTAACACTAACGCGTACCCTAACCCTAACCCCTACCCTAACACTAACAGGTACCCTAATCCTAACCAAAACCCTAAACCGAGCCCTAACCCTAACACTAACCCTAACCCTAACCCTAACCCATACCCTACGCCGTACCCGAAGCCCTCCCCGAACCCGTACCCTAAGCCGTACCCTAAGCCTAACCCCAAGCCTAACCCTAACCCTAGGCTACCCTTGACTGCTTCTGCCTCCAATAGATTTCCTAAGCACTATTGTTTTAAGGAACAACTTAAAAAGAGAATCCTAATGTGATTTCTTTATAATGGGTGTGTTCCTTATCTTATCCTAGTGTCTAAACTCTTCTCCATGGCTGCACCTCCAAATAATATTCCTTTACGTGCTAAGGGGTATCTAGAGAGTGGGATAGGTTTAATAACTACCCTAACACTAACGCGTACCCTAACCCTAACCCCTACCCTAACCCTAACACGTACCCTAATCCTAACCAATACCCTAAACCGAGCCCTAACCCTAACACTAACCCTAACCCTAACCCTAACCCATACCCTAAGCCGTACCCGAAGCCCTCCCCAAACCCGTAGCCTAAGCCGTAACCTAAGCCGTACCCTAAGCCTAACCCTAACCCTAGGCTACCCTTGACTGCTTCTGCCTCCAATAGATTTCCTAAGCACTAGTGTTTTAAGGAACAGCTTAAAAAGAGAATCCTAATGTGATTTCTTTATAATGTGTCTGTTCCTTATCTTATCCTAGTGTCTAAACTCTTCTCCATGGCTGGAACTCCAAATAATATTCCTTTACGTGCTAAGCGGTATCTAGAGAGTGGGATAGGTTTAATAACTACCCTAACACTAACGCGTACCCTAACCCTAACCCCTACCCTAACACTAACAAGTACCCTAATCCTAACCAATACCCTAAACCGAGCCCTAACCCTAACACTAACCCTAACCCTAACCCTAACCCATACCCTACGCCGTACCCGAAGCCCTCCCCGAACCCGTACCCTAAGCCGTACCCTAAGCCTAACCCCAAGCCTAACCCTAACCCTTGGTTACCCTTCACTGCTTCTGCCTCCAATAGCTTTCCTAAGCACTAGTGTTTTAAGGAACAGCTTAAAAAGAGAATCCTAATGTGATTTCTTTATAATGGGTGTGTTCCTTATCTTATCCTAGTGTCTAAACTCTTCTCCATGGCTGGACCCCCAAATAATATTCCTTTACGTGCTAAGGTGTATCTAGAGAGTGGGATAGGTTTAATAACTACCCTAACCCTAACGCGTACCCTAAACCTAACCCCTACCCTACCCCTAACATGTACCCTAATTCTATCCCGTACCCTAAACCGAGCCCTAACCCTAACACTAACCCTAACCCTAACCCATACCCTACGCCGTACCCAAAGCCCTCCCCGAACCCGTACCCTAAGCCGTACCCTAAGCCTAACCCTAACCCTAGGCTACCCTTGACTGCTTCTTCCTCCAATAGATTTCCTAAGCACTAGTGTTTTAAGGAACAGCTTAAAAAGAGAATCCTAATGTGATTTCTTTATAATGGGTGTGTTCCTTATCTTATCCTAGTGTCTAAACTCTTTTCCATGGCTGGACCTCCAAATAATATTCCTTTACGTGCTAAGGGGTATCTACAGAGTGGGATAGGTTTAATAACTAACCTAACACTAACGCGTACCCTAACCCTAACCCCTACCCTAACACTAACACGTACCCTAATCCTAACGAAAACCCTAAACCGAGCCCTAACCCTAACACTAACCCTAACCCTAACCCTAACCCATACCCTACGCCGTACCCGAACCCCTCCCCGAACCCGTACCCTAAGCCGTACCCTAAGCCTAACCCCAAGCCTAACCCTAACCCTAGGCTACCCTTGACTGCTTCTGCCTCCAATAGATTTCCTAAGCACTAGTGTTTTAAGGAACAGCTTAAAAAGAGAATCCTAATGTGATTTCTTTTTAATGGGTGTGTTCCTTATCTTATCCTAGTGTCTAAACTCTTCTCCATGGCTGCACCTCCAAATAATATTCCTTTACGTGCTAAGGGGTATCTAGAGAGTGGGATAGGTTTAATAACTACCCTAACACTAACGCGTACCATAACCCTAACCCCTACCCTAACACTAACTCGTACCCTAATCCTAACCAATACCCTAAACCGAGCCCTAACCCTAACACTAACCCTAACCCTAACCCTAACCCATACCCTACGCCGTACCCGAAGCCCTCACCGAACCAGTACCCTAAGCCGTACCCTAAGCCGTACCCTAAGCCTAACCCTAACCCTAGGCTACCCTTCACTGCTTCTGCCTCCAATAGATTTCCTAAGCATTAGTGTTTTAAGGAACAGCTTAAAAAGAGAATCCTAATGTGATTTCTTTATAATGGGTGTGTTCCTTATCTTATCCTAGTGTCTAAACTCTTCTCCATGGCTGGACCTCCAAATAATATTCCTTTACGTGCTAAGGGGTATCTAGAGATTGGGATAGGTTTAATAAATACCCTAAGACTAACGCGTACCCTAACCCTAACCCCTACCCTAACCCTAACACGTACCCTAATCCTAACCAATACCCTAAGCCGAGCCCTAACCCTAACACTAACCCTAACCCTAACACTAACCCATACCCTAAGCCGTACCCGAAGCCCTCCCCAAACCCGTACCCTAAGCCGTACCCTAAGCCGTACCCTAAGCCTAACCCTAACCCTAGGCTACCCTTGACTGCTTCTGCCTCCAATAGATTTCCTAAGCACTAGTGTTTTAAGGAACAGCTTAAAAAGAGAATCCTAATGTGATTTCTTTATAATGTGTCTGTTCCTTATCTTATCCTAGTGTCTAAACTCTTCTCCATGGCTGGAACTCCAAATAATATTCCTTTACGTGCTAAGCGGTATCTAGAGAGTGGGATAGGTTTAATAACTACCCTAACACTAACGCGTACCCTAACCCTAACCCCTACCCTAACACTAACAAGTACCCTAATCCTAACCAATACCCTAAACCGAGCCCTAACCCTAACACTAACCCTAACCCTAACCCTAACCCATACCCTACGCCGTACCCGAAGCCCTCCCCGAACCCGTACCCTAAGCCGTACCCTAAGCCTAACCCCAAGCCTAACCCTAACCCTTGGTTACCCTTCACTGCTTCTGCCTCCAATAGCTTTCCTAAGCACTAGTGTTTTAAGGAACAGCTTAAAAAGAGAATCCTAATGTGATTTCTTTATAATGGGTGTGTTCCTTATCTTATCCTAGTGTCTAAACTCTTCTCCATGGCTGGACCCCCAAATAATATTCCTTTACGTGCTAAGGTGTATCTAGAGAGTGGGATAGGTTTAATAACTACCCTAACCCTAACGCGTACCCTAAACCTAACCCCTACCCTACCCCTAACATGTACCCTAATTCTATCCCGTACCCTAAACCGAGCCCTAACCCTAACACTAACCCTAACCCTAACCCATACCCTACGCCGTACCCAAAGCCCTCCCCGAACCCGTACCCTAAGCCGTACCCTAAGCCTAACCCTAACCCTAGGCTACCCTTGACTGCTTCTTCCTCCAATAGATTTCCTAAGCACTAGTGTTTTAAGGAACAGCTTAAAAATAGAATCCTAATGTGATTTCTTTATAATGGGTGTGTTCCTTATCGTATCCTAGTGTCTAAACTCTTCTCCATGGCTGGACCCCCAAATAATATTCCTTTACGTGCTAAGGGGTATCTAGAGAGTGGGATAGGTTTAATAACTACCCTAACCCTAACGCGTACCCTAACCCTATCCCCTACCCTAACCCTAACACGTACCCTAATCCTAACCCGTACCCTAAACCGAGCCCTAACCCTAACACTAACCCTAACCCTAACCCTAACCCATACCCTACGCCGTACCCGAAGCCCTCACCGAACCCGTACCCTAAGCCGTACCCTAAGCCTAACCCTAAGCCTAACCCTAACCCTAGGCTACCCTTGACTGCTTCTGCCTCCAATAGATTTCCTAAGCACTAGTGTTTTAAGGAACAGCTTAAAAAGGGAATCCTAATGTGATTTCTTTATAATGGGTGTGTTCCTCATCTTATCCTAGTGTCTAAACTCTTCTCCATGGCTGGACCTCCAAATAATATTCCTTTACGTGCTAAGGGGTATCTACAGAGTGGGATAGGTTTAATAACTAACCTAACACTAACGCGTACCCTAACCCTAACCCCTACCCTAACACTAACACGTACCCTAATCCTAACGAAAACCCTAAACCGAGCCCTAACCCTAACACTAACCCTAACCCTAACCCTAACCCATACCCTACGCCGTACCCGAACCCCTCCCCGAACCCGTACCCTAAGCCGTACCCTAAGCCTAACCCCAAGCCTAACCCTAACCCTAGGCTACCCTTGACTGCTTCTGCCTCCAATAGATTTCCTAAGCACTAGTGTTTTAAGGAACAGCTTAAAAAGAGAATCCTAATGTGATTTCTTTATAATGTGTCTGTTCCTTATCTTATCCTAGTGTCTAAACTCTTCTCCATGGCTGGAACTCCAAATAATATTCCTTTACGTGCTAAGCGGTATCTAGAGAGTGGGATAGGTTTAATAACTACCCTAACACTAACGCGTACCCTAACCCTAACCCCTACCCTAACACTAACAAGTACCCTAATCCTAACCAATACCCTAAACCGAGCCCTAACCCTAACACTAACCCTAACCCTAACCCTAACCCATACCCTACGCCGTACTCGAAGCCCTCCCCGAACCCGTACCCTAAGCCGTACCCTAAGCCTAACCCCAAGCCTAACCCTAACCCTTGGTTACCCTTCACTGCTTCTGCCTCCAATAGCTTTCCTAAGCACTAGTGTTTTAAGGAACAGCTTAAAAAGAGAATCCTAATGTGATTTCTTTATAATGGGTGTGTTCCTTATCTTATCCTAGTGTCTAAACTCTTCTCCATGGCTGGACCCCCAAATAATATTCCTTTACGTGCTAAGGTGTATCTAGAGAGTGGGATAGGTTTAATAACTACCCTAACCCTAACGCGTACCCTAAACCTAACCCCTACCCTACCCCTAACATGTACCCTAATTCTATCCCGTACCCTAAACCGAGCCCTAACCCTAACACTAACCCTAACCCTAACCCATACCCTACGCCGTGCCCAAAGCCCTCCCCGAACCCGTACCCTAAGCCGTACCCTAAGCCTAACCCTAACCCTAGGCTACCCTTGACTGCTTCTTCCTCCAATAGATTTCCTAAGCACTAGTGTTTTAAGGAACAGCTTAAAAAGAGAATCCTATTGTGATTTCTTTATAATGGGTGTGTTCCTTATCTTATCCTAGTGTCTAAACTCTTCTCCATGGCTGGACCCCCAAATAATATTCCTTTACGTGCTAAGGGGTATCTAGAGAGTGGGATAGGTTTAATAACTACCCTAACCCTAACGCGTACCCTAACCCTATCCCCTACCCTAACCCTAACACGTACCCTAATCCTAACCCGTACCCTAAACCGAGCCCTAACCCTAACACTAACCCTAACCCTAACCCTAACCCATACCCTACGCCGTACCCGAAGCCCTCACCGATCCCGTACCCTAAGCCGTACCCTAAGCCTAACCCCAAGCCTAACCCTAACCCTAGGCTACCCTTGACTGCTTCTGCCTCCAATAGATTTCCTAAGCACTAGTGTTTTAAGGAACAACTTAAAAAGAGAATCCTAATGTGATTTCTTTATAATGGGTGTGTTCCTTATCTTATCCTAGTGTCTAAACTCTTCTCCATGGCTGCACCTCCAAATAATATTCCTTTACGTGCTAAGGGGTATCTAGAGAGTGGGATAGGTTTAATAACTACCCTAACACTAACGCGTACCCTAACCCTAACCCCTACCCTAACCCTAACACGTACCCTAATCCTAACCAATACCCTAAACCGAGCCCTAACCCTAACACTAACCCTAACCCTAACCCTAACCCATACCCTACGCCGTACCCGAAGCCCTCACCGAACCCGTACCCTAAGCCGTACCCTAAGCCTAACCCTAAGCCTAACCCTAACCCTAGGCTACCCTTGACTGCTTCTGCCTCCAATAGATTTCCTAAGCACTAGTGTTTTAAGGAACAGCTTAAAAAGGGAATCCTAATGTGATTTATTTATAATGGGTGTGTTCCTCATCTTATCCTAGTGTCTAAACTCTTCTCCATGGCTGGACCTCCAAATAATATTCCTTTACGTGCTAAGGGGTATCTACAGAGTGGGATAGGTTTAATAACTACCCTAACCCTAACGCGTACCCTAAACCTAACCCCTACCCTAACCCTAACATGTACCCTAATTCTATCCCGTACCCTAAACCGAGCCCTAACCCTAACACTAACCCTAACCCTAACCCTAACCCATACCCTACGCCGTACCCAAAGCCCTCCCCGAACCCGTACCGTAAGCCGTACCCTAAGCCGTACCCTAAGCCTAACCCTAACCCTAGGCTACCCTTGACTGCTTCTTCCTCCAATAGATTTCCTAAGCATTAGTGTTTTAAGGAACAGCTTAAAAAGAGAATCCTAATGTGATTTCTTTATAATGGGTGTGTTCCTTATCTTATCCTAGTGTCTAAACTCTTCTCCATGGCTGGACCCCCAAATAATATTCCTTTACGTGCTAAGGGGTATCTAGAGAGTGGGATAGGTTTAATAACTACCCTAACCCTAACGCGTACCCTAACCCTATCCCCTACCCTAACTCTAACACGTACCCTAATCCTAACCCGTACCCTAAACCGAGCCCTAACCCTAACACTAACCCTAACCCTAACCCATACCCTACGCCGTACCCGAAGCCCTCACCGAACCCGTTCCCTAAGCCGTACCCTAAGCCTAACCCGAAGCCTAACCCTAACCCTAGGCTACCCTTGACTGCTTCTGCCTCCAATAGATTTCCTAAGCACTAGTGTTTTAAGGAACAGCTTAAAAAGAGAATCCTAATGTGATTTCTTTATAATGGGTGTGTTCCTTATCTTATCCTAGTGTCTAAACTCTTCTCCATGGCTGGACCTCCAAATAATATTCCTTTACGTGCTAAGGGGTATCTACA
Source organism: Balaenoptera physalus (assembly GCF_965194825.1). Classification (NCBI taxonomy): domain Eukaryota; kingdom Metazoa; phylum Chordata; class Mammalia; order Artiodactyla; family Balaenopteridae; genus Balaenoptera; species Balaenoptera physalus. Next base: position 585,795 of record NW_028126285.1, read on the forward strand.
GAGTGGGATAGGTTTAATAACTAACCTAACACTAACGCGTACCCTAACCCTAACCCCTACCCTAACACTAACACGTACCCTAATCCTAACCAAAACCCTAAACCGAGCCCTAACCCTAACACTAACCCTAACCCTAACCCTAACCCATACCCTACGCCGTACCCGAACCCCTCCCCGAACCCGTACCCTAAGCCGTACCCTAAGCCTAACCCCAAGCCTAACCCTAACCCTAGGCTACCCTTGACTGCTTCTGCCTCCAATAGATTTCCTAAGCACTATTGTTTTAAGGAACAACTTAAAAAGAGAATCCTAATGTGATTTCTTTATAATGGGTGTGTTCCTTATCTTATCCTAGTGTCTAAACTCTTCTCCATGGCTGCACCTCCAAATAATATTCCTTTACGTGCTAAGGGGTATCTAGAGAGTGGGATAGGTTTAATAACTACCCTAACACTAACGCGTACCCTAACCCTAACCCCTACCCTAACCCTAACACGTACCCTAATCCTAACCAATACCCTAAACCGAGCCCTAACCCTAACACTAACCCTAACCCTAACCCTAACCCATACCCTAAGCCGTACCCGAAGCCCTCCCCAAACCCGTAGCCTAAGCCGTAACCTAAGCCGTAACCTAAGCCTAACCCTAACCCTAGGCTACCCTTGACTGCTTCTGCCTCCAATAGATTTCCTAAGCACTAGTGTTTTAAGGAACAGCTTAAAAAGAGAATCCTAATGTGATTTCTTTATAATGTGTCTGTTCCTTATCTTATCCTAGTGTCTAAACTCTTCTCCATGGCTGGAACTCCAAATAATATTCCTTTACGTGCTAAGGGGTATCTAGAGAGTGGGATAGGTTTAATAACTACCCTAACACTAACGCGTACCCTAACCCTAACCCCTACCCTAACACTAACAAGTACCCTAATCCTAACCAATACCCTAAACCGAGCCCTAACCCTAACACTAACCCTAACCCTAACCCTAACCCATACCCTACGCCGTACCCGAAGCCCTCCCCGAACCCGTACCCTAAGCCGTACCCTAAGCCTAACCCCAAGCCTAACCCTAACCCTTGGTTACCCTTCACTGCTTCTGCCTCCAATAGCTTTCCTAAGCACTAGTGTTTTAAGGAACAGCTTAAAAAGAGAATCCTAATGTGATTTCTTTATAATGGGTGTGTTCCTTATCTTATCCTAGTGTCTAAACTCTTCTCCATGGCTGGACCCCCAAATAATATTCCTTTACGTGCTAAGGTGTATCTAGAGAGTGGGATAGGTTTAATAACTACCCTAACCCTAACGCGTACCCTAAACCTAACCCCTACCCTACCCCTAATATGTACCCTAATTCTATCCCGTACCCTAAACCGAGCCCTAACCATAACACTAACCCTAACCCTAACCCATACCCTACGCCGTACCCAAAGCCCTCCCCGAACCCATACCCTAAGCCGTACCCTAAGCCTAACCCTAACCCTAGGCTACCCTTGACTGCTTCTTCCTCCAATAGATTTCCTAAGCACTAGTGTTTTAAGGAACAGCTTAAAAATAGAATCCTAATGTGATTTCTTTATAATGGGTGTGTTCCTTATCGTATCCTAGTGTCTAAACTCTTCTCCATGGCTGGACCCCCAAATAATATTCCTTTACGTGCTAAGGGGTATCTAGAGAGTGGGATAGGTTTAATAACTACCCTAACCCTAACGCGTACCCTAACCCTATCCCCTACCCTAACCCTAACACGTACCCTAATCCTAACCCGTACCCTAAACCGAGCCCTAACCCTAACACTAACCCTAACCCTAACCCTAACCCATACACTACGCCGTACCCGAAGCCCTCACCGATCCCGTACCCTAAGCCGTACCCTAAGCCTAACCCTAAGCCTAACCCTAACCCTAGGCTACCCTTGACTGCTTCTGCCTCCAATAGATTTCCTAAGCACTAGTGTTTTAAGGAACAGCTTAAAAAGAGAATCCTAATGTGATTTCTTTATAATGGGTGTGTTCCTTATCTTATCCTAGTGTCTAAACTCTTCTCCATGGCTGGACCTCCAAATAATATTCCTTTACGTGCTAAGGGGTATCTACAGAGTGGGATAGGTTTAATAACTAACCTAACACTAACGCGTACCCTAACCCTAACCCCTACCCTAACACTAACACGTACCCTAATCCTAACGAAAACCCTAAACCGAGCCCTAACCCTAACACTAACCCTAACCCTAACCCTAACCCATACCCTACGCCGTACCCGAACCCCTCCCCGAACCCGTACCCTAAGCCGTACCCTAAGCCTAACCCCAAGCCTAACCCTAACCCTAGGCTACCCTTGACTGCTTCTGCCTCCAATAGATTTCCTAAGCACTAGTGTTTTAAGGAACAACTTAAAAAGAGAATCCTAATGTCATTTCTTTATAATGGGTGTGTTCCTTATCTTATCCTAGTGTCTAAACTCTTCTCCATGGCTGGACCTCCTAATAATATTCCTTTACGTGCTGAGGGGTATCTAGAGAGTGGGATAGGTTTAATAACTACCCTAACCCTAACGCGTACCATAACCCTAACCCCTACCCTAACACTAACTCGTACCCTAATCCTAACCAATACCCTAAACCGAGCCCTAACCCTAACACTAACCCTAACCCTAACCCTAACCCATACCCTACGCCGTACCCGAAGCCCTCCCCGAACCAGTACCCTAAGCCGTACCCTAAGCCGTACCCTAAGCCTAACCCTAACTCTAGGCTACCCTTCACTGCTTCTGCCTCCAATAGATTTCCTAAGCACTAGTGTTTTAAGGAACAGCTTAAAAAGAGAATCCTAATGTGATTTCTTTATAATGGGTGTGTTCCTTATCTTATGCTAGTGTCTAAACTCTTCTCCATGGCTGGACCTCCAAATAATATTCCTTTACGTGCTAAGGGGTATCTAGAGATTGGGATAGGTTTAATAAATACCCTAACACTAACGCGTACCCTAACCATAACCCCTACCCTAACCCTAACACGTACCCTAATCCTAACCAATACCCTAAGCCGAGCCCTAACCCTAACACTAACCCTAACCCTAACCCTAACCCATACCCTAAGCCGTACCCGAAGCCCTCCCCAAACCCGTACCCTAAGCCGTACCCTAAGCCGTACCCTAAGCCTAACCCTAACCCTAGGCTACCCTTGACTGCTTCTGCCTCCAACAGATTTCCTAAGCACTAGTGTTTTAAGGAACAGCTTAAAAAGAGAATCTTAATGTGATTTCTTTATAATGTGTCTGTTCCTTATCTTATCCTAGTGTCTAAACTCTTCTCCATGGCTGGAACTCCAAATAATATTCCTTTACATGCTAAGCGGTATCTAAAGAGTGGGATAGGTTTAATAACTACCCTAACACTAACGCGTACCCTAACCCTAACCCCTACCCTAACACTAACACGTACCCTAATCCTAACCAATACCCTAAACCGAGCCCTAACCCTAACACTAACCCTAACCCTAACCCTAATCCATACCCTACGCCGTACCCGAAGCCCTCCCCGAACCCGTACCCTAAGCCGTACCCTAAGCCTAACCCCAAGCCTAACCCTAACCCTTGGTTACCCTTGACTGCTTCTGCCTCCAATAGCTTTCCTAAGCACTAGTGTTTTAAGGAACAGCTTAAAAAGAGAATCCTAATGTGATTTCTTTATAATGGGTGTGTTCCTTATCTTATCCTAGTGTCTAAACTCTTCTCCATGGCTGGAACTCCAAATAATATTCCTTTACATGCTAAGCGGTATCTACAGAGTGGGATAGGTTTAATAACTACCCTAACCCTAACGCGTACCCTAAACCTAACCCCTACCTTAACCCTAACATGTACCCTAATTCTATCCCGTACCCTAAACCGAGCCCTAACCCTAACACTAACCCTAACCCTAACCCTAACCCATATCCTACGCCGTACCCAAAGCCCTCCCCGAACCCGTACCATAAGCCGTACCCTAAGCCGTACCCTAAGCCTAACCCTAACCCTAGGCTACCCTTGACTGCTTCTTCCTCCAATAGATTTCCTAAGCACTAGTGTTTTAAGGAACAGCTTAAAAATAGAATCCTAATGTGATTTCTTTATAATGGGTGTGTTCCTTATTGTATCCTAGTGTCTAAACTCTTCTCCATGGCTGGACCCCCAAATAATATTCCTTTACGTGCTAAGGGGTATCTAGAGAGTGGGATAGGTTTAATAACTACCCTAACCCTAACGCGTACCCTAACCCTTTCCCCTACCCTAACCCTAACACGTACCCTAATCCTAACCCGTACCCTAAACCGAGCCCTAACCCTAACCCTAACCCTAACCCTAACCCTAACCCGTACCCTACGCCGTACCCGAAGCCCTCACCGAACCCGTACCCTAAGCCGTACCCTAAGCCTAACCCTAAGCCTAACGCTAACCCTAGGCTACCCTTGACTGCTTCTGCCTCCAATAGATTTCCTAAGCACTAGTGTTTTAAGGAACAGCTTAAAAAGAGAATCCTAATGTGATTTCTTTATAATGGGTGTGTTCCTTATCTTATCCTAGTGTCTAAACTCTTCTCCATGGCTGCACCTCCAAATAATATTCCTTTACGTGCTAAGGGGTATCTAGAGAGTGGGATAGGTTTAATAACTACCCTAACACTAACGCGTACCCTAACCCTAACCCCTACCCTAACCCTAACACGTACCCTAATCCTAACAAATACCCTAAACCGAGCCCTAACCCTAACACTAACCCTAACCCTAACCCTAAACCATACCCTACGCCGTACCCGAACCCCTCCCCGAACCCGTAACCTAAGCCGTACCCTAAGCCGTACCCTAAGCCTAACCCTAACCCTAGGCTACCCTTCACTGCTTCTGCCTCCAATAGATTTCCTAAGCACTAGTGTTTTAAGGAACAGCTTAAAAAGAGAATCCTAATGTGATTTCTTTATAATGGGTGTGTTCCTTATCTTATCCTAGTGTCTAAACTCTTCTCCATGGCTGGACCTCCAAATAATATTCCTTTACGTGCTAAGGGGTATCTAGAGATTGGGATAGGTTTAATAAATACCCTAACACTAACGCGTACCCTAACCCTAACCCCTACCCTAACCCTGACACGTACCCTAATCCTAACCAATAGCCTAAGCCGAGCCCTAACCCTAACACTAACCCTAACCCTAACCCTAACCCATACCCTAAGCCGTACCCGAAGCCCTCCCCAAACCCGTACCCTAAGCCGTACCCTAAGCCGTACCCTAAGCCTAACCCTAACCCTAGGCTACCCTTGACTGCTTCTGCCTCCAATAGATTTCCTAAGCACTAGTGTTTTAAGGAACAGCTTAAAAAGAGAATCCTAATGTGATTTCTTTATAATGTGTCTGTTCCTTATCTTATCCTAGTGTCTAAACTCTTCTCCATGGCTGGAACTCCAAATAATATTCCTTTACGTGCTAAGCGGTATCTAGAGAGTGGGATAGGTTTAATAACTACCCTAACACTAACGCGTACCCTAACCCTAACCCCTACCCTAACCCTAACACGTACCCTAATCCTAACCAATACCCTAAACCGAGCCCTAACCCTAACACTAACCCTAACCCTAACCCTAACCCATACCCTACGCCGTACCCGAAGCCCTCCCCGAACCCGTACCCTAAGCCGTACCCTAAGCCTAACCCCAAGCCTAACCCTAACCCTTGGTTACCCTTGACTGCTTCTGCCTCCAATAGATTTCCTAAGCACTAGTGTTTTAAGGAACAGCTTAAAAAGAGAATCCTAATGTGATTTCTTTATAATGGGTGTGTTCCTTATCTTATCCTAGTGTCTAAACTCTTCTCCATGGCTGGACCCCCAAATAATATTCCTTTACGTGCTAAGGTGTATCTAGAGAGTGGGATAGGTTTAATAACTACCCTAACCCTAACGCGTACCCTAAACCTAACCCCTACCCTAACCCTAACATGTACCCTAATTCTATCCCGTACCCTAAACCGAGCCCTAACCCTAACACTAACCCTAACCCTAACCCTAACCCATACCCTACGCCGTACCCAAAGCCCTCCCCGAACCCGTACCGTAAGCCGTACCCTAAGCCGTACCCTAAGCCTAACCCTAACCCTAGGCTACCCTTGACTGCTTCTTCCTCCAATAGATTTCCTAAGCACTAGTGTTTTAAGGAACAGCTTAAAAAGAGAATCCTAATGTGATTTCTTTAGAATGGGTGTGTTCCTTATCTTATCCTAGTGTCTAAACTCTTCTCCATGGCTGGACCTCCAAATAATATTCCTTTACGTGCTAAGGGGTATCTACAGAGTGGGATAGGTTTAATAACTAACCTAACACTAACGCGTACCCTAACCCTAACCCCTACCCTAACACTAACACGTACCCTAATCCTAACCAAAACCCTAAACCGAGCCCTAACCCTAACACTAACCCTAACCCTAACCCTAACCCATACCCTACGCCGTACCCGAAGCCCTCCCCGAACCCGTACCCTAAGCCGTACCCTAAGCCTAACCCCAAGCCTAACCCTAACCCTAGGCTACCCTTGACTGCTTCTGCCTCCAATAGATTTCCTAAGCACTATTGTTTTAAGGAACAACTTAAAAAGAGAATCCTAATGTGATTTCTTTATAATGGGTGTGTTCCTTATCTTATCCTAGTGTCTAAACTCTTCTCCATGGCTGCACCTCCAAATAATATTCCTTTACGTGCTAAGGGGTATCTAGAGAGTGGGATAGGTTTAATAACTACCCTAACACTAACGCGTACCCTAACCCTAACCCCTACCCTAACCCTAACACGTACCCTAATCCTAACCAATACCCTAAACCGAGCCCTAACCCTAACACTAACCCTAACCCTAACCCTAACCCATACCCTAAGCCGTACCCGAAGCCCTCCCCAAACCCGTAGCCTAAGCCGTAACCTAAGCCGTACCCTAAGCCTAACCCTAACCCTAGGCTACCCTTGACTGCTTCTGCCTCCAATAGATTTCCTAAGCACTAGTGTTTTAAGGAACAGCTTAAAAAGAGAATCCTAATGTGATTTCTTTATAATGTGTCTGTTCCTTATCTTATCCTAGTGTCTAAACTCTTCTCCATGGCTGGAACTCCAAATAATATTCCTTTACGTGCTAAGCGGTATCTAGAGAGTGGGATAGGTTTAATAACTACCCTAACACTAACGCGTACCCTAACCCTAACCCCTACCCTAACACTAACAAGTACCCTAATCCTAACCAATACCCTAAACCGAGCCCTAACCCTAACACTAACCCTAACCCTAACCCTAACCCATACCCTACGCCGTACCCGAAGCCCTCCCCGAACCCGTACCCTAAGTCGTACCCTAAGCCTAACCCCAAGCCTAACCCTAACCCTTGGTTACCCTTCACTGCTTCTGCCTCCAATAGCTTTCCTAAGCACTAGTGTTTTAAGGAACAGCTTAAAAAGAGAATCCTAATGTGATTTCTTTATAATGGGTGTGTTCCTTATCTTATCCTAGTGTCTAAACTCTTCTCCATGGCTGGACCCCCAAATAATATTCCTTTACGTGCTAAGGTGTATCTAGAGAGTGGGATAGGTTTAATAACTACCCTAACCCTAACGCGTACCCTAAACCTAACCCCTACCCTACCCCTAACATGTACCCTAATTCTATCCCGTACCCTAAACCGAGCCCTAACCCTAACACTAACCCTAACCCTAACCCATACCCTACGCCGTACCCAAAGCCCTCCCCGAACCCGTACCCTAAGCCGTACCCTAAGCCTAACCCTAACCCTAGGCTACCCTTGACTGCTTCTTCCTCCAATAGATTTCCTAAGCACTAGTGTTTTAAGGAACAGCTTAAAAAGAGAATCCTATTGTGATTTCTTTATAATGGGTGTGTTCCTTATCTTATCCTAGTGTCTAAACTCTTTTCCATGGCTGGACCTCCAAATAATATTCCTTTACGTGCTAAGGGGTATCTACAGAGTGGGATAGGTTTAATAACTAACCTAACACTAACGCGTACCCTAACCCTAACCCCTACCCTAACACTAACACGTACCCTAATCCTAACGAAAACCCTAAACCGAGCCCTAACCCTAACACTAACCCTAACCCTAACCCTAACCCATACCCTACGCCGTACCCGAACCCCTCCCCGAACCCGTACCCTAAGCCGTACCCTAAGCCTAACCCCAAGCCTAACCCTAACCCTAGGCTACCCTTGACTGCTTCTGCCTCCAATAGATTTCCTAAGCACTAGTGTTTTAAGGAACAACTTAAAAAGAGAATCCTAATGTGATTTCTTTTTAATGGGTGTGTTCCTTATCTTATCCTAGTGTCTAAACTCTTCTCCATGGCTGCACCTCCAAATAATATTCCTTTACGTGCTAAGGGGTATCTAGAGAGTGGGATAGGTTTAATAACTACCCTAACACTAACGCGTACCATAACCCTAACCCCTACCCTAACACTAACTCGTACCCTAATCCTAACCAATACCCTAAACCGAGCCCTAACCCTAACACTAACCCTAACCCTAACCCTAACCCATACCCTACGCCGTACCCGAAGCCCTCACCGAACCAGTACCCTAAGCCGTACCCTAAGCCGTACCCTAAGCCTAACCCTAACCCTAGGCTACCCTTCACTGCTTCTGCCTCCAATAGATTTCCTAAGCATTAGTGTTTTAAGGAACAGCTTAAAAAGAGAATCCTAATGTGATTTCTTTATAATGGGTGTGTTCCTTATCTTATCCTAGTGTCTAAACTCTTCTCCATGGCTGGACCTCCAAATAATATTCCTTTACGTGCTAAGGGGTATCTAGAGATTGGGATAGGTTTAATAAATACCCTAAGACTAACGCGTACCCTAACCCTAACCCCTACCCTAACCCTAACACGTACCCTAATCCTAACCAATACCCTAAGCCGAGCCCTAACCCTAACACTAACCCTAACCCTAACACTAACCCATACCCTAAGCCGTACCCGAAGCCCTCCCCAAACCCGTACCCTAAGCCGTACCCTAAGCCGTACCCTAAGCCTAACCCTAACCCTAGGCTACCCTTGACTGCTTCTGCCTCCAATAGATTTCCTAAGCACTAGTGTTTTAAGGAACAGCTTAAAAAGAGAATCCTAATGTGATTTCTTTATAATGTGTCTGTTCCTTATCTTATCCTAGTGTCTAAACTCTTCTCCATGGCTGGAACTCCAAATAATATTCCTTTACGTGCTAAGCGGTATCTAGAGAGTGGGATAGGTTTAATAACTACCCTAACACTAACGCGTACCCTAACCCTAACCCCTACCCTAACACTAACAAGTACCCTAATCCTAACCAATACCCTAAACCGAGCCCTAACCCTAACACTAACCCTAACCCTAACCCTAACCCATACCCTACGCCGTACTCGAAGCCCTCCCCGAACCCGTACCCTAAGCCGTACCCTAAGCCTAACCCCAAGCCTAACCCTAACCCTTGGTTACCCTTCACTGCTTCTGCCTCCAATAGCTTTCCTAAGCACTAGTGTTTTAAGGAACAGCTTAAAAAGAGAATCCTAATGTGATTTCTTTATAATGGGTGTGTTCCTTATCTTATCCTAGTGTCTAAACTCTTCTCCATGGCTGGACCCCTAAATAATATTCCTTTACGTGCTAAGGTGTATCTAGAGAGTGGGATAGGTTTAATAACTACCCTAACCCTAATGCGTACCCTAAACCTAACCCCTACCCTACCCCTAACATGTACCCTAATTCTATCCCGTACCCTAAACCGAGCCCTAACCCTAACACTAACCCTAACCCTAACCCATACCCTACGCCGTGCCCAAAGCCCTCCCCGAACCCGTACCCTAAGCCGTACCCTAAGCCTAACCCTAACCCTAGGCTACCCTTGACTGCTTCTTCCTCCAATAGATTTCCTAAGCACTAGTGTTTTAAGGAACAGCTTAAAAAGAGAATCCTATTGTGATTTCTTTATAATGGGTGTGTTCCTTATCTTATCCTAGTGTCTAAACTCTTCTCCATGGCTGGACCCCCAAATAATATTCCTTTACGTTCTAAGGGGTATCTAGAGAGTGGGATAGGTTTAATAACTACCCTAACCCTAACGCGTACCCTAACCCTATCCCCTACCCTAACCCTAACACGTACCCTAATCCTAACCCGTACCCTAAACCGAGCCCTAACCCTAACACTAACCCTAACCCTAACCCTAACCCATACCCTACGCCGTACCCGAAGCCCTCACCGATCCCGTACCCTAAGCCGTACCCTAAGCCTAACCCCAAGCCTAACCCTAACCCTAGGCTACCCTTGACTGCTTCTGCCTCCAATAGATTTCCTAAGCACTAGTGTTTTAAGGAACAACTTAAAAAGAGAATCCTAATGTGATTTCTTTATAATGGGTGTGTTCCTTATCTTATCCTAGTGTCTAAACTCTTCTCCATGGCTGCACCTCCAAATAATATTCCTTTACGTGCTAAGGGGTATCTAGAGAGTGGGATAGGTTTAATAACTACCCTAACACTAACGCGTACCCTAACCCTAACCCCTACCCTAACCCTAACACGTACCCTAATCCTAACCAATAACCTAAACCGAGCCCTAACCCTAACACTAACCCTAACCCTAACCCTAACCCATACCCTACGCCGTACCCGAAGCCCTCACCGAACCCGTACCCTAAGCCGTACCCTAAGCCTAACCCTAAGCCTAACCCTAACCCTAGGCTACCCTTGACTGCTTCTGCCTCCAATAGATTTCCTAAGCACTAGTGTTTTAAGGAACAGCTTAAAAAGGGAATCCTAATGTGATTTCTTTATAATGGGTGTGTTCCTCATCTTATCCTAGTGTCTAAACTCTTCTCCATGGCTGGACCTCCCAATAATATTCCTTTACGTGCTAAGGGGTATCTACAGAGTGGGATAGGTTTAATAACTACCCTAACCCTAACGCGTACCCTAAACCTAACCCCTACCCTAACCCTAACATGTACCCTAATTCTATCCCGTACCCTAAACCGAGCCCTAACCCTAACACTAACCCTAACCCTAACCCTAACCCATACCCTACGCCGTACCCAAAGCCCTCCCCGAACCCGTACCGTAAGCCGTACCCTAAGCCGTACCCTAAGCCTAACCCTAACCCTAGGCTACCCTTGACTGCTTCTTCCTCCAATAGATTTCCTAAGCATTAGTGTTTTAAGGAACAGCTTAAAAAGAGAATCCTAATGTGATTTCTTTATAATGGGTGTGTTCCTTATCTTATCCTAGTGTCTAAACTCTTCTCCATGGCTGGACCCCCAAATAATATTCCTTTACGTGCTAAGGGGTATCTAGAGAGTGGGATAGGTTTAATAACTACCCTAACCCTAACGCGTACCCTAACCCTATCCCCTACCCTAACCCTAACACGTACCCTAATCCTAACCCGTACCCTAAACCGAGCCCTAACCCTAACACTAACCCTAACCCTAACCCATACCCTACGCCGTACCCGAAGCCCTCACCGAACCCGTTCCCTAAGCCGTACCCTAAGCCTAACCCGAAGCCTAACCCTAACCCTAGGCTACCCTTGACTGCTTCTGCCTCCAATAGATTTCCTAAGCACTAGTGTTTTAATGAACAGCTTAAAAAGAGAATCCTAATGTGATTTCTTTATAATGGGTGTGTTCCTTATCTTATCCTAGTGTCTAAACTCTTCTCCATGGCTGGACCTCCAAATAATATTCCTTTACGTGCTAAGGGGTATCTACAGAGTGGGATAGGTTTAATAACTAACCTAACACTAACGCGTACCCTAACCCTAACCCCTACCCTAACACTAACACGTACCCTAATCCTAACCAAAACCCTAAACCGAGCCCTAACCCTAACACTAACCCTAACCCTAACCCTAACCCATACCCTACGCCGTACCCGAACCCCTCCCCGAACCCGTACCCTAAGCCGTACCCTAAGCCTAACCCCAAGCCTAACCCTAACCCTAGGCTACCCTTGACTGCTTCTGCCTCCAATAGATTTCCTAAGCACTATTGTTTTAAGGAACAACTTAAAAAGAGAATCCTAATGTGATTTCTTTATAATGGGTGTGTTCCTTATCTTATCCTAGTGTCTAAACTCTTCTCCATGGCTGCACCTCCAAATAATATTCCTTTACGTGCTAAGGGGTATCTAGAGAGTGGGATAGGTTTAATAACTACCCTAACACTAACGCGTACCCTAACCCTAACCCCTACCCTAACCCTAACACGTACCCTAATCCTAACCAATACCCTAAACCGAGCCCTAACCCTAACACTAACCCTAACCCTAACCCTAACCCATACCCTAAGCCGTACCCGAAGCCCTCCCCAAACCCGTAGCCTAAGCCGTAACCTAAGCCGTACCCTAAGCCTAACCCTAACCCTAGGCTACCCTTGACTGCTTCTGCCTCCAATAGATTTCCTAAGCACTAGTGTTTTAAGGAACAGCTTAAAAAGAGAATCCTAATGTGATTTCTTTATAATGTGTCTGTTCCTTATCTTATCCTAGTGTCTAAACTCTTCTCCATGGCTGGAACTCCAAATAATATTCCTTTACGTGCTAAGGGGTATCTAGAGAGTGGGATAGGTTTAATAACTACCCTAACACTAACGCGTACCCTAACCCTAACCCCTACCCTAACACTAACAAGTACCCTAATCCTAACCAATACCCTAAACCGAGCCATAACCCTAACACTAACCCTAACCCTAACCCTAACCCATACCCTACGCCGTACCCGAAGCCCTCCCCGAACCCGTACCCTAAGCCGTACCCTAAGCCTAACCCCAAGCCTAACCCTAACCCTTGGTTACCCTTCACTGCTTCTGCCTCCAATAGCTTTCCTAAGCACTAGTGTTTTAAGGAACAGCTTAAAAAGAGAATCCTAATGTGATTTCTTTATAATGGGTGTGTTCCTTATCTTATCCTAGTGTCTAAACTCTTCTCCATGGCTGGACCCCCAAATAATATTCCTTTACGTGCTAAGGTGTATCTAGAGAGTGGGATAGGTTTAATAACTACCCTAACCCTAACGCGTACCCTAAACCTAACCCCTACCCTACCCCTAATATGTACCCTAATGCTATCCCGTACCCTAAACCGAGCCCTAACCCTAACACTAACCCTAACCCTAACCCATACCCTACGCCGTACCCAAAGCCCTCCCCGAACCCGTACCCTAAGCCGTACCCTAAGCCTAACCCTAACCCTAGGCTACCCTTGACTGCTTCTTCCTCCAATAGATTTCCTAAGCACTAGTGTTTTAAGGAACAGCTTAAAAATAGAATCCTAATGTGATTTCTTTATAATGGGTGTGTTCCTTATCGTATCCTAGTGTCTAAACTCTTCTCCATGGCTGGACCCCCAAATAATATTCCTTTACGTGCTAAGGGGTATCTAGAGAGTGGGATAGGTTTAATAACTACCCTAACCCTAACGCGTACCCTAACCCTATCCCCTACCCTAACCCTAACACGTACCCTAATCCTAACCCGTACCCTAAACCGAGCCCTAACCCTAACACTAACCCTAACCCTAACCCTAACCCATACCCTACGCCGTACCCGAAGCCCTCACCGAACCCGTACCCTAAGCCGTACCCTAAGCCTAACCCTAAGCCTAACCCTAACCCTAGGCTACCCTTGACTGCTTCTGCCTCCAATAGATTTCCTAAGCACTAGTGTTTTAAGGAACAGCTTAAAAAGAGAATCCTAATGTGATTTCTTTATAATGGGTGTGTTCCTTATCTTATCCTAGTGTCTAAACTCTTCTCCATGGCTGGACCTCCAAATAATATTCTTTTACGTGCTAAGGGGTATCTACAGAGTGGGATAGGTTTAATAACTAACCTAACACTAACGCGTACCCTAACCCTAACCCCTACCCTAACACTAACACGTACCCTAATCCTAACGAAAACCCTAAACCGAGCCCTAACCCTAACACTAACCCTAACCCTAACCCTAACCCATACCCTACGCCGTACCCGAACCCCTCCCCGAACCCGTACCCTAAGCCGTACCCTAAGCCTAACCCCAAGCCTAACCCTAACCCTAGGCTACCCTTGACTGCTTCTGCCTCCAATAGATTTCCTAAGCACTAGTGTTTTAAGGAACAACTTAAAAAGAGAATCCTAATGTCATTTCTTTATAATGGGTGTGTTCCTTATCTTATCCTAGTGT